>NC_087511.1:8850540-9161358 GCF_036417665.1 Passer domesticus | reverse complement strand
TTCCAGGATAGTGCAACAAATTATCAGCCCCCTCGGCATAGATTGGGAACTTCATATTCCATACCACCCCCAATCAAGTGACCAGGTAGAGAAAATGAACCATTTGATTAAGCAGCAAATTGTAAGACTGGGGCAGGAAGTTAATCTACCCTGGCCCCAAGCTCTTCCACTGGCATTGTTGCAAATTTGAACTAAACCTAGAGCCAAAGAAAAGTTGAGCCCTTGAGTTGAATGCTTCTGGAATAATGACAATGATAATTTGGGCAGAAAGGAGCTCATATAACATACACTTATACAGAACAGTCTCAGTTATACTCAAATGTTAAGTTTTGTATATTATACTTTGCTCTTCAATTAACAAACTTCTCTTGTATATAAAGAGAAAAAATAACATAGCTTCTGTTGAGAGAATTTGCATATGCAAGGTTGATATGCTTAAACAAGATAGTGAATATAAAATTACCATCAAGGAGAAACCATACTCTTTAAAGTTGCAACTGATTTCAAACATTCCTTTTGATAGATTTCTAGTACAGCAATTTTTTTAGAAGTATGAACATGCCAAATCTGCTCTCTACATAGAGAAGTTTGTAACAGTTCTACTGAAGACACCAAAACATTTTAAATAGACATCACAAAATGCATCTGTATTTTAAATATCAAATTTATTAGGAGATTAAGAGATTTGTTATACATGGACTATAAATACAGCACAGGTGGCTTCATTCACAGTCAGAGACAGCCAATGCCAACTTATTTAAATACCTTTATTCTTTTTTCCAATAATAGTTTGCACCATAAGACTTGGATTTAGGTTTTGGAATCTTCTCTTCAACATAATAGCTCCAGCCTGGTGGTTACATAGGAAATGGTGGATGATGGGAGGAGACAAGAAACAAAGAGAATTCTAAATAAATATTCTTAGCATACAAGAAAAAGCAAATGCAACTTAAACCTTTTAACTTTAATATCTTTTTCTCTGGGTAGACATCCACTAGTTTATTCCTTTGTAGTTGAGAGTAGAGAATAATGACATTCCATAGATGTGATATGTGCCCATTCTCACAACTGAGAGATTTTACCATACTGCATACGTCTACTTTCATTACTCTGGTAAAAACTTGACAATTATAAGTGGAAAGCTGAACAGGAAATACTGAGCATTGCTCTGTGGAGTCCTGTAAAATCATGGCTCCACAACTCTATAACACCACAGAAGCACTAAGGCCCTGTGTGTGTTGGGACAGAAAATGAAAAAGTTGGGAAAGAAATAAAGATAAGGCAACATGGAAAAAAATAGTATACAGAAGGTCAATGAAAAAAAGGTTGGGAGAGAATAGAGACCTTGGAAAGTGAGGGGAATAAAAAGGGTCTAAGTACCAAAGAAAGGAAGAGAAAAAAGCCCCAAAACTTCCGCATTGGAAAGGAGTTTGATACCTAACATTTTTATAAGAACATAAAAACATAGGAGTAAAAGAAAAGGGAATGAAGTGATGGTAGACAAATAAATTATGTGATAATGTCCTGGGGTGACTTTATGATGCTCATATCCCCATTCGTCTGTTTAGCCCAGAAATAAGTTTGCACCTTTAAGAATGGTTCTGAGAGCGAAGGAGGGGGGGGTGGAAGAAGAAGCACACAGTTTCTTATCAATAACTTCACTCACTCCTCCACATTCCTGCTCCTGGACTGTGTTGTCTGCGGACGGACAGACAGCGAGACAGAGCTCTCCTTTACTTTTAGTTAGGTTTTAGCTAGCTGAGGCAGAGAAGTTCCCTGGACTGTGGTTTTTCTTTTTCTTGGAACTTTAAACTTGCTCAGGACTGAACACTCAGAAGAGCACCAGCAGCTCGCACCTGTGGCCCACCACGCCTGGCCTGGGCAGCAGCATTTTCAGCGCTGGAGGGACTGATAAGAGACTGAGTAAGCTGAGCTGCAACCCACGAAGGGGACTTTCTGAGTTTGTCATCTCTTTTGGAGCAGCAAGAGGTTTTATTGTTTAATATTGTCCGGGTTTTTCTGTGCTAGTGAATGCTTTGTGTATTAAATAAACAGTTTTTTCCACTTTTCTCAAAGGAAATATTTTTTCCCAAACCAGTTTGGGGAGGACCCACTTGAATTTGCTTTCTGGAGGCAACCCCTTTAGAGGTTTTCTCCCAAATTTTCCCCAAACCAGGACAAATACAATTATTGGTGCCCAATGTGTGGCTCAAGAAAGTGGAAAAATCTTGTACTGATTGCATGTTGGTTGTACTTACTCTATTGGGATAAAGCAGTCAGTAGCCATGTTGCTTGCATTCATAATGTCTCTGAGGGTGGAGGCCTTCATGTGTTTCTGGTCCCTAGGCTTTTTTGAGGTTTTAATACCTTTCTGATCCCTAGGATTATTTTCCTATCCAGAGATAGCCCCAGTATTGTCCCTAACATGTAGTTTTTACAGTAGAGGGGTATGGATTAGAACAGCTGTTGTGCTGGGCTTAGTGATAATGATTTATAGGGAGTTTAAAAAGGTACTGGAGTCTGTTCAAGTATGGCTTAGGGTTTCTTCATCCTACTCTGCATCCTAGTTCCAGTAGCATGTTTTGGGGATTTATTAGTAATTGCACCCAGTTTATTAGAGGAGGAGCAGGGGATAAGGCTTTTCAGCTTTTCCTTCTTCTCCTTTGAATCTGTTACAACACTTTTTGAGGATGTTCAGTTTCCCCAGAATGCCAAGGATACCACCTTCCTGGTATTTCATCTGGTAAGCTCCCTTTATATGGTCTGCAGTGTGTCTAGAGTGAGGGCTGGTATGTCCAGAGGAGCTGATGAGACCCCTGACCCAGAAGTAGACCCAGGCATGGAAAATCCTGAGTGGTGTGGAGAATGGGAGGATATAGAGCAAACCCTGAAGGAATTTTCTGACCCTATAGTCCGGGATTTTCCACGTGAACAAATACAGAACCCAGATGAGGTGGAGAAATACCTGATAGAAAAATGCCATTATGACTCTATGGAGAAAAAGATTATTGCAATAAGCTGGGCCCTGGCATATGCTTATCACACACTGCTAGATACTGTAGGGCAGCAGATAGAGGCAGGGGGCAGGGAGATAAATCAACAGCTACCCCAGTCACTCAGGCTGCAGCCAACACCCCAGCTACTCAGGTTATAGCTAAACCAGACAGTGAGCCTCAACCAATGGCTGTTACTCCTACCACAACAGGTGGAAAACACGCATTTAAAACCAATTGGCCAGTGGATGACGATGATGATGATCTGGGGGAAGGACCCTCAAAGCCAAAAACTGACAAAAAATCAAGAGTCACTATTGAGTCCTTTTCCCTGAAAGACCTTCATAGACCAAAAAAGGATTACACTTGACAACCTGATTAATCTATAGTTAGTCCATCTTTAAGATGCTGCAGGAGTGGCTACAATTCTAGATGGTACTGAAGTGAGGCATTTGGGATCCCTATCACATGACCCGATTATTAACCAAGGAATGATGAGGGGGTGTCGCAGCAACGGGCCCCCAGCTGGGTAATAATTAGCATTGACTCCATGATTCACAGAAGACTGATCAATAATCTTTATTAAGAAACCCATTGCTCTTATAGACAGTTACGATACACGTTGACCTAATTGGTCCTTTACTTAAAACACCATCAGCATTGGCTAATTAAGAAACCACCCTTCGGTAAACAAATCTCCATAACAGATTCCACATGTTCACAACAACAGGTGCAGCAAGTTAAGATAAGAATTGTTTCTCATTCTTTTCTCTAATATTACAGCCTTTCCCCAGCACGATGCCTGGGAATGTTGTGTGTTTCTCTCTGTGGCCAGAGAGCTGCTGCCACAACAGGGGCTGACCCTTACAGTCTCTGGGCACGGGTCCTAGGAAGTGTATCACAAAGATATCTGTGTGCAGACGATCTCTATATGCAGCAAACCCAGTGGAAGACCATAAAACAAGGAATTCAAAGCTTAAGAGAAATAGCAGTAGCAAAAATTGTCTTCTCAGATAACCTAGACACTGTAAATCCAGACTTAGTACCACGTACATCCGTGATGTGGCAAAATGGCAAAAACTTGTACAACCTGGGCCACAAGAAATATGCTTCTGCTTTAGCTATAATGAAGCGGGATGACAGTGAAGAGACCGTGCTTGATATGGCGAAGAAGATCTAGCATATGCAGATGCTGTTCATGGCCCAACACATGCAAGAATCACAGCTGTGGAAACACATCTGAAGAAATTCAAGAACAAGATAGAAGAGAATCACAAGAAACTCAGAGAGGAAATGAAAGAGAGCTTTTTCAGAATCTCAGCAATATAGATCAGAAGTTCTGGTACAAAATGTAGATGTCCCCCAGACAGGGAGAGAAGGTACACCCCACAAGCTGAGCTGTGGTGCTTCCTGCGTGATAATGGAGAAAACATGAGGAGATGGGATGGAAAATCTGCTGCTCTAGCACAATGGGTGCTTGAATTAAAGGACATCAAGACTCAGAGAGGAAGTTCCACCAAAAAGGAAGCACCTCCAGTAGCCCATAGCCGAAATGCCAGGCATGATGATGATGATGGCATGTCCGATTCCCTTAAAGGAACCTCCAAGACATATGCCATGGGAAAGGACAACTGTGGATGTGACAGCCTGGGCAGAGTGAGAAAACCAGATTGTGGAGACAGATGGGCATGCCAGCCTTCTTGCTTGGAGAGGTATCCCTTGAATGGGCTATGATAAGATCTTCTCAAACTCTCATGGATTGAGAAATCCTCCTTGGTCATAGTGAGTTCCCAGCATGCTTTGGAACCCCATGTAGATTTGTTGGGACCAATTGTTTTTTCCCCTTTGCACCACTCCCGCTTTTCCCCATAAAACCCCCAGTTTCTGCCCTGTTCAGGAGGGAGCTGCCATCACTGGCGTCCTTTGCAGGGTGCTAGAATAAAGGCTACCTCTGCAGAACAACCACACAGTGCTCCTGTCTCTTTGTCCCTGTGTTGTCCAGGGTACACCTCGCAAGGCAGAGCTGAAATCACTAGAAGCTGTAACCACTGCTAAGAGCTGAGCTGTCTACCCCTTGCTGAGGTTACCCTGTGGCTGAAGGCCTGCCTAAGACTCCTAGAAAGTTGTCTCTTGCTAGACCTCTCTCTGGGAAGGTTGCGGCATCCAGGTCGAGCCATCAGACCCCCGACTGGCCACCTCCACACCAGATAAGTTTTCTCACTGCGGATTTGTGAGGCTTTTAGGGAGTTGTAGAGAAACGATGATAGCTTGTTATCATAAACAACCTGCAGGTGGTGTTTTCCTACTCTGTTTTCCTGTTCTTCTCAAGGATTGTTTATAAGAAAGGTGTTTTTGTTAATTAGCCAATCAGGTGAAATGTATCGGAAAAGTCTATAAAAGAGAGAGTTTTTGGTATTAAAGCTGATGCTGTGCAAACCAGCCTTCTTGGAGTCTGTGCCGCTTTCTTACTCAATAGCGACAGACAACCAGGCTTAGCAGGACCCTGCCTCTAGCCAGGTAGAGGCTAGGGAAAACTGTGTTTTTTAAACTGTGTAGATTCATTGGCCTGGCACATCTGAACCACAAAAATATGAGGCCATGGTTGACACTAGTGCACAGTGCACATTTATCCCATCAAGACATGTGGGGGCAGAATCTGTTTCTATTGCTGGTGTGACAAGGCGATCACAGGATTTGACTTTGGTGGAAGCTGATGTGAGCCTGACTGGAAATGAGTGGAAAAAACACCCTATTGTGACTGGCCCAGAGGCCCCATGCATTTTAAGCATAGACTTCCTCCCAAGTGGGTATTTCAAAGACCCAAAGAGACTCAAGTGGGTGTTTGGGATAGCAGCTGAAGAGACAGAGGGCATCAAGCAATTAAACACCTTGCCTAGACTATCAGAGAACCCATCTGCAGTAAGACTCCTGAAGGTGGAAGAGCAACAAGTACCAATTGCCACCTCAACAGTGTACCGCCGACAATGCAGAACAACTTGAGATGCCGTGATCCCCATCCACAAAATGATCCGTGAGTTAGAGAGCCAAGGGGTGGTCAGCAAAACCCACTCACCCTTCAACAGCCCCATTTGGCCTGTGCACAAATCTAAAAGAAAATGGAGATTGGCTGTAGACTATCATGCCTTGAATGAAGTGACTCCACCATTGAGCACTGCTGTGCCAAACATGTTAAAGCACCAGTACGAGCTGGAGTCCCAGGCAGAAAAGTAGTACACCACTATTGAGATTCCCAATGCATTTTTCTCCATTCCTCTTGCAGCAGAATGCAGGCCTCAATTTGCCTTCACATGGAAGGGAGTGCAGTACACCTAGAACCGACTGCCCCAGGGGTGGAAGCACATCCCCATCTGCCATGGACTGACCCAGACTGCACTAAAAAGGTGAGGCTCCAGAACAAGACGTCGATGACATCATTGTGTGGGGAAACATGACAGCAGAAATGTTTGAGAAAGGAGAAAAAATCATCCAGATTCTCCTAAAAGCTGGTTTTGCCATCAAGAACAAAGTTAAGAGACCTGCTCAAGAAATCCAGTTCCTGGGAGTAAAGTGGCAAGATGGACAGCATCAGATTCCCACCAATGTCATCAACAAAATCACAGCAATGTCTCCACCAACTGATAAGAAGGAAACACAAGCTTTCCTAAGCGCCATAGGCTTTTGGAGTATGCATATTCCTGAGTACAGCCAAATTTTAATCCCTCTCTACCTAGTCACCCACAGGAAGAACAATTTCCACTGAGGCCCAAAACAACAACAATTCTTTGCCCAGATTAAGCAGGAGATTGCTCATGAGGTAGCCCTTGGCCCAGTCAGGACAGGACCAGATGTGAAAAACATGCTCTACTCTGCAGCTGGAAGCCATGGTCTGTCCTGGAGCCTTTGGCAGAAGGTGCCTGGTGAGACTCAAGACTGACCACTAAGATTTTAGAGTCAAAGCTATAGAGGGTCTGAAGCCAACTACACTCCAAGAGAGAAAGGAATTTTAGCAGGCTATGAAGGAGTCGAAGCTGCCTCAGAAGTAATCCGCACTAAAATACAACTCCTCCTAGCACCCCAACTACCTGTGCTAGGGTAGATGTTCAAAGCAAAGGTTCCATCTACCCACCATGCCACCAATGCCACATGAAGTAAATAAATTGCCCTCATCACACAACGCACCCGTATTGAAAAACTAAATCACCCTAGGATTTTGGAGATAATTACAAATTAGCCTGAAAGTGAAAACTTCGGTCTTGCTGATGAAGAACAAGAAGTAACACATGCTAAAGAAGTTCCACTGTACAACCAACTGCCAATAGAAAAAACACGTTACACTTGCTTTACTGATAGTTCTTGCCACATTTAAGGATGAAACAAAAGTGGAAAGCAGCCATATAGAGCCCCACACAACAGGTTGCAGAAGCTACCAAAGGAGAAGGTAGATCAAGGCAACTGGCTAAACTCAAAGCTCTTCAACTGGCCCTAAACATTGCCAAAAGAGAGAAATAGCCAAAGCTCTACCTCTACACTGATTCATAGATAATGGCCAATGCTCTGTAGAGCTGATTAGAGAAGTGGAAAAAGGCTAATTGGCAGCGTAGAGAAAAACCAAATTAGGCTGCTGATAAGTGGAAGGACATTGCTACCAAAGTAGAGAAACTACCTGTGAAAGTCCACCATTTAGATGCCCATGTCCCCAAAAGTAGAGCCAATGAAGAGCACCAAAACAATCAGCAGGTAGATCAGGCTGCAAAGATAGAAGTGTCAAAGATAGACTTAGATTGGCAACACAAAGAAGAATTGTTCCTAGCTCAATAGGCCCATGATGCCTCAAGTTAACAGGGTAAAGATGCCACCTATAAGTAGGCATGAGATTGACAGGTAAATCTAGCCATGGACAGTATTTCTCAAGTTATCCATAACTGTAAGACGTGTGGCGCCATCAAGCAAGCCAAGCAGGTAAAACCCCTCTAGTATGACGAGCAGTAGTCCAAATATAAGTATGAGATGGCCTAACAGATTGATTACATTACACTGCCCCAGACAAGCCAAGATAAGTGCTATGTGCTCACAATAGTAGAAGCCACCACAGGATAATTGGAGATCTACTCTGCGCCTCATGCTACAGCCCATAACACCATCCTAAGCCTTAAAAAGCAAGTCCTTTGGAGGCATGGTACCCCTGAGAAGATGGAGCCAAACAATGGGACTAATTTTAAGAACAGCCTTATTGTCACTATAAGACACGAAACAACATGACGCAGACATGCTGCTGCTCTCAAGGGAAAAAAGGAAAGTTTATTTTCTGACTCCAACATTTATAGAATTCCAAAGGTAACAGTGGATTGGAGGGTGAAAGTGCCACCTCTCCAAGGACACTGGACAAACCAACAGTCCATCAAATTTCTCCTCCTCCATAAAAGAATGCAAAACAATAAGTTGTTTACAGAAAGTGTGTGAGAAAGTTTGCTACAAGAATGCAAACATCAGAAGGATTAGCAAATCTTAAAAAATCATGGAGACATCTCACCCTTCTCAGTTAAAAAAAAAAAAAAGAAAGAAAAATGAACAATGTGAAAAAGGAACCATGAACAAGATTCAGTGTCCATTTGTGGAGGAATCATCGAAGTGATCACTCGTGTCATCTGCATCCGAGTCATTACCCAATGATTCACCCACTTGATGCCTTTCAGGTTGGTCACGGTTTCCATTTTGCCTGTAGGCCGGATTCTGTCTCTGCAGTTGCAGGTCAGGGCAAACACACTTTGAAGGTACCCAGCGTACCCCAGTATCTGTGAATACACAAGCATACCCACGCCCCGAAGCGATAAGGTCATAGGGACCTTCCCACTGTTTGGTGACCAAATTCTGCACCTGAACCTTCACTCGAGGCTGATGTGCCTCGTCCACAGCCTGCAACGAGAGATGGTGATTCAAAATGACAGGGTTATTTGAGTTTTGCGGCACTGTAAGATGATTGATGGTGTACAATGCTTTTGCCAACCGACTGGGTGGGGTTTTACCCTGCATTCCCCATTTTTGATTTTGAAGAACCTGCTTCAGAGTACCATGAGTGCATTCTAATATAGCTTGGCCAGTCAGAGAATGAGGGATACCAAACCTGTGTGACACACCCCACAACTGCAGGAACTGCCGCACCTTTTGCGATGCGTAAGCAGGACCATTGTCGGTTTTCACAACAGAAGGTATGCCCAGAACGGCAAAGGCCTGCCTCCAGTGGGCAAGGACATCACAGGCCTTTTCTCCAGCGTGAGCAGAAGCCCACGTTGCACAGGAGAACGTGTCCACCGTGACATGCACATACTTGAGCCGACCAAACTCGGCAATCTGGGTGACATTGGTCTGCCAAATCTCCAAGGCCTAAAGGCCTCTGGGGTTTACCCCAGCGCATGGCAGTCATCACATGACTCAACAATGTCACGAGCTTCAGCTGGTGTCAGCTGAAACTGCTTTTGCAGAGTATGTGCGTTCTGGTGGAAAAACCCATGCGATGCCTTGGCCTGCGCGAGTGTATCAGGCTGAGGTGCTACCCACACTGGGTTAGCCAACTTGTCAGCCCTCGCATTACCTTCCACTATAAAGCCTGGCAAATTGGTGTGACTCCTCACATGCAGAACATAGAAAGGATGAACCCGAGCCTGAATGGCACACCACAAGGTCTTCAGTAAATGAAACAAGGCAGGGTTATTGACCTCCTTCAAAACCGAATGATCCAATTGCTGTGCAATGTCGGCCACATAGGCAGAATCCGTGACCAAACTGAAAGGTTCCTGGGAAAATTTCTCAAATGCCATGACAGCAGCCTTCAATTCAACCAATTGGGCTCACCCATCCTCATGACCTTCCAGAACCTGCCACTCAGATCCGTCCCTCCAAGTAACAATGGCCTTTCCTGTCCTCCCTGAACCGTCAGTGAAGACTGTGGGTCCTTGCATGGGTTCCTGACTATTTTTGGGCCGCAAAGAGGTTTGTGTGGATTTCGCCATATGCAGTAGCCTATGGCTGGGCAGATGATAAGTGATCTGCCCTGAAAAGTTTTCCAGAGCACTCTGCAGGGACACACTGTTTGCAAAGCTCCAGTCAAAGTCCTCCCACTGTACTGGGAGTATGATCTTTGCGGGATCCGCACCCATCAATTGCAAACACCGTTGCCGGCATTTGATTATCAAGCGAGCAAGGAGCTCAGACAATGGGGTCGTTGTCTTTTGCGGCTGATGGGGCAGGAAAACCCATTCCAAGATGTGCAAGGAATCGGACCATTTGTCACTCCATTGGCCAGTGATGCCTGTGGGATGCGAATCTGGAGTGGTGATGAACACAGTGACATCAATGGAGGGATCAATGCAATAAACTTGGCAAGCAGAAACAGCTTGCTGAACCACCTCCAGTACCTGATGTGCCTCAGGGGTCAATGTGCAAGGTGACTTTAGATCAGAGTCTCCTTTCAACAAATCATACAGAGGAGACAGTTGTGCATCAGTTAGTCCCAGGTACGGACGTAATCAAGTAATGACACCAATTTTTGAGCATCATTCAGTGTCTTTACAGAATGCACAAATTGCACCTCCTGGTGACAGATTGTCTGTTCCAGAATTTTGACCCCCAAATACTTCCAAGGTGGTTGCTGTTGAACCTTCTCTGGAGCCACCTGCTGAATCCTCAGCAGCTCATCCTGGGTGGACGCAGCCACCAAAATGTCATCTATATAATGATACAGACGTGCATCAGGAAACTGCTTGCGAACTCCAGACAAGGCACGGGCCACATACCATTGGCATATGGCAGGAGAGTTTTGCATGCCCTGGGGAAGCATCCTCCATTGATATTTCTGTGCGGGCTCAGTGTTGTTAATTGCTGGCACCGAGAAGGCAAATTTTGGTCTGTCGTCGGGATGCAAAGGGATTGTAAAGAAACAATCCTTCAGATCCACAATGAGGACCGGCCAGTCTGAAGGAAGCATGGTAGGCGATGGCATGCCAACCTACAATGTTCCTATGCCTTCCATTGCGGCATTGACCTTTCGGAGGTCTTGCAACAACCTCCATGTCCCAGATTTTTTCTTGATGCAGAAGACAGGAGTGTTCCAGGGACTGGTAGAAGGCTCCAGATGACCCTGGTCCAACTGCTCCTGCACCAGATTTCAAAGGGCCATCAATTTATCTTGAGGGAGGGGCCACTGGTTTTTCCAGAGAGGTTTGTCCACCAGCCACCGTATAGGAGGCATAGGACACTCTGCACCCTTCGTCGCAGTGGCCCCCATCAAAAACCTGTCCTTATGCACACCCCCCATGCAGACAGAACATCCCTCCCCAGAGGTTAGCATGGGTAGAAGTAACATGAGGCCTAATCCAGGCCGTCTGTCCCTCTGGGTTCGTGACCAGCATGGACCGCTGGCTCATGTAACATCGTGCCGTTCCCCCCAGTCCCATGACAGGCATCTCCACCGGATTCAGGGGCCAGTCCGGAGGCCAGGCAGCAAGGGAGAGAACCGTGATGTCAGTGCCACTGTCAAGAAGCCCGCAGAGGCGGATCTCCGACAGCGTTGCACCAGGGATGGACAGGGTAGACATCATCTCGGGACGTTCCTTGGTCAGGACAGTGGTCCAGTGAACTTGAGGCGACCCAGTGGATCCAAAGCCACCAGCTCCACACAACTCGTCAGCTGTCCTGCGAACAGAGGACTTAAAAGGCACAAGTTGAGGAAGTCACGTCCCTTTCGGGATCGTGACGGGGGGGGTGGGTGTGGAGACCATTGCACAAATCTGCCCTGTGAAGTCTGCATCAATGAGCCCCAGATGCACAATGATGCCTTGAAGGGTGGCACTAGACCTCCCCATCAGGAGAGCACTCATGCCCCCACCCAAGGGACCAAAGGCATCCAGGGGAACCTTGTGTACTTGACAAGATTCTGAAACAACTGTTGCTGCTGTGCAGACATCCACACCTGCTGAGCCAGCGGCAAGCTGGCTGAGTAAACCTCCATCGGCTCCGAGGTCTGGAGAGAAGCTTGTGTCTGAGCGCATCTCCCCTTCACACTTTGCTTCCTGTTTCCCAAGCCTGGCATTGCTTGGCCATTAACATGAACTGTTGCCTTGCAGACATTCGTCATATGGTTTGGCCTTCGACACTGGCCACACAAGAACATGGGAATTTTTGCCTTCTGTGCTTTCTTGTCCCATTTTTTGCTGGCCTGAGCATTCCCCTGCTGTCGCTCCCTGCCCTGCAGCACCGCCCAGACCGGCTGCGCAGCAGTAGCCCAGGCAGCCATCTTCTGAACTGGGAAGGTCCATGTTTGCACAGGCCTCTGCCATCTGAAAGACAGTAGGCTCACCAGGAAGAGTGTCTATGATTCTCTTACAATCTGCATTGCAGTTACTTCTTGCAAGGTTCGCAGTCACAACTGTCCTTGTCACAGGATCTGCCAATTGCCTCTCCACAGCAGCAGTCTCCCTGCAAATTTCAGGAAAGGCTCATCAGCCCCCTGGACAATGGTCGCAAACGGCTGCCTCGGAGCAGTCATTTCCAGGGTCCGAACCACCGCTGCAATGCCTAGTGTCTGGCAGTGGTCAAGCACGAGGGGATTGAAGCCAGCTTGCCCCTGAGGATCAGCATAATTGACTGTGCCCAACAGCATGTCAGTGCCAACCACACGCCTGGGATCCTGTGGTCCCAGCATAGCATTCTGCTCTACTGCACTGGTCGCCAAGCGAGCCCACTTAGTCTCAAAAACGTGAAATTCCACAGGGTCAAAAAGAACACGTGCCAAAGCACAGACATCGAAATGTGTCAGCACCTCAGGAGAAAGCATGTGAAGCACGTGCATAACTTCAGCAGTCCCTACACCATGTCGAGCAACTGTATCACGGACTTCCTTCGTTATCTTAAACGATAGAGGTTGATGGGTGTTATGAGTAGCACCCCTGAGCACAGGGAAAGCCTGGGGGCCCCCTGGTAAGGCTGCAGCACCTGCCGTGTCCTGTCCCGTGGACCCCACAGGGAAAATGGAAGCTGCCTGACTGCAAGGCGGTGCAATACCACTTGAACCCACTCCCACATCAGCATCAGCAGAGCCAGAGGAGCTCCCTCTGTGATCCTGCAGACCCTGCGAGGAGGCAGGCTTGCCCACCTCCTCAGCCTTAGCTCAGACTTCTCGCCAGAACCGCCCATGATCCTCCGGATGCATGGTCACCTGGCATGGGGGGAGGGTCCACAAAGCCGGCCAGGAGGGTCTGGGGCCCCGGGAAACCACCAGTCTCCCGTCAGCTGCGTCATCAGTCGCGCTAAAGATGAACACCCCAGCACCCTGCAACGCCACGGCCCCGACACCTGTGGAAGCCGGGGGCTGTGGGACTGAACCAGCCAGCAACCTGGCAGGGCTGTCCACCAGAGCACAGGCAGAGGGCACTGCAGTGGACACAGGTGCTGGTACGGATCGCAAACCTGGCGCGGAGCCACCCACCCCTAGCGCGGGGGAGGGGTGGGGCGCAGGGAGAGACGTGGCATGTAGAGCCACATCACTGTGGGGCGACACAAGGATGTTGGGCACAGCCCCTATCAGCGTTCAACCCGTGACGTGAGATCACACAGCAGGCACCGCCCCAGCCGAGTGGAGTGGGGCGGGCTGCCCGCCTGCTGGGGCGGGGCTCGACGGAACACCGACCAACGCCCTGCCTCCAGTGGCTTCCACCGGCTGCACATGCCCAGCAGGCTGTGCAGGCTCAGAAACAGGTGAAGCCCCCCGCCCCCCCGGAAGACGGACCCGAACCTGGAGCGGGCAAACCCGCTCCGGCTGCCCCCAGGGGATATGTCGTGGAATTACCGCAATGTAGACAAAGCATTGTCACCGAACCAGACTCAATCAGAAGTGAAGGCTGATCCAGGGCCCCCCGTCGCCCTCGAGGGCCGGGAATGTTATGAATAGAAAGTTATATTTTTTTTAGGTTGCAGAGTTAAAAACAAGTTGGACCAGTTGCTGTAAGTTAGTCTCACTGCCAAAGAAGAGTTCTTCATTTACCTGTTAATGGCTGGTGATTAACCATTGTCCCCCTGATGCTGGCCGCTTGCCAGGGAGGGACACCAGGACAGACCCTCCAGTTACGAAGAGAATAGGAGTGACATCAGAGCCAGTATGCAGATGAGAAATGCATTGCGCCCCGAATTTTTACAGTTTTCCCAGGAAAACCCCTAAAATTACAAGCCAACAAGTGACCTAAGTGACGTCTAAGGATGGGAGCATAGTCCCGTACCTGCTTGGCTCCTTTTTGCTTCTCACCCTAACCTGAAAAGATGTTGATTAAAGAGATGCCCCGGGGTGTTAGACAAAAAAGCAGGAATCTCCTAATCACCCATGAGGACAGAATCCCCAGCTCTGCTTGCAGACCAGCGGACAAAGCTGCATCACCCTCCTTCTCCGTGCCACGCCTGGGAGCAGTGGTGGCGTGGGCACGACCCGTCAATTTCTCCCCACCTGAGCTGATTCTTCTTAATAAAGGCATTAAAAAGGAGAAAGATCTCCTGCCCATTTATTTCAGGGAAGGCACAAGGAGAGGGCAGCTCCTCTCCCACTCCGTTGCCTCCGCGGCTCAGGGCGAGGTGGGTCAGCCGAGTCGACTCCCCAGAGCCCCCAGGAGACTGCGAGGCTCCGCCCTCCGGCTGCTCACCCGGGACCAGCTGGCTGGGAGCCCGATCCACCCCGGGGGACCAACCATCACCCTCGGAGGCAGAGCCATCTTCCAGCTCCCCTTCCTGGGGGGGAGAGGAAGCTTCTGCGTCGCCCAGAAATTCAAATTCCCCTTCGTCCAAGTCCGAGATGGAAGGGTCCCCCAGGGAACTCCGAGAGCTACAAAATCCAGACCCCTGCCAAATCACGGCAAACTTTTTCCACTCCACCAGCAGTGGTCCCACATCTACAGTGCAATCATCAAACAGGGCATCCATGAGACGGCCTCCCACAAGAGACCATGCCTCCCTGGAGAACGCCTCCGTAGGGTTTGAAAAAAACCCTTGCTGTTTGACCCACAGAAATAATTTCTCAAAATCACTCCAGGAAACAGAAAGTCGTTTCCGCTCCAGGAGATCCCTCCAGAGGTCCAAAACCAGAGAGTCCGCCATGAAACCCACAGGGGTTGCCATCAGCACAAGAGCAGCAGGCAAAGCGCCAAACAGGGAGGGGGGTAAACCAACACCATCTCACCCAGCAGTCCAGACTCTGTGCCTCCAGCCTAGGCTGCAGTGCACTTCGGTGGTCATCAGATGCCACTATAGGACACAAAACAACACGACGCAGACACGCTGCTGCTCTCAAGGGAAAAAAGGAAAGTTTATTTTCTGACTCCAACATTTATAGATTTCCAAAGGTGACAGTGGATTGGAAGGTGAAAGTGCCACCTCTTCAATGACACTGGACAAACCAACAGTCCATCAAATTTCTCCTCCTCCAAAAAAGAATGAAAAACAATAAGTTGTTTACAGAAAGTGTGTGAGAAAGTTTGCTACAAGAATACAAACATCAGAAGGCTTAGAAAATCTTAAAAAATCAGGGTGACACCTTATCAACACCTGTGCTAGGAAACATGGCATTAAGTGGGTATACCATATCCCGTACCATGCACCAGCTGCAGGCAAAGTAGAGAAGCACAATACACTATTAAAAACCACCTTAAAATCATTGGGTAGGGGATCTTTCAAAAATTAGGAACAGCATCCTACAAAGGCCCCCTGGTTAGTTAACATCCAAGGTTCCACCAGCCGAGCAGGCCCTGCCCAGTCGAAGCCCCTGCATGCATTAGATAAAGTCCCAATAGTACGTCAGAGGTTTGTTAAGAAAAACAGTTTAGATCAGTTCTGCCTCGAGTACAAACAAACCCATCTGTAGAGTTGTCTTTGCTCAGGGACCAGGTTGCACATGGTAAATAATGCAGAAAGATGGAACAGCACAATGTGTACCTCCGGGAGATCTGATTGTTAAGTAAAAACTATGTGTAAATATCACTGTTTGGTGAATGTTACTGCCATTGTCTATATATAGCTGCATATTGTATGTAAAATGTATGTCTTTGTAGAGTTAGAATATATATTAGTTTTATTAATAAGCTCACGATATGGGGATAAGGGGTGGAATGTCCTGGGGTGACTTTATGATGCTCATATCGCCATTTGTCTGTTTAGCCCAGAAAGAAGTTTTGCACCTTTAAGATTGGTTATGAGAGCGAAGGAGGGGGGGGTGGAAGAAGAAGCACGCAGTTTCTTATCAAAAACTTCACTCACTCCTCCACATTCCTGCTCCCGTGTTGTCTGCGAATGGATGGACAGACAGTGAGACAGAGCTCTCCTTTACTTTTAGTTAGTTTTTAGCCAGCTGAGGCAGAGAAGTTCCCTGGACTGTAGTTTTTCTTTTTCCTTACACCTGTTTAAACCTGCTCTGGACTGAACACTCAGAAGACCACCAGCAGCTCGCACCTGTGGCCCACCAGGCAGGGCCTGAGCTGTGGCAATTCCAGTGCCAGAGGGACTGATAAGAGATTGAGTAAGCTGAGCTACAGCCCACGAAGGGGACATTCTGAATTTGTCATCTCTTTTAGAGCAGCAAGAAGTTTTATTCTTTAATATTGTCTTTTCTTTTTTTTTTTTTTTTTTTTTTCCCTGAACCAGTTGGGGAAGGACCCACTTGAATTTGCTTTCTGGAGGCAACCCCTTTAGAGGTTTTATGCCAAATTTGCCTTAAACCAAGCATTTAAGCAAAAGAAATGCTAAAAATGTCAGGAAAGAGGAGGTGGATACACTGGGGTTTACGTAAATCAAAATGCAAATTGGTTGCAGCCTCCAGGTGTCTGGAAAGTTGTCATGGCAGCGCTCAATTTGGTCTCTTTAGCTGTAACATTTCACTCATAGTTGAGATACTTGGGTTGAAGCCAGAAGTCAGTAAGTGTGCAGTTTTAACTGATACTAAGAATATAATACATTTCTTCGCTAATATTTAAGTAAAAACTTGATAAATCCTAGAAGGTTTAAGATATTGGAATCTTTACATTCAAAGTACTCACAAGAAACAAGATACATCTACCCATCAAAACATGTTTCATAAGATACACAAGTTGTCAAGTCACTGTGCCTAGATTGTGTGTATTCACAAACAATTCAAACATTTTCTTCATGTTTATTAGGCTGAATTGAAGCACGGAATAGAATTCTCCAACCAATTAAAGTCAGAAAGTGGTATGTTTATTGACAGCGCTGGACACATAGAGAGTAACCTCCCAAAGATGTGTGGAATCACAAAGCCCCCAGCTCCATTATTTATCAAAAATAGTCTTACATATTCATATAATTTCACGGAATGCCTATACATATTCATTACCTAACCCTGCCTACCCTCACTTTGTATTAAAATGTATTATAATGAGTTCAAAGTTCCTTCACATTTGCGCAATCCTTCACTTCAAATGGGTCAATGGGTTTTGAAATGGCGAGTGGTCCTTTGAAGCTGAAGTAATAAACATCTTCCTCAAGGTGACTTTTTTGCCTTTGTGTGTTGGCAGGCTTTCTAACCCCTGGGCTATAGTCCAAGCTCCCCAACTTGGTCTTTGTTGGTTTCGGGGCACAGGTGAAGTCACAGTCCTCTTCTTTTTCACAATTAAATCCGCATTCTCATCCTGCTTCTTCAAACACAGTAAAGATAAACCAGTCATATATTACCCTAGCCTTAACTACTCCATCTGCTAATAATTAACTATTCCCCATTGCTTCTACTCTTCTTGGTATACTTTTAATCATTATAAATTGTTTCTATCCTCCTAACTAAATCTAGCTAAACTCTTAACTCTTTCAATTTCTTTAAACCCTTGATTAATTTTCCCCCTTTTTCTATAGGGTTAGTAAATTCTTTTACTAATACACAGATTGTTCCTCATCTAACCAAGTCATATGGTAAGTATCTTTCAAGGCTATACCATATGCTCTTGACAATGAAGTCAAAACTGCTACTTGTTGTAGCATCCTCCAATTCCACATAGGTATTGCAATGGAAAAAATTAAGCTTATGCCAACTAGAATGAGCAAAACAATAATTGGATGGATTAGGGTATTAAGTCTACCAGTTGCTTTCAATGACCATCCAAAAAGTACATCCCACCAATGATTACTTGCTTCTTGCTTTATTCTTTGCAAAACCCTGCTAATTTCCTCTGCATCATGATGAACAGTTATTAAAACCTTTTCTCCATTCTCTTTAATTTCTCTCAAGATCTCGCTCAGATCTTGATGTTTTATTGTGGCACTGATGTTTTATTTATGGCATTGTGAGCCATTCAGGAACGGGAGGAGGAGCATCCTTTGTTCCGGAGTGACTCATTAACAGCGGCCTCTGGGGAGCATGGTGAACAGGAGAGGGCAAACAGGGGTGTGGTCATGGCAGTTTGCACAGCAGCTCGCGAAGGCAGGGCAAGCAGGCAGGGTTGCAGGTCTTCTTGCTAGTTAGGTGTGCTTTGTGTTTGAGGTGTTTCTGTTGGCTGCTTGATTTTGGGCTTTCTCTTAGTAATGGTTTTAACTTGGTCAAAATCTGTGTTTGGTACAAGTGTTTGTGACCAAGTGGAGCCCTCCAAAAAGGATGGGTCTGTACAGACCCATTCCTCCCTGGAGTGTTTGAGCTTATCAGTGGTTTCATGGGGTGTTGTGGAGGAGGCCTGCCTATGGTATGAACAGGTGAACAACCTCCTTTCGCTGGTGGCCGAGCTTAGGGAGGAAGTTGAAAGATTAAGGAGTATCAGGGATAGTGAAAGGGAAATAGACTGGTGGAGTTTAGCCCTTACATCTTTAAGAGAGGCCCACCAAGAGTCAGAGGACTCATATGCCTCTCACTCTCAGGCAATAGAAGGGCACCTGGTAGATGAAGGGGAGTGGAAATGGGTCCCTGCTCGGGGAGGTAATAATAAAAATTCCTCCTGCCCCCCATCCCCTAGCCAGGTGCCACTTCAGAATAGGTATGAGGCCCTGGATCTAGAGAGCCAGCCAGATGATTTAGAAGAAAACTATCTGCCCAGTGAGCCTCCCAATTATGACTCATCTAAAAGACAGAGTACCACCTCTAACATCAAGAAGAAAAGAAGGGCAATCGTAGTGGGTGATTCCCTTCTGAGGGGAACAGAGGGCCCCATATGTTGACCAGACCCACCCCACAGAGAGGTCTGTTGCCTCCCTGGGGCCCGGCTACGAAATATCACTGAGAGACTTCCTGGGCTGATTCGGCCCTTTGATTATTACCCACTGCTGATACTCCAGGCTGGCAGTGATGAGATTGAAAAGAGGAGTGTCAAGGTGATTAAAAGGGACTTTAGGGCACTGGGTCAAGTGGTCGATAGGACAGGGGCACAGGCAGTGTTCTGCTCAGTCCCTTTGGTGGCAGAGAAAAACAGTGAAAGGAATAGGAGAACTCACATCATTAACAAGTGGCTCAAGGGTTGGTGTCATTGGCAAAATTTCTTTGATCATGGGGCAACTTTTATGGCACCTGCTCTACTGGAACCAGATAGGATACATCTCTCTGTCAAGGGCAGAAGGTTTTTAGCTCATGAACTGGCAGAGCTTGTTGAGAGGGCTTTAAACTAGGTCTGAATGGGGAAGGGGATGCATCTGGGCTGTCTGGAAGCAGGCCCAAGGGTGGTAAGCCTGAGTTAGGAGAGAAATCAGTAGCCCAGCTGAGGTGCATGTATACCAATGCACGCAGCATGGGTAACAAACAGGAAGAGATGGAGGCCATGGTGCAACAGCAGAGCTATGATGTAGTCACCATCACAGAAACATGGTGAGATGTCTCACATAGTTGGAGCATTGCACTGGATGGCTACAAGCTCTTCAGAAGAGACAGGAAAGGGAGAAGAGGTGGAGGGGTGGCCCTTTGTATTAAGGAGGCTTTTGACGCCATAGATATTGAAACTAATGAAGATGGAGTTGAATGCCTATGGGTAAGTATTAAGGGGAAAGCCAACAAGGCTGACATCCTACTGGGAGTCTGTTATCATCCACCCAACCAGGAAGAAGAGGTGGACAACTTATTCTATAAGCAGCTAAGGTACTGTTTCAGGATCACCAACCCTTGTTCTCGTAGGTGACTTCAACCTACCAGACATCTGCTGGGAACTTAATACAGCAGAAAAGAGGCTGTCCAGGAAATTTTTAGAGTGTATGGAGGACAGCTTTTTATCACAACTGGTGGGTGGGCCCACCGGGTGAGGGACTATGTTAGACCTGCTGTTTTCAAGTAGAGATGGGCTGGTGGGAGATGTGGTGGTTGGAGGCTTTTGGGGCAGAGTGATCATGAAATTATAGAGTTCTTGATATTTGGTGAAATGAGGAGGAACACCAATACGACTCTTACATTGCACTTCCTGAGGGCAAACTTTGGCCTGCTTAGGAGACTTAATCAGAGAGTTCCTTGGGAAGCAGCCATTAAAAACAAAGGAGTTCAGGAAAGGTGGGCATACTTTAAAACAGAGATCCTGAGGGCACAGGAACAGACTGTCCCCGTGTGCCCAAAGACAAGTCGATGAGGTAAACATCCAGCTTGGATAGGCAAGGAGGTCTTGAAGGAACTTAGGAATAAAAGGAGGATGTATCATCTTTGGAAGGAGGGTCAGGTCTCTCAGGAAGTATTTAAGGGGGCTGCTAGGGCATGTAGGAAAAGAATTAGGGAGGCCAAAGCTCAGTTCGAACTTAATTTGGCAACTTTTGTAAAGGATTATAAAGAATATTTTTGCAAATGTATTAACGGCAAAAAGAAGGGTAAGACCAACCTTTGCTTTCTACTGGATGCGGGAGGGAACTTAGTAACTGCAGATGAGGAGAAGGCGGAAGTGCTTAACGCCTT
The DNA here is from genome assembly GCF_036417665.1 of Passer domesticus. NCBI lineage: Eukaryota > Metazoa > Chordata > Aves > Passeriformes > Passeridae > Passer > Passer domesticus. The sequence goes on along the minus strand of NC_087511.1, from coordinate 9,140,484 downwards.
CTTTGCCTGAGTCTTTAGTGGGAAGACGGCTTCTCCCCAGGACAACTGTCCTCTTGGGTTGGTTGATGGTGCCAGTAAACAGGATGATTTCCCCATTATTCAAGAGGAGGCAGTCAGAGAACTTCTGAGATGCTTGGATATTCATAAATCTATGGGACTAGATGGGATCCATCCCAGGGTGATGAGGGAGCTGTCAGATGAGCTTGTGAAGCCACTTTCCATTATCTACCAACAGTCTTTTCTCACTGGCGAGGTTCCAGATGACTGGAAGCTGGCCAATGTGACAGTCATTCACAAAAAGCGTGGGAAGGAGGATCCTGGTAATTATAGACCAGTCAGCCTGACCTCAGTACCTGGCAAGATAATGTAGCAGTTTATATTGAGTGTCATCATGCAGCATCTACAGGATGGCCAGGGTATCAGACCCAGCCAGCAGGGGTTTAGGAGGGGTAGGTCATGTTTGACCAACCTGATCTCCTTTTATGACCAGGTGACCCGTCTGGTGGATGCAGGAAAGGCTGTGCATGTTGCCTATTTGGACTTGAGCAAGGCCTTTGACGCTGTCTCCCACAGCATACTCCTGGAAAAGCTGACAGGCCATGGTTTGGACAGGAGCACTCTTTGCTGGGTTAGGAACTGGCTGGATGGCCAGGCCCAGAGAGTGGTGGTGAACAGTGCTGCATCCAGCTGGCGGCTAGTCACTAGTGGTGTCCCTCAGGGGTCTGTGCTGGGGCCAGTTCTGTTCAATATTTTTATTGATGACATGGATGAGGGTATTGAGTCTTTCATTAGTAAATTTGCAGATGACACTAAGCTGGGAGCATGTGTCGATCTGTTGGAAGGTAGAATGGCTCTGCAGAGAGAGCTGGAACCGCTGGATGAATGGGCAGAGTCTAACAATATGGAGTTTAATAAGTCCAAGTGCCGAGTCCTGCATTTTGGCCACAATAACCCCCTGCAGCGTTATAGGCTGGGGACGGTGTGGTTGGACAGTACCCAGGCAGAAAGGGGCCTGGGAGTACCAGTCAACAGCTGGCTGAACATGAGCCAGCAGTGTGCCCTGGTGGCCAAGAAGGCCAAGGGCATCCTGGCTTGTATCAGGAATAGTGTGGCCAGAAGGAGCAGGGAGGTCATTCTCCCCCTGTACTCAGTACTGGTGAGGTCGCACCTTGAATACTGTGTCCAGTTCTGGGCCCCTCTGTGTAGGAAGGACATTGAGATGCTTGAGCGCATCCAGAGGAGGGCAATGAGGCTGGTGAGGGGCTTGGAACACAAGCCCTATAAGGAGCAGCTGAGGGAGCTGGGGTTGTTTAGCCTGGAGAAAAGGAGACTCAGAGGCGACCTTATCACTCTCTACAACTTCCTGAAGGGTAGTTGTAGTCAGGTGGGGATTGGTCTCTTTCTCCAGGCAGCAACTGGCAGAACGAGAGGTCACAGTATTAAGCTGCACCAAGGGAAATATAGGTTAGATATTAGGAATAAGTTTTTCACAGAAAGAGTGATAATGTACTGGAATGGTCTGCCCAGGGAGGTGGTGGAGTTATCATCCCTGGATGTTTTTAAAAAAGACTGGATGGGGCACTCGGTGCCATGGTTTAGTTGAGGTGTCAGGGAACAGGTTGGATTCAATGATCTTGAAGGTCTCTTCCAACCTTGTGATTCTGTGATTAGCTGCTTTACCAAGGTAAGGTTCATGCCAGTAGGTGCAGGTCATAAATGGTAATACATTGTGTAGTTGGCCTTTATCAATTGGTGGGAGACAACTGGTACTGAATATATAAAATTGCACCCTACAATGTTAACAAAATTACAAATGCAAAAGTTGGAGTGATTTTTAACAGGCAAATATCTGTCTTCATTTTCTATTTTTACTGAGGCACAGGCAATTCTCAAGCATACACAGCCCTGACCAATGTATATAAGCACCATTTTCTGAATGGTGTCTGGATGGATCTCAAAGTGGCATACACCCTGTTCAGTATCTTGGACATCAATGGTATTACTTTCACAGACGAATCCCTACTATTCTCAAGTAACACAGGATTCTACGTTTACAGTTTGCCATTTCTTCTCTACCATCCTGGTCCATACCCGATGTTCAGAGGGGTATAGTACTGCCTTCTCACAATTTAATCCTAATGCAATGATAAGGTGGATAACATAGATTATAGCTCTACGTAGGGTAAGTATGAAGGCACTGGCTACATTAGTAATGGGGTCATAAGCAAAATTTACCATAGTCCACCAAGACTGCAGTCTTCTTTCTGAACTCAAGGCATTATCCCAAACAACTTTTCGGATTTCAGTTGGGAAAATGCCTTCACTTCCTTCTCTTATAACTAAAGACTGTTGACTGCATCCACAACTGTGCTTGTATACAACTAAGAGCAAAAGATACTTTATCTTGAGCCATACTAAGTGCCTTTACTATTCATTTGTGGTCTTGGTCTTCAGCTTCCTTTAAATTTGGTAGGACTTTCGAAACTTGCCATTGGTTAGCCCCTAATGCCAACAAAGATGATTGTAAAGGCTGCTTTATTTTTGCCAAATCACTAGTTGCAGTGGCCAGTTTGTCTATTAATATTTTGGAATCAATTCTGTTCAAAACCCCTAGCTCTGTACCTATCATTCCAGTCAAATCCCTTCATATTCTGCCTCTAAAATGAGCTTGCTTCTGCAACCATGTTGTCCAACCTTCAAAGGATGTTTTTAGAAAAGGAGAACAAGCTGGGTGAATCTTTGAAATGTTCATCTACATCAACAGTTCAACACGCTTGAGGGACCATTCTGGGTTAAACAATAATTGTTGCTGTCCCATGTTTCTGACTACATATGGTCCAATTTCATAGACTTTGGGTTCAAGCTTAGGGAGCACAGTTGAGGCTCAGGTGCTTGTAGCCAATTTGGTTGTTGTTGTTGTGGTTGTGGTAGGCATGGCATCTATTGTAAATTTGAATCAAAGTCCCATAGTACTCTGGGCCCAAATGTACACTACTGTAACAGTTTGCGTTAGTGTAAAATTATGCCAACACTCCAATTTGTTGGGATGATTATTACATATTCTGTCTACCGGAGCAGATGAAACATAAATTTCTCTTGCTTCTCATGGGTAGTCCCATTGATCATTCAGCATCCTACTTTGATGACCTCTCCCATAATTCCTCGAAGTGTCCATCCTACCCACCACCTTGACTTTTCATGCTGCCACTCATGCTTTTCATACACCGAGTCCCCGTGCATGACTACAGCTGATCGGTTCAGATCTTTGATAACAGAATAACCTCCCATATAGCCAGTGACCCAATTAAAAGCTTTGGACCAAGGCTATTCAACATTGTTCTGAGTAGAAGTACTTTCCTGAATTATTGTTACAGCTATAAACAAAACTAATGTTCCTGACCGCAATATGCTCATTTTGCCCGAGTAAGCTTTAGTTTCAGTTCATTATCACCCGGTGTCACTTTCCAAGGTTCTTCAGGAGCCTTTTTCACTCACGTATGGTGAATCCAGGTGTTTTGTTCCTTAACTTTGATTGCAGTAAAGGTGGTGAGGAGCACCTGGAATGGTCCTTCCCACTGTGGCTCCAAAGTTTTTTCTGCAAAAAGTTTAACTTAGCCACTTGACTGAGGGTGATATGGAGTGTGAAGCTCTCAGTCTGTGCCTAAGTGGTGGCTAATTTGCTGCACAATTTTTGAAATAAAGTGTAGTCCTCTATCTGAGGATAGTGTGACTGGGACTCCAAAGTGTAGCATTATTTCTTGTAACAATGCTTTGGTTACCTCTTGTGCTTTGGCAGTTCTGGGAGGAAAGGTTTCTGGCCATACTGAAAAGGTATCTGTTAATACTAATAAATATCGATACCCCCTTTTCTGGGGAGTTCTGAAAAATCAATTTGCCATTGTTGTCCAGGCCTATAGCCTTTCACAATTTGTCCAAGCTTTGGTTTGGGGATATTTTTGGGCTTAGTTTGGAGGCAAAGATCACATTGTCGGGTCATTTGAATAATCATACTTTGTAAATTTCTGGCTAGAATCCTGTCTTTTAAATAGTTATGCAAAGCATCAACTCCCCAATGTGTTTTCTGATGTTCCTCTTTTACAAGTGACCATAGTAAATGAGAGGGAATAACAAGCTTTCTTTTTCCTTCCTTTATAACAGCCCACCCTTCCTGGTTATAGCTCTCTTTCTCATCCTCGATAAGCCTTCTGTCTTTCTTGTTATAGTTTGGCTGACCTTCGAAGGAAATTTGTCCATGTGAGATTAAGGCTGCCTCAACAGGTTTCTCACCTTCAGCCCCTTCTTTTGCCTCTCTGTCCTCCAGCTCATTCCCTTCTTCCAATTCAGAGCTCTCTTTCTGGTGTGCCTTGATATGCATAATGGCTACCTTCTCAGGTAGCTGAACTGCTTCCAACAGTTTTATTATCTCTTGTGCATGTTTAATACTTTTCCCTTATGAATTCAACAGTCTGTTCTTTCCAAATCGCTCCGTGTGCATGTACAACCCCAAATGCATACCTTGAGTCTGTATAAATGTTGATTTATCTTCCTTTTCCCAATTCTAAAGCACAGGTTAAAGCAATTATTTCAGCCTTTTGTGCAGAGGTGTTTCTTGGTAGCAGTCCAGACTCTATTACCTCTCTGCAGGTGGTGACAGCATACCCAGCTGTCCTGGGTTGACTATATAATGCTTTTATCCCCAATTGTCTTGTTCTGTTTATACCGAATAATAAGTTTTACACCTTTAAGACTCTCTTCCAGACAGTGAAGAGGGGAGGGAAGAAGCACGCAGTTTGTTTTCAGACTGCTCTCACTCCTCCACATTCCTGCTCCTGGACTGTGTTGTCTGCGGATGGACAGACAGCTGGACAGAGCTCCTTTTTCTCTTTTTTTCTTGCTTTTAGTTAGTCTTAGCTAGCTGAGGCAAAGAAGTTCCCTGGACTGTGATTTTTTCCTTTTTTTTATTGGACCTGTTCAAGCCTGCTCTGGACTGAACACTCAGAAGAGCACCGGCAGCTCCACCTGTGGCCCCCACTGGCCGGGCCTGGGCCGCAGCGTTTCCAGCACCAGAGAGACTGATCAAAGACTGAGTGAGACGAGCTGCAACCCGGGGAGGAGACTGTTCTGAGTTTGCTTTTTTTTTGGAGCAGTGAGAAGTTTTATTGTTTAATATTGTTTGGTTTCTATTGTTTAATAAACAGGTTTCTTTCCACTTTTTTCTCCAAGGAGATATTTTCTCCCAAACCAGTTGGAGGGGGGAGGGGCAATTGAATCTGCTTTTGTAGAGAAGCCCCTTTGGGGGTTATCTCCCAAACTTGCCCTAAACCAGGACACCAGCCTATCTCTTTGTGCTGATGACATAACTGCTCCCATCAGTGAACCAGGTCTCTGTATTATCAAGGGGGGTGTCCTCCAAATCTGGAAGAAAGCCAGTGTCCGCCTGTGGGAAAGACATTTTGTGCTGTTCTTGTGAGCCAGTGAAGGCTTCCTGGAGATAAGGAAAGCCCCTTATCTTTCTCAAGGAACACATCAAGGCTATCACTATGGCAATGTGATAGAAGAGGGAAACTTAAAAATACGGACGTTAACTGGCTCACAAAATGACGTGGCTCCATGGTTACCTATTAGGAACTTTGTTTCTTTCTTATTACCAATGGGCAATGTATGTTTCTGTTAAGGAAATGTAAATATCTTGAAAAACTATAAAAGCAACATGTTGCTGTAATAAATCTCTCTCATACACCCTTCTGATGGAGTCTGGGTGCTTTGTGCAGTGTCGCCTTCTATAGCGACATCTGGTGGCTGCCCACCGTGATTGCAACTGGACCATAAAAAAATAAAGAAAAAAAAAGAGAGAAAAAGTTGAAGGGTACCCTAAAAATGAGTGAAGGCAGCAAGGACGCTGCGGAGGTCCGGACCTAATTCAGACATCTGATTCCAGGTGAGTGATTGGGAAAATAATGGGAAATAATTTATCAAACGAGGAAAACTGTTTTGCCCACGTGGAAAACTTTAGCTGAAAAGGAAAAATGTTAAAGCTTCTGATTATGCTCATCGTAGTTTTCTGATATGGTGTAAATCACAGGACTTTGAAGCTGATGCCAACACTGCTTTCAGTGTCCGGGCATGGAAAAAGGTTGGGAAAAGACTATGGGAAGTGATATCTAAAGGGGATAAGACAGTTGTCGATTTGGCTACTACCTGGAGATTGTTGTATGAGGCATTGAAGGAATGGAAAGCAGAACAAGATAGAGGGGAGGAATTGGAGGAACAGGACTTAGAGCAAGAAACTGAAGCAGAGGAACAGGAGGAAGATGAGGCTGAGCCTGTCGATGTATCTCCCCTGGAGGAGTCTGCCGCAGTTGCTGTGGAGGTTCCCCCAGGGTTTGCTCTTGTGAGAATCAAATGGCAGGCTAAGACTGTTCCTCAGTATTTATCTCCAAAAGACTATGTTAAACCTGTGTATACTTCACCGGCTCAGCAGTTAGTTGAACTGAGTACTAAATCGAAGTATATTACGCCTGCACAGCAATTAGCAAAAATGAAGTTACAGAAGAAGCAAAGTGAAAAACAGGTTGGGTCATCGGCCCTTCTCTCTCTCTCTGGGCCGTTTGCTCCGCCCTCACCCTCCCCTGGATCGGCTGCCCCTCCGTTACCTGTACCTCAGTCAGCTGCTCCTCCCCCACGCTCCCATGGTTCGGCTGCTCTCTCCCTGCTTTCCCTTGAGCTGTCCGCCCCTCCTTTGCCCTCCTTTGAGTCAGTCTGCCTCCGCTCCACCCCCAGTTGAGCCGTCTGCCCCCCCCCCCCCCCCCCCGAACTGGTTGAACAAATGCAGTCTTTAACATTATGTCCTTCTTTGTCTAGTGATAGTTCTGATGATAAACTGCCGGTTATAGCTACATGTAAAAAGACACAGGGATCTGTTTCTGTAAGACCTCATAACAGATCCAGGCCTGCTGTTTCTTGGACCCTGCCTCCCTGCCAGGTGGCTGTGACTCCTCGACATCCTTTGCAATTTTGGGAGCATGTGAGAATGAAAGCAGCTAAAATGGGAGATTGGAATTTGTTAGAGAAAATAGGTCCACCTAAAAGGATGGAGATGGCTGCTGTTGCTTCTGGTGGGCTTGTGGCTTTTCCTGTTTTCAAAGCTGCTCCTAATTCAGAACAACAAGACAGCCATCAGGTTTTTGCATGGAGGGTTGTGCAGGATCTTCAGTCAAAAGTAGATCAGTATATTGTTAACTCTTCACAGGCGATGCAAGGGATTTGTGTTCTAAATGCTGATGTACTTGCGCCTTATGATATTGTTCACCTTGCTACGATTCTGTTTCAGCCAGTGCAGTATGGTGTATTTCAAGCTACCTGGAAACAAATGGTTGAAAGAGTAGCATTGGACAATATGCAACTATCTCAGCACGATCCACGTCATGCTGTGGGAGTTGATGCCTTGCTGGGCAATGGACCGTTCTCTAATCTGGATTTGCAGGCAAGATGGGACCCCCTGGTTCTGGCACAGGCCCAGCAGCTGGGTATGAGTGCCTTACTTAAAACAATGGAGATGGCAGCTCCTAAACCAAGGTATATTACCATCCAGCAAGGGGTGAAGGAACCTTTTCTGCAGTTTGTGGAGAGGGTTGCTGCAGCCCTTGAGAAGCAAGTAGAAGATGATAAGTTGAGGCAAACTTTATGCAGGTAGCAAGCTCGGGACAATGCGAATGAAGATTGCAGGAGAATTATTGATTCTTTACCGGGAGACCTCTCTCTGTCTGATCTTGTAGTTGCTTGCTCAAAGGTTGGCTCTGATGAGCATAAAATGGCTGCCTTGGCAAGAGTCATGAAGTCCTCACCCAGATGTTCTGCTTGTGAAGAATCAGGGCATGGGAAGACACAATGCCCTCAAACTGCTGGATGATGTATACACTCTAGGGTAATTTGGACTGGTAAAGTGCCTTGTTATTGTTGTGGTAACTTTGGTCAGATTGCTAAATTTTGTAAGTTAAGATCTTTTTCAGGTGGTCGACAAGTGCAGGGAAACTGGAAGGGGAACACGAAGGGGTGCGTGGAGACACAAATATCCCGACGACAATCATGAGCCCTGCCAGCCCTGCAAAGCTCTCCATTTGTGACCGATACACAGGGGCCACAAGAAGCTCGGCAGGAATTGATATACCGGTAGCTGACACGGTGACTATTTTGACAAGAGGTATATGTAAAGTGCCTCTTGATGCCTATGGTCCTATAGGCCAAGGTTTGAGTGCTTTTCTGATGGGAAGATCTAGTAGCACTATTGAAGGTATTAATGTCCATTTAGGTCTTATTGATTCTGATTATGTGGGACAAATTCAGGCTATGGTGTCTGTTAATGAACCTCCTGTTGTCATTCAAAAAGGTACTTGTATTGCTCAACTTGTTTCTTTTATGAGTTGTGTTCCAACTGTAGTGGACCGGAGTTGTGGTACTGGAGGTTTTGGATCGACAGGACCACCTCAGGTTCTTTGGACCCAAAAGGTAACAGATGACCATCCGATAATACAATGTTTGGTCACTGCTTAGGGATATCACCCAGAAACTACAATAATATCAAGTTTACTTGACACAGGAGCAGATGTAACTATAATTTCACAGTTTGTTTGGCCTCCAACATGGCCCCTCACTCAATCAACTTTTGGAGTTGTTGGGTTAGGTGGGTCAACTGCTGGTGCTTTATCTGCTATTGCGATTACTGTAACACATCCAGAAGGCAAACAAGCTAACATCTGACCTTATGTTACTAATGCTCAACCTAACTTATGGGGGCATGATTGCTTAACCCAATGGGGTGTTAAAATTACAACGAAATTTTAGTGGGGGCCACTGGGATGCACAGCCTTAAACGTCCGGTTGTGTCCTTGACATGGCTGACAGATAAGCCTGTCTGGATTGATCAGTGGCCCCTGCCTACTGAAAAGCTTCTTGCCCTGCAAGGCTTAGTGACAGAACAATTACGAGCTGGACATGTTGAAAAATCATTTAGTCCATGGAATACACCTGTGTTTGTAGTAAAAAAGAAATCGGGTAAATGGAGACTTTTGCACGATTTGCGGCGGATAAATGCTGTGATGGCCGCAATGGGTGCTTTGCAATCAGGTCTCCCAACACCTACAGTGATTCTGCAAGGATGGAAAATAATTATCATTTATTGGAAAGACTGCTTTTTTACAATTCCATTGGCTGATCAGGATAAGGAAAAATTCGCCTTTACTGTGACTTCTTTAACTCTTGAGGAACTGGGCCAAAGATATCAGTGGACCATTTTACCTCAAGGAATGAGAAATTCTCCAAGTATTTGTCAATGGGCTGTGGCACAGGCTTTATCTAAGGTCTGAGAGCAATTTAGCAATTGTTATTGTTACCACTATATGGATGATATCTTGTTGGTGTCCGAGGATAAACAACAATTATTGGCTCTCCAACAATGTGCTGTGAAAAATTTAGAAGCCTTTGGTTTGGTTATCGCCCCGGAGAAAGTTCAAAGAAAGATTCCTTGGAAATATTTGGGCTTGATAATCACCAATACACAAATTGTGCCTCAACCTGTAAAATTCAACATTGAAATTAAAACCGCTGGTTGACGTACAGAAATTGGTTGGTGCAATAGGTTGGCTTAGGCCATACTTGGGGATAACTAATCATCAACTGCAACCTTTGTATGACTTATTATCAGGGGTTGCTTCTTCTACCGATGAGAGACATTTGACCACTGCAGCAAAAAAAGCTGTAGAAGAAGTTGAATTGGCCTTGGCATCTAAATTTGTTAGCAGGATAGCTGTTTCTGTTGGTGTGCAATTATTTATTTTGAGATATGATGAGATACTATGTGGATTATTGTGTCAATGGAATGATAAATGGGAACATAAATTGCATATTTTGGAGTGGATATTTTTGTCTTTCAGGTCCCAAAAAACCAGCTCCAGGTCTGTATGAGCTTTTTGCAGACATCATTATCAAAGCTCACAGATGCTGCCATGAAATCTTAGGCCATGATCCTGTAACTATTGTCATACCAGTACAACAATGGTATTTTGAGTTGTGTTTCGAAAACAATCATGAGCTGCAATCTGCTTTATCCTCCTTTACAGGTCGGATAGCATATAATTTACCTTCTCATCCTATTTTGAATTTCACTAAGAGGATTCCCTTTCAGGGGAAACAACTTTGCTCTTCTGTGCCAGTAGAAGGTGCAACAGTTTTTACAGATGGATCTGGACGAACTGGAAGAGCTGCTGTAGCCTGGAAGAAGGATGACTGCTGGGAATATGAAGTAATGGTTCAACAAGGGTCTCCTCAGTTAATTGAACTTTGTGCCATACTTTTGGCCTTTATTTCCTAGTTCTATAAATATAGTTACTGATTCTGTTTATGTTGCTAATTTGGTGAAACAGCTGGATCAAGCTGTGTTGTGTAATGTAAAGGAGAAACCATCATTTTTTATGCTGTTGAAATTGTGGACTGTTATTCGTAATCAAAAGCATTCTTATTATGCACATTTGTAGCCATACATCGCTACCTGGTTTCTTTGTTGAAGGTAACGCCTATGTGGATTCCCTTGTGGCTGCCTCAGCAGTAAAAATGGTGCCTAATGGGTTACAGCAAGCTGTTCTATCTCACCAATTTTTTCATCAGGGTGCTCAGGCGCTACGGCAGAAATTTAAATTATCACATAGTGAAGCAAAGTTGATTATTTCTTCTTGCCCTGATTGTCATATATCTCATGTTTCACAATACTATGGTACTAATCCTAGAGGCTTACTCCCTTTGCAAGAATGGCAAACAGATGTTACAAAAATGCCTGAATTTGGCTGTCTAAAGTATGTCCATCTTACAATTGACACCTTTTCTCATGCCATGGTTGCCTCAGCGTCGGCAGGTGGAACAGCTCGGGATGTTATTCGTCATTTTTGCCACACCTTTTCCATCTTAGGCGTTCCATCACATGTAAAGACGGATAGCGGCCAGGCGTATATTTCAAAGAAATTGCAGGTGTTTTTTCATGCCTGGGATGTTGGTGATTCTACTGGTATCCCTGATTCTTCAACAGGCCAAGCAATTATTGAACGTGCCCATGGTGTGTTGAAGCAGCAGGGACAAAAACAAAAAGGGGGAATGCAGAGGGTGTCTCCTCAAGTGAGATTGGACAAAGCTGTCTATGTCTTAAACTTTTTACGTCCTTTACCTGACTTGCAATTGTCTCCTATATTCTATCATTTTTCATTGTTGAATTCAAAACAACCAAAGTTTCAGAAAGGTATTAAGATATGGGTAAAAGATTTAATCACAGGAAAGTGGATTGGCCCAGTGGAATTAGTAACATGGGGAAGAGGATATGCATGTGTTTTAACAGAAAATGGCCCTTGTTGGGTCTCTGCCCGTTGTGTTAAACCCTATTTGAAGCACACGGAAAAGAATAGGATGGGTGGTTCTAAAAATGAGTAGGTAATTGCATTGGTTATTAGGTAGATGGAAGCATGGACCCTCAAAGAATGTGTGGTAAAGATGGTAATTTGAGACAGAGTAAAGGGAGTTATAGGCTTTCGCTGAAAATTCAAAATTTAAGTTAGTGGATGTTACTTTTGCTTCATTTCCTTGAATTCTCTTACAGAGAGGTTGGTAGTACTGAGAAATGTGTCTTGTACCATTTCCTGTTGCAGGGCACCGACAGTCCCAAAATAGGGGAATTTGATGTACCTAAGGGAGAAGTGTTGCCTTTGCATAGGGGTTGAGTCAGTAGCTGAAGTCCACACTTTGAGCGACTAGGTTGGTTGCCCATTATGATAGCAGCAACCAGTTGTAAAGTTAACTGGATGCTACTTGGTTCTAAGTGGTGACTAGGCAGATGACTTGGTCTCTGATTCTCTGTGTGAGAAAGTTATTTGACTAGAGGTGAAGGTGTCATTCTGCTACAAATGTGTCATCTGGAAATTGCGAGGTCTGTAACGGTATTTGAAGATCTGTCTTTATGTGCCTTGTTTGTATATGAATGCTAAGATTGTGAGGGTGTGTGTTATGGAGTTGGTAGAAGTTGGCTATTTGAATGAAGGATGGATCCTCCATCTGCTTGGATTTTTGCAAGGGCCCTGCAGAAGTCCATAGCTGTTGTATTTGTGGGTCAAATACAAAAAGGGGGAATTGTGGGAAAGACATTTTGTGCTGTTCTTGTGAGCCAGTGAAGGCTTCCTGGAGATAAGGAAAGCCCCTTATCTTTCTCAAGGAACATGTCAAGGCTATCACTATGGCAACGTGATAGAAGAGGGAAACTTAAAAGATAGGGATTTTAGCTGGCTCACAAAATGACATGGCTGCCTGGTTACCTATTAGGAACTTTGTTTCTTTCTTATTACCAATGGGCAATGTATGCTTCTGTTAAGGAAATGTAAATATCTTGAAAAACTATAAAAGCAACATGTTGCTGTAATAAATCTCTCTCATACACCCTTCTGATGGAGTCTGGGTGCTTTGTGCAGTGTCGCGGTCTATAACGACATCCGCCTTTTACTTCCAGCACTGCAGACACTGTATGGGACACTAGCACAGTCATCTTTTGGCTCAGAGTGAACTTGCATGCTTCTTGGATATTCAGCACCACTGGAGCAACAGCTCTGAGACACCCTGGCCATCCTTTAGCTGCCGCATCCAATTGCTTGGAAAAGTAGGCAACTGCTCTCTGATATGGGCCCATGTCTTGTGGTAGTATCCCCAGGGCAATCCGCTCCGTCTCATGAGAAAACAGAAAAAATGGTTTACTCGCATCTGGAAGCCCCAGAGCTGGAGCTGACATGAGGACCTTCTTTAACTGGTCAAAGGCGTGTGTAGCTTCTTTTCTCCATTGGAGATGTCTGTTTCCCTCCATGATCAGGGCATACGGGGGTTTAACCAACAGTCCATAATTGTAAATCCACAGCCTACACTACCTGGTCATCCCCAGAAAGGTCCTCAGTTCTTTTAGTGTCTGGGGTTTTGGGGTCTGACATATTGCTTCTTTGCGATCTTGCCCTAGAGTCCTTTGCCCAGCATTGACCTCATAACCCAGGTAGATGACTGTTTGCTTTACCTCCTGAGCCTTTTTCTGAGCTACTCTATACCCTTGTAAACCCCAAATGTTCAGGAGGCTTACCATCCAGTCTACTAATTCCTCTTTGGTTCGGGTAGCTATCAGGAGGTTGTCTACATACTGCAACAGCTGTCCTTCTTCTGATGGAGCTTCCCAGGACTCTAGATCTCTTGCAAGTTCTTCTCTGAATATCATGGGGCTGTTTTTAAAACCTTAGGGCAATACTGTCCATGTGAGCTAAGTCTTAATGCCCACTCTTGGGATTCTCTCATTAAAAGGCAAAAATTTTCTGGCTGGCTTCATAGAGAGGCAAATTAAGGCATTTTTCAAATCTAAAATGGTAAACTAGGTTAGTTCAGGTGTCAAACATTAGGAAGTATGGGTTAGCCACCACTGGGTGCAGATAGTCAGTAATCTTGTTAACAGCTCTTAGGTCCTGTACTATTCAGTATGATCTATCAGGCTTTTTAACAGGTAAAATGGGAGTATTAAAATCAGATTGACACTCTTTTAATAGTTCCAGCTGCAAAAAGTTCTCCATTACCGGCCTAATAACTTCTCTGTCTTCCTTTTTCAAAGAGTACTGTTGGACCCTAACTGGTTGTTTTCCTTCCTTAAGCTTGACTTGCACAGGAGGTGCATTCTTTGCTCTTCCTGGTATGTTAGAGGCCCATACCCCAGGAAATACCTGATCTATTATTTTCTTGTTAATCTCTTCTTCATCCTCAGTTTTGGTTTTACCAGTTGTTAACATTAAGCTTAGCATCTCCACATATTGTTGATTTCTACCTCCAAAATAATCTCCCCATTCTTAAATGTGATCTTTGCTTCCAGCTGCTCCAACAAATCCCTACCCAACAGTGCCTTTGGAGAGTTTGGAGTGAAAACTGACCTAGAACAGAGAATAGACGGAGTTAAAGAATAAAGTAGGTGCTTATTAGAAGGCGTCAATGGATACACCTTGGGATGGATACAAGAGCCCAGATAGGGCTACACCCAAAATGAACCCAAACTGGTCACAAAATGGACGACCGGTCACAGGGTCTCACACTTTTATGAGTTCTGGTCCATTAGCATATTGGAGCTAATTGTCCAATTACAGCTTTTTCTTATCAAGTCCTGTCCTTCTTGGTTTTGTCTCTTCAGTTCACGTTGTTTATGCTCTTTGGCCTGAAATTTGGATCATTTGTTCTTAGTCCCCAGCTAGAGAAGGAATTGTTTTGTCTGCCTATTCTGTGGAGAGAGCTTACTATCCCCTAATATGAAGCTCAGAACTACACACTAAAGCAGTACAAAATCTGAAAAATATAAAAGCTAAAACCTGAGGCATCATTTCCCCCCTTTAGAGGCTCAACAAGAGCTTTAACTTGCCAAAACTCCATTCTAAATATCTACTAATAATAGGTATTTAAAAAAAGATAAGTATCTAACAATAGTAAACAACGATCAATATAAACATCTAATAAACATCTAACAACAGATTAATAGTAAATAAACATCTAATACTCGATAAATATCTAACAGTAAATGTGGAATAATAGATAAATATATAATAATATTAATAATAAATAATAATAAACATCTAACAACAGTAATGCACAGTCAGGTATCATGCAAAAAAGAATAATGATTATTGTGAACAGTTCTTTGGGCACAGAAGAGAAATCAGTTAAAACTTTTTTCATCTGCATCAGTCTGTTTTTACAGTTGTTTCAGGAGCAGAAACTTTCTTAACTCTGGAGTAGTGAATCCAGGGCCCTTTGCCAGCAACTTTGACTGTGGTGAGGGTGGTCAGTAGAACTTGGAATGGTCCTCTCCACTTGGCTTGTAGAGGATCACTGTCCCACCACTTAACATAGACCCAGTCTCCAGGTTGGAGGGGATGTGCAGGTGTGTTCAGTCCTATGGGTCTGGATAGCATGATGTAATCCTCGAGTTTCTGCAAAGTGGAACACAAAGACATTAGATATTTCTGCAAATCAAGTTTCCCCTTCATGTGAATTTCACCTGGAATATGTGGAATCTGATATGGTCTGCCATTCAGTATTTCATAGGGACTGATGTTATCCCTCCACCTTAGTTGTATGCAGATTCTCAGTAAAGCTATAAGCAAGGCCTGAACCCATGTCATGGATGTTTCCTGACAAATTTTGCTAGTTTGTGTTTTAAGGGTTCCATTCATACATTCAACTTTACCACTTGCTTGGGATCTATAAGGTGAATGCAAATCCCAAGTCATTCCCAAAATCCAGCTAACTTCCTTAACCACAGTTGCGACAAAGTGTGGTACACTGTTGGATGACATCCCCAAAGGAACCCTGAACCTTGGAATTATATGATGGAGCAAAACTTTCACCACTTCCTTGGCTGTGTTACTGCAACAGGGGTAAGCTTCTGGCCATCCACTGAAGATGTCAACTAATACCAGTATGTACCAGTATCCCTCTTTGCGTGGTCACTCTGCAAAATCTATTTGCCAGTAATCTCCAGGATGATCCCCTGCTTTTGTTACTCCTAACACAACTCTTTTCCTCGTGTAAGGGTTGTTTTTACAGCAGATTTCACATTTGCTCACTACTGATTGTGCAATATCAGTCATTCCCTTTCCTATTACTACCTTTTTTAGATGTTTCAAAAGATTTTCAGCCCCGAAATGTGTGTTTTCATGTTCTCTCTTCAATTGTGGAAAAAGAAAACAAATTCCACAACTTTGTAAAAGTTGTTGCTTATTATAGCGCTGGACACATGTGGGGATCACTCCCCTTAAAAGACATGCTTACCTCTGGGAACTCTGTCACCATCATATTTTCTGGAAAAATCCCTTGCCCAGGATTTCTCTCCTGGGAAGCTGAGAAGCCTCACAGAAAAAGGAAAACAATATTATCTCATTTGCTTCTCCTGTGTTTTACTGCTTTGGAATGTGGTTTGGAGATTGTTTATCCAACATGTGAATTGTTTTTACTTATTGGTCAATCAGGGGTCAAGCTGTGTCAGACTCTGAAGAGAGAGTCACAGGTTTTTTATCAGTATTCCTTCTAGCCTTCTGTCTGTATCCTTTCTGTATTCTTTAGTATAGTTTAGTATAGCGTTCTTTAATAAAATATAATATCATAAAATAATAAATTAGCCTTCTAAGAACATGGAGTTAGATTCCTTAATTTTCCTCCCAGCGTCGGGGAACCCAGCAAATACAAGAGAACTCCAGATCCTTTTTTTATCTCACTTACTAATCCATATGCATGGAATTTCATAATAGGTTCATACATACTCATTTTAATGATTTCATGTTACACTTGCAGCTAGTTAGCCTCGCAGCTAGTTTTTTATCAGAAAGTACAGAAAGAACTCCTGGGCCACCCTGCCCTGCCTCCTGCAGTCTCTTCATCTGTCCTTCGGCTGAAGCAGTTGCTTTGAGCATAGGCTTTTGCGAGAGCAGGCAGTCAGACCAAACTGCTATGTTTGCAAGCCACAGACTTCAAAGTTCAAGCCCCACCCCCCCCCCCCCCCCGCCTTATCTCTAATTCAAAGATGTACATTTTACCTAAATCAAAATGAATTTCTACTCTGGTGTCCTGGTTTAGGGCAAGTTTGGGAGATAACCCCCAAAGGGGCTTCTCTACAAAAGCAGATTCAATTGCCCCTCCCCCCTCTAACCTGTTCGGGAGAAAATATCTCCTTGGAGAAAAAAGTGGAAAGAAACCTGTTTATTAAACAATAGAAACCAAACAATATTAAACAATAAAACTTCTCACGGCTCCAAAGAAAGCAAACTCAGAACAGTCTCCTCCCCGGGTTGCAGCTCGTCTCACTCAGTCTCTGATCAGTCCCTCCGGCGCTGGAAACGCTGCGGCCCAGGCCCGGCCAAGGGGGCCACAGGTGGAGCTGCCGGTGCTCTTCTGGGTGTTCAGTCCAGAGCAGGCTTGAACAGGTCCAAGAAAAAAGGAAAAAATCACAGTCCAGGGAACTTCTTTGCCTCAGCTAGCTAAAACTAACTAAAAGCAGAAAAAAAGGGAAAAAGGAGCTCTGTCCGTCTGTCTGTCCATCCACAGACAACACAGTCCAGGAGCAGGAATGTGGAGGAGTGAGAGCAGTCTGAAAACAAACTGCGCGTTTCTTCCCTCCCCTCTTCACTGTCTGGAAGAGAGTCTTAAAGGTGTAAAACTTATTATTTGGTATAAACAGAACAAGACGATTGGGGATAAAAGCATCATATAGTCAACCCAGGACATTTGGATAATTTCCACTCTGTCTCACTCTGAGTTAGCTCCTGAACGATCAGGGATGGGACTACCACCGAGTTTGCTGGTGTAAGAGCTCATCCACTTTCTGTGATCTCAGCTTTAAGAAACTTAATTAGTTTGTGGTCTGCTTGTTCAGATTTTGGGGTGAACCCTAACAAATCAATCTTTTTGTGGAATTACTGGGAGAATACCTTTTTCTGCCATTCCTCATGCTGCTTTATCAGCTAAGCAATTTCCCAATTCTGGAGTGGTTTTCTCTTTTTGGTGACCTCTACAATGCATGATAGCAACTTCAGCGTTTTTTTTTTAATGCTCTCTAAGAGGGCAAGTATTTGTTCTATGGGAATAAATCACATGGGACTCCATTTTCTTCATGGTGGAAAAAGCCCATTATTAATTCACCTAATTCCTTTTTATACAGTTTTACAGACCTTGTGTGGGACTCTAATTGGTTAGTAGTTTTCTTGCCAATTACTTTTATTGGTTAGTAATAAGTTGTTTTTCTGTATTCATTGGTCACTCAAACTCTCCGTGTATATGTGCAGGGAAGATGTTTGTGAAAGACAGTTTTCATTTTTCTATCTAACTGTAAAAACAGTTTATAGAGGTGTAAGTTGTTTTTTTTACCCAGGAATAGCTTATGTTAACAAACTGCTCACAACAGGATTGCTTTCACATGGGAACTTACAAAATGCTAGCTTTGACAAGGCCAGCCACTGATTCCAGGAGAGAAGGCTTGATTTTATTAAGCCTTTCTTTATGATTTTTCTACCTTACTGCAACATTGTTCAGAATGTTTGATTTAATTACCTTGAGCATTCAGAAGTCCTCTCTCCTTCCAGATGGCTCCATGGGTGTGGACAACACTAAATGCATATTTAGAGTCAGTCCATATATTTACCTTCTTTCCTTCGCTCAGGTCTGGGGTTCTCGTCAGTGCAATCATTTCAGCTTTCTGTGATGACACATCTGCTGGCAGGGCCTTTGCCTCGATCACCTTATCCTGAGTGGTCACTGCAGAGCCCGTCATTCTTTTGCCATTTTTCATGAAGCTGCTCCCATCTGTAAAAAGCTCCGAGTCTGGATTTTCCAGGGGCACGTCTTTCAGGTCTGGTTAGCTGGAATAGACCTCTTCAATTGTCTGCAAACAGTCATGCTCAGGCACATCGTCAATTAAGGTGGAGGACAGAAACATGGCAGGGTTAAGAACAGAAGTTGTTTTCAAGGTAACATCATCCTGTTCTAATAACAGTGATTGGTATTTAAGCATCCTGTTGCCAGACTGCCAATGTCCTCCATTTTGTTCAAGTATAGCTGCTACTGCATGGGGTACATACACTACAATGTGTCACCCAAGGGTAAATTTTTGGGCCTCCAGGATCAGGATGACAGTGGTTGCCACAGCCTTCAGGCACCCTGGCCAGCCTTGGGCAACACTGTCTAGCTGTTTAGAAAAGCAGGCCACAGCCCTTTGTTGGTTCCTGAGGTGCTGTGCTAGTACCCCCAAAGTGACATTCAGTCTCTCATATGTAAACAGTTCAAAAGGTTTAGTTAAGTCTGGCAGTCCTAGTGCTGGAGCTGACATTAGAGAGTGTTTCAGCTGCCCATCTTGGGTAGAGCTTTATATGAAGTTGAGTCACACACTAAGGCAGTACAGAATCTGAAAAATATGAAAGCTAAAACTTAAGGCATCATTAGAAGCAACCTAACATGCTGCAAAAGGGGGCAAAATGTTTTCTCAATGTCCTGGGTTGACTATATGATGCTTTTATCCCCAATCGTCTTGTTCTGTTTATACTGAATAATAAGTTTTACACCTTTAAGACTCTCTTCCAGACAGTGAGGAGGGGAGGGAAGAAGCGCGCAGTTTGTTTTCAGACTGCTCTCACTCCTCCACATTCCTGCTCCTGGACTGTGTTGTCTGCGGATGGACAGACAGCCGGACAGAGCTCCTTTTTTCCCTTTTTCTTGCTTTTAGTTAGTTTTAGCTAGCTGAGGCAAAGAAGTTCTCCGGATTGTGATTTTTTCCTTTTTTCTTGGACCTGTTCAAGCCTGCTCTGGACTGAACACCCAGAAGAGCACCGGCAGCTCCACCTGTGGCCCCTGGCCGGGCCTGGGCCGCGGCGTTTCCAGCGCCGGAGGGACTGATCAGAGACTGAGTGAGCCGAGCTGCAACCAGGGGAGGGGACTGTTCTGAGTTTGCTTTCTTTGGAGCCGTGAGAAGTTTTATTGTTTAGTATTGTTTGGTTTCTTAAGTTTAATAAACAGGTTTCTTTCCACTTTTCTCCAAGGAGATATTTTCTCCCAAACCAGTTGGAGGGGGGAGGGGCAATTGAATCTGCTTTTGTAGAGAAGCCCCTTTGGGGGTTATCTCCCAAACTTGCCCTAAACCAGGACACTCAAGTAGGGTCCTGCTGTAAAGTTTCCAAGTGCCCCCAAAAACACCACTGGAGAGAACACACTGTCAGGCACAAAGGCCTCTTAGAGAGGGTCACACTGTAAGAAAACTTCAAAGTATCCAAAAAGCACTGTCTAAGAGAACACAGTGACTCATTTACAGGCACTAGACTTCAGGGAGGGTCACACTGTTCTTCTAATGCCCAAGTAAATCTCTCCCTAAAACCCACACTCTAAATGATTCAAAGCAGATATAAAATTTTTTGTCAGAAAAAATCCCACTTCTGATGCCAATTGAATGTCCTGTTCGGCTATAAAAAGGGGAGTCGGGAAGAGTTCTTTTTGATAGATTTCTCTGACAAAAGTGCAAACGTGGCAAAATATCTGAGAACACTTTATTGATAAAAAAGGGTAAGTGTTCCTACTAAAGGGGGATAGGAAAAGGAGCAGAGAGGGGAGAAAGAGAGGGAGAAAGGAACAGAAGACAGGGACAACGTTACCACAAGAACCCTGGCCCTCTGTCAGTGTCAGCTTGTCAGACGGAGTGTGTGTGCTGTGAACCGCGGCGCATTTGCATAGCTCCCGTGGCAGGCTGGGCGAGATTTCCAAATAGTAGCAGGCTGTGTGTTCCTTCTGTCAGTGGAGAGCAGGCTGTCGTGGCCAAGGGCACAATCCTGGAACAGCTGCAGGTTTTCAGGGTTGGGGTGCCGTGGCTGCAGGCACAACTGAGTGCAGGCAGCGGTGACAGGCTGGCCACTACGGGCTAGTGCTATGGCAGGTTGGTGCAGGTGGGCAAAGCAGGAAACTGCAGCAGTTGCAGTTAGGTGCAAGTGGGCTTGTGCTGCAGACAACGGCTGTGGCTGCGGCTGCGGGCTTGGCTGAGTGCAGGCTGGCAGCAGCTATGCTTGGGAAGCATGACGGGGGCAGCTGGCTGTGGCAGCTCCTGCTCCGTCGAGGAGGCAGCAGAACACGAGGTCATCTCAAAGACAAGCTGGTTTGCGGGACTGTAAAAAACAGAATTCACTGCTTAGAATTTTTAGAAAGTTTAATAATAATAGGATTTTAAAAAGGACAATATTTCTAGCACTGGGGTGCTCTTGGCCAATAGCCAAATAACACACCGGTGTATACAGACAGTGATTATCAGGGGGGTTGAAGAGGCTTCACCATGGGCTCGGTGTTCTTGTGTCTCTATCTTGCTGTTTCACATCCTTTGATAAGGATTTAGTATGTCCTCCTTAAGTTTAACATGGTATTCTCTAATTGTCTTCCGGTACTCTGGTTTGTGTCACAGTTATCTTATCACTTGGACAGGTTGGTCAGTGGATGGCCTTACACTGTTTTTAGCAACACAAAAGCCCTTTTTTTTTTCTTATGCTTTGCTAAGGTCTATATCCCAATACATTCATCACACTATTATTTCTGTAAGTGATACATAGATATTATATTCATTACACTACTATTTCTATGAGCAACACAGTGCATACTTAAGATGATAGATTATATTATATTAACAAGCAGCTAAAAAGAGTTAGAATTGATGCTATTTCTAAATACTTATAATCACTAAGAACATGCATAAGCTAATACATAAATGCAAAAGCCAATATTATCTGGTCATTTCTCACAATCTTTCTTCTTTGTTTTTCTTACTGTATTTGGCTTGAGCTACAACTTTTGCACTTCTGCACTTTTGGCATACTGATACTTTTCATAGATCTTAAATGTTTTGTTTTCATCATCTTTTTATTTTCTCATTAACATAATTTTCTGCTTTTGTCCTTGTGTTCCCGACTTTGGATTGGTGGGTACTGTCATTATTTGCATGTTTTGGACTACATAAGTGATTAATTGAATAAAGCATAGGATCAAATATGGAAGGAAAATTAGACCTGTTGTTCTACATAGTGTTACAAATCTGGCCCTCTTCCACTAGGATATTCTAAAAAAATCTTCCAACCGTCTTTTATGCATTATAGATTCCCACTTTTGGACTGGCACATGGGCTATTTTCTGAATGTTTTTGGCTATATCTAAAACTGCATCCTCATTATCATCAATTTGTAGAGAGCAATCTGATGTGTTAAACTTTTTGCAGCCCCCTCCCTCTTCTGCTAACAAATAGTCTAGTGCTAACCGATTTTGATACACTGCAGCTCTAGTTTGCTTTTGCTGTTTGACTATTAATTCTATGGCCTTGGCTGTTTCATTAGATATGATTTCTACAACTGCTTGGAGTCTTATGATGTGATTCAACATATAAATTGGGGTTTGATATCCCCAACCCCCCATCTTGTGCTCAGGTAGCTGGACCATATGTCTGTATTATCTGTTCAGGTGGCTGCTCTTTATTGCCCCACTTTTGGTATCCCCTAATTTCTCCAATTAGTTCTCTTTTATTTCTTTTTAAGGTATCGTACACCAGTATTCTCAGATCATCTCTATCTTGGCTTGGGAACCGGAAAAAATTGGGTTGTATAATTCTCAGAGTGCAATTTCCTTTCCACAGGGGAGGAAGTTCTGGATAAGCCCTTTCCCCACATATCTAAAATAAGCTATTTGGTGTTTTCTAGTACTTGTTCCTTTGATTATTCATGTTTTCCTAAAATTTAGATATTTCAGGGATCCCATAATAGGGATTATTCCCAGGGTCATTGCACTGGAAAAGTTTAATTTATTTTTCATATTTATATTTTTTTTTCTTCTCCTGGGTCCAATATTCCATGGATTTTTCAGGGATCTACCATGTGAAAGTTTCATTATAAATTTTATATCTTTTACAGGAGGTCTGTCCTACATTGTCTGAAAATTATTCTCTCATATGCCAGAGGCATTCTTCTCTAATTATTTCTGAACTTAATATTTATCCCTCTGGCCAATTTTTCTCTTTTATTTTGGTTCTGTTCTATTTAAGAAGTTCAACTGGGCCTTGGCTACTACCTTTCTATGGCCTTCAGACATTAAAGCTCCCCCTCAAACCCAGCAGTTGGTAACATTTAGCTCTCTGCTGATCCTTTCTCCAAGATCTACAAACAAATTTTTCTTAACTTCAGTATTTCTATCTTATTTTCTAGTTGTTGTTTGAGCTTTGCATATAAACTTCTGTGTGGAGTTGGCTTTGGAGTGGTGGGTTGCTGTGTCTGTTTTGTTTGTATTATTCCTCCCCATATTAAATCTTGTCTCTAATCTTGTTCCTTTTTTTATTCTTGGGTTTGACTCATGGACAAACAAACTTATTTGTCTCCTCGTGGGCACTCTTGTTTTGACCCTACAATTTTGGTAACTTTATACATTCGATTATTTTGTATGCATGTGTCTACCTAAGAGGAGTTACAGCAGTGGTGGCTGACGAAGGTATGAAAGCTAAGGTAAGAATCTTGGATTTTCTCATGGTACAGTGGTCTATAGCATTTTTGGCAGGGATCATCTGGATTCTTAAAGGTGATATGACTAATAAGGAGTAACAGAAGCCCACTATAACGTGTACCCCCACCTTCCATGCCTAATGAGGTTGCTGCCCATAGCATGTGAACATGATCTTCTTGATGGTGGGTATAGTGGTTAATCTGGTCTTGCCTTCTGGCCTCCTGTCATAGTTTGACATGGGAGGAGTTTAGGGAAGTGAGGCAAAAGCTATTTGTGTAACTGACAGTCTGTTGAACTACTGAGAAGCTGGACATGCCTCTGTGAAAAACACATGTTAAAGATGAAAGAAACCTGGGAACTTTCTTTTCCGGTCAGCAAAGGGTCAGCAAAGAAGTAACAGGCCCCAGCCCCCGTCCTGACCAGGCCAGGCCAGGTGGCCCTGCTGCGTGTTAGGCCCCTTCCCCCGGGCCGCCCGCCGGCCCCCACCTCATTGGCCCCATCCTTCTGCGGGCCGGGCCCCCAGCCGTTGCCAGGCAGAAAGGCGAGGGAGGCTGTGGAGCCCTGCAGTATTGTAACCGCCCCCCCCCCCCCCCGGCCAAAACTAACCACAACAGAGTCCTGGCCGGAGCAGGGCTGGCCACAGCTGTTAAGATCTCACCATCAGATCCCCTCCCCCCAGCATGGCTGAGACTAGAGACCCCTATGAAATAAATGGGCAGGAGATCTTTCTCCTTTTTAATGCCTTTATTAAAAAGAATCAGCTCAGGTGGGGAGAAATCAACGGGTCGCGCCCACACAGCCGTTGCTCCCAGGAGTGGCACGGAGGAGGAGGGTGATGCAGCTTTGTCCGCTGGTCTGCAGGCAGAGCTGGGGATTCCGTCCTCACGGGTGATTAGGAGATTCCGCCTTTTCGATCCAACACCCCGGGTCGTCTCTCTAGTTAACATCTTTTCAGGTTAGGGTGAAAAGCAAAAAGGATCCAAGTATGCACTGGACTACGCTCCCATCCTTAGACATCACTTAGGTCACTTAGTTCTATGTTGGCTCGTAATTTTTAGGGTTTTTCCTGGAAAACTGCAAAATTTGGTTACAATGCATTTCTCATCTGCATACTAGCTCTGATGCCACTCCCATTCTCCTGGTACCTGCAGGATCTCTGTGTCCCTCCCTGGCAAGCATCAGGGGGACAATGGTTAATCACCAACCATTAACAGGTAATTGAAGAAGAACTCTTAACAATGAAGCTAACTTAACAGCACTGGTCCAATATGTTTTAACTCTGCAACCTTAAAAAAAATAGATAACTTTTTATTCATAACACCTACAGCCTGAACAGAGTAGCCCTGCGGCTGGAAGTGAACACAAAGAAAACCAAAGACCAACCATGAAACCGATCCTGACACAGCCCAGCCACAACTCCCACCACAAATTACCGGTGAGTCATTTGAAGGGCTCAGGCAACATGTTAAAGTTTTCAGTACTTCAATCCTCCCTTGAGTGAGTGTAAATAACAAGATGCAAGCATGTAAAATAACAACATGAAAACATGGATGTCAGTGAGAAACAAGTTAAGCCCCAGATGGGAAGGGTGAGGAAATACCTTGTTCTGGGGGCTGAAATCCTCTCTTGTAAGTTATGAAAAAAAGGACCATTTTTCCCTATAACACATAAAACTATAGGGAATTGAAGGGTTCAATTGATATTGAGTAAAGGCCTCCATGTTAAAGTAAACAGATATTAAAGTCACTGTAATCCCATGAGAAGTTTGAACAGAGAAAAAGAGAAAGGTGCCTTCTCCCGTACCCCCAGGAGAAGAAGATATCTGTTTCCAGGGATGAAGAGGATTTTAAGGACAGATAATGAAAACTTTTGCCTTTGAGCAACTCATTTTTAAAACAATACCCCATAAGTTAACATGGCCCATCAACAAGCTGTGAGAAGGTTTGTAGAAAATAGGAAGAGCTTCACGATAGCAGATTTTCCCCCCAGTGGCTGCTAGTTGTGAGAGAACCATAACAGAACTGTTTTTTCCGCTTGTGGAAAAGTCTCTATAACCTTAACAAGAGGGACTTCTCTGCCTAAGTAAACTGAAGAAAGACTATTTTAGATGTGGTAAACTAACTGGAAATTTTAAGGTTTTTTTCCTTTACATTGTCAGTGGGAAAGAAAAGGTTGTGGGAGAAGAAGTGTTTTGAAGGGTTTGTTTTGATTCTTACTACTTTTTTTCTTTTAGTTACTTTTAATAAAATTTTCTTTATACCCTTTTAAAGGTTCTGAGCCTGCTTTACTTTTCTCCTAATCCTATTTTCCTATCTCACAGCAGGAAATGAGTGCAGTGGTGATTGACCAGCGCTGAAGCCCACCACACTCATCAACACATTAGTTGGGAAATTTTAAAATTGGGGAAATCTTAAATTGGCGAATCAAAACCACTATACCTCCTTATCCCAAAATTACCAATGTCACCTGCTTTTCTTATTTTGTGGTTCTCTGTAGTTCTTTAAATAGTCAGCCTTTATTACGTTCACTCTCAGAATAGGGTCTTATCACCTCCCCATCATATAGTTGCCTGCATTCAAAATATGGTCCTTGTTTTTGATTTACTACAGCCTCTCACTCAGTTTCTAATAGCTCGTGAGTATCAAGGAGCATCTACTCAACTCTACAACAAAGTGTTAGAATTGGTACCTGTCCTCGATTAGTATTGGAACTTTTCCCTTTATCTTGGCAAATTTTGTAACATGCTTGTCTCCCGGGCGAGCTACAACACCAGAGCTGGCCACAATTTTCACACTGACATTGTAGCCAACTTGAGTGTCTCATTCCAGGGTGCTTTAAGCAGGGTATGTGATCAGGAATAAATCTGGGATATGTCTCAGCAGAGAGGGCTAATATTTGTTCTTTCTGCACGTCACAGGCAAAAGCGAAAACCCTAGGTTCACCTATGGACTTGGTGTTTGTTAGTTTGTATGTACCTGGTCCTACCCGATCCCCCCGATTGGGGAGGTAGCAAACCACCACCCCGGAGTTTGGAAAGCTTCTGGCCTTTGGGTGTCGAAGTGGCTAACAGCGGGCCTGTTAGCTAAAGGAGCGAGAAGAAGCTGAGAAGCAAGAAGAAGCTGATAAAGAACTCTCTCCAAGGCTGTAACAAAGGAGACCAAGAGAAGTGAGGAATTTAAGAAAGATAAGTGCAGCTGGATGAAGTATTTTAGAAAGCTAGTTGAAGTCACTGTAACTTTTCACCAATGGTGTTATGTTGATTTATTGTGTCCAATAGTTAGGGTAGAAATATAAACAATTAGAAAGTGTATAAAAGGTCAGCCATGTTTGATAATAAAGAGTTGCCATCTGAGACTGCTTGTGGTCTCTGCTTCGTGTCATGACCACCTCGACAGTGACATTTGGGAATACAAAAGTGAAGGAGTGTAGGGGGATGCCCCCAATGAGAGAGGGACAAACTAGCCTTTGTCCCCCAAAAAAGGAAGAAGGCCCAGAAGTTTCTCCCAACGATCAGGTGAAAAGCCACCTTATAGGACCCCAGAGACTTCACTAAAACCTTGGGGTCACCTAATTGGATGAGAGCCAAAAGATCCCGCCTGGGCCATCAGGTAGAAAAAGAGAAGACAAAAGAACTGCGAGGCTTTTGTGAAGGTGTTTTACCAGGAGCAGACCTCTGTACCTGGATCGGATTTTCTGTTTATTGTTTTTCCTTTTATTAAACAGTTTTGTTTCCAACACTGCAGCAGAAGCCATCCTGCTCATTATTTGCCTCCAAAGGTAATAGCCAAGCTATTCTTTGTGTATTAAGTTTTCTTTTAAAGGCTCATAAAACCCTGGCCCGACGAAACAAAACTTAATACAAAAGAATCGATAAAGCTCATGGGGAACTCCCTCCCAGTCTGGATTGATGTGCAGTTGCTTGTGGTTTACTTGCTACATTGAGCTTGTGCATTCTGTTTTAAAGTAATTTTCAGTCTTTATGCAGAAGTGATGATTTTCCAGTTGTAGGCTTCTCTTATTGGTCCTTTTATTTTGCTGGCATGAGTCCATCCTCATTCTGCAGTTTGTACAGCCAATTCTGTGGTTAGCAGCACCTGAAAAGGACCTTCCCAGTTGGGGGTTAAAGGTTGGTCTTTCTATGATTTAACCATTACCCAGTCCCCAGGATTAACACTATGAATTTTGAAATCCAGGGTAGCAGTCTGAGGGATTCTTCCCTTTTCCTGGAGTTCCTCTAAAGTTTGTAATATGGACAGGACATATTTCTTGACACTGTCCTTCCCTTCTTCCTAAGTGTCCATACTATTGGGTGAAGTCAAAAAGGGTAGACCAAACTTTATACCTAAAGCTTGGACTACTTGCTGTAGTATTTTTGAAGTAAAATGTGTTCCTCTATCTGAGTTAATGTGATTTACTATTCCATACTGGGGAATGATTAGTTCTAGAAGAGTTTTGTATACCACATTGACAGTAGCTTTAACTATTGGCACTGCTTCTACCTAATGGGTTAAATGATATACTATTACCAACAAAAATTTCTACTGTTGCACCTGGGGGAGTTCAGTGAAATCTACTTGGATGCTTTGAAAAGGTCGTAAGGCTAATTCTCGCCTTCCTTCGTGGGCTTTCCTCATGACTTTTCAGTTTACCTTCTGGCATATCACACACTTTTCAGTTATTTGTTTTGCTATTCTATAAATTCTTATGCAGCCGCAGTTTCTCAAGAACTGATCACTCAATGCTTGGGTACCCCAGTGAGTTTTACTATGCATGCCTTCTAATATTTTCTTGGTCAATGGTTTATTTAAAAGTTGCCTCCTACCAGATAACACTCACTTCTCTTCATTGTTATTTTTTGTTCTTATTCTAAGGAGATCCTCTTCTTCGGTTTTACTGAATACAGGTACATCTTGAATTTCTCTAGTAGGAGTCAGTATCATCATCACTTTTTCTTCCCTGGACTCACCTGCATTTTTAGCTTCTAAGTCTGCTAAGTTATTCCCTCTTATTTCTAAAGTGGTCCCTTTCTGATGCCCCTAAATATGCACAACAGCAATTTCCTCTGGTAACTGTAACGCTTCTCACACATTTGAGATGAGTCTTTCATGAATTAGTTCTTTTCCATTTTGAATTTAACAATCCTCTTTCTTCCTAGATTTTCTCAAACATATGTACCACTCCGAAGGCATACTTGGAATCAGTAAATACATCCCCCCTCCCTTGTGTCAATATCTCGAGGGCTCATTTCAAGGCGTACAATTCACATGCCTGAGCTGACTAACTGGACGGTAGCCTTCTCTTTTCTATGGTTACTAATCTTTCATTTACTATAGCGTATCCTGACATTCGCTTCCCCTGAATCACCCTCGAAGATCTGTCAATGTATAATTGTTTCCCCCCTGCAGGGGTGTTGTGGTGTGATGTCATGGTTTGCCTCAGATACCCCGAGTTTCTCCCTGAAGATTCCCTCCCCAGGTGTGTCAATCATCTCTCCTTTCCCCACCCTGACCCCTGCTGAGTACTGTCTGTCAATCCTGGAATTCCAGAAGGTCATCAAGTAATTGGGCAGGGCAGATTCAAAGGATGCCCTCCACCCCTGGGGGGGCATTGGGCCATCCAAGTGTCTTTTGTCCCTTAAGACCTCCTCTCCCGTACCTGGTTGGTGGTTCCCCCTATTCCTGCCCTCCCCCTCTCCCTTGGGTAAAAGGATGAGCAAACCACGCGGTCGAGAGTTCTGTTGGAGCTGTTGCTAGATTCAGAGGCCTGTGGGCCAGAATAAAAGCTCTGGATTGAAACCCTCCATCAAAACCGACTCCTTCCTTCACCATCGCCTTAAAGCTTCTCCGGCAAAGGAAAGCCTGAGGAGCGGACCCTCCACGAGAGCAAGCTCCATCCCGCCTCCACCAGAGCTCCAGCATGCCTGGACTTGTCTCTACGTGCCCAACTGCTTCTTCCAGCTAGTCAAAAGTGTCTCTGGGGTGAAACACCAGAGTTGCTGCTATTTGGTGCAGCAGCAGGGGCCAAGACAAGCCAAGGCGTGTTCCATTCATCAATATTGGTAATTCCAATATTTTGGTGCCCATATGTGCGGCTACTCCAATCCTGCAGCCCCGAAGGGACACTCCAGAGCTCTCGAAGCCTCAGAAGACCACGGAGAGACTTTAAGGCAGCTTGGCATCCACTGGCAGAGATATGAGGACATAGCTCTCCAGCAGAGATTTTGATATTTATCCCATAGAAGCCTCCGGGAAGTCCTGCACCTCTAGGTAGCGCAGCTCCTTTTTGGTGAGCAGACCTTCCAAGGGGGGAGAATACGGTAGCTCCTCCAGCCCTGAGGAGTCCTATTCAGGTGTAGAGAAGACCCCGCCGGACCACAGCACGGATCGCACCAATTTGGGTGAGTATCTCCGCTCCATAAGGGGGTGGGGAGCTCAAAAACAGTCTCTGAGGAGAGACTTGATCTTTTTCGTTCTTATTCAGAGCATGGAAAGGCTCTGCCTACTCCGCCCCTTTCCAGCAGTGTGGTGCGGCATGGCTTTCGGTTCTCCCGTGGCGCGAGTGGGGGGGCTATTGGGTTTTTCCCGCGGGGCACGAGCAGGGGCGCTTTAAGGTTTCCCACAGCGCGGTGTGGGTGGGGCGGCCCTGGCTGCATGCAGCGGCGGCGTGTGACTCCGAGAAGGTGCGTCTCGGGCAGGCTCTGCCCCTCGGCCCAGAGAGTTCGGACTCCGTGCTGCTGCTAGTGGGACTTTTAAAACTGTACAGGCTGCTGCGCTGTGCAGGGCTAAAATCTGGGTGTTTTCGCTTCTTAACTGTGGGTTTTGGAAATCAGCAGTGAATTCGAGTTTGTTTTTGGATGGTGTGGGGTTGTACTGTGCCTTTTACATCTAAAATGGGGTCTAAGCTAAGCATGGCACAGAAAGGAGTATATTATCAGATTATAGGAATTTTGGTTAGTGGAAATGTTTCATTTTCTAAGGGAAAATTGAAATGGTTTATACGCTGGCTTTTCTTACACTTCCCACAAATTTCTCCTGAACAAGTCCACAATATTAAATTTTGGGACAAAGTAGGAAACAAATTGATAACCTTGGGAAAGTCTGGGGACACGTCTTCAGCTAAATTTGTGTTCTGGAGTTCACAAGTTCGATCAGCTTTGTTCAAGCAAAGGTAAGTGAAGAAAAAGCCAAACAACAAGGACTGTACCTCTGCTCTTCCTATTTCTCCCCACCCCAGCTCTGATCCCTCTACCCCAAAACTCGGTATTTTAAGAGAGCAGACTCTGCTCACGCCCAGGGGAGCTGGCTCCCTGAGCATCTTAAAATGCCCAAGTTCCACTGTCCACAAAGTCCTGGTCAGACCACGTGGAATCCTCCCCAATCCCCCGTGTATCCAGCTCAGAAACCCCAAGCACGTGTCAGCTTTTTGGAGAGCGGTGATTCCCAAAATGGCTCCCAGTCCCCAGACAGCCGAGAAAATGGAGGAAGCCACATGCTGCCATGCACTACCTGGCCTCCTTCTTCCCATGATTCCACTCAGCATCCCAAAAATCCTTCCTTAACCCTCACCACCCCCCTGATCTTCGCGATACCTTCCCTCTCCCCACCTTACCTGCCACTCCCTCAGCTCCGCCCCTCTACTCCCCCCAGGAAGCATCTGCTGGCGTGATGTCACCAGGCGTCCCCACCCCCTGTTCCCATAGTATCCCTGCCCCCTCCCAGGGTTCCCACAGTGGGAGCACACCCACTGCTTCTCCCTATAGATGCATCAGTGATCCCAATGCTTCCAATTCAAAAGATAAGGAGCAGGGAACCGCAGACCCAATACAGGGTCCCACTTTCTCATTCGCCCCTGTTATGTATCAGCATGCAGGGCAAGGGGGAGGAGCCACAACTGCTAATTGGAAAGTTTTTTCACAACAAATGTTAAAAGAGGTCTGCAAAGCACACAGAGTATGGCCCACATAGCACATACTTCCATGGTCTTTTAAATGCCAAACTGAGTAGGACTGTAGTAGTCCCACATGATTTAAAACAGCTTTCTTTAGTGCCTTGATGGAGAAGGAAGACTCGCTCACCATATGATGATCGACAAGTCTCATCTTTATTCCCGAATCGCCAATTATTATACACCTTTTAATTAGCTCATGCATAGTGCAAAATCCCAGCTCACCATTGGCTAACTAGCTATCAGCTATCTACGTGCTGTTTTTGGAATAACTATCACCACTTTCCCAGGCTATCCCGCTCCACCACCTGTGTCTGTGCATTACTTCATCCGTGGGCCAAGGACACAGTTTAATTGGAATGGCAACTCCCCTCATTCTCTATCTTGGTCAAATTAATCTCACTGTGACCTTTAGCTCGGAGCCAGCTTGTTACAAAGCTCTCAACATTTCCTCCGTTTTCTTTTTGGGCTAGAAGTGTTGTTTTCCAAGCCCTTTCCATCATCTGACTCACCATTCTTTGTATACAATTAAGCAAGCATGGTAATACAAGCATTAGCAATACTATTACACCTAATATCCCTATAGCGTACATGATCATTGTTCTCAGCCAAGGGCCCAGTCCCAGGCTCTTTAACCATCCTTCTAATCCCAATCCATCATCCTCTTTCAGGGCGTGTAGCCCTTTCTGGAGCTCTTTAATTTTCGCATGTATTGATACAGAATGATCCGATAAATTCATACAACACATACCCTCAAATTCCTCACAACCATGGCCTTGAGCTAATAATAAGAAATCGATTGCTGCTCTATTTTGCAATACTGCATGATTTACACTTTGTACATCTTGAGACAGCATGGCCAATACCTGGGAGGTGGCGTTCACCTCGTCTTTGGCCCAGCAGCCTAATTGCTTGGCCAAATTCATGGCCTTATTCGCTGCCCCTCCAGGTAAAAGTGTGGCTACTACTACCTGTTTCAGTTTGCTCCAGAATGTGGGTTGCCCTATTTGGCAGTCCTTCTGGAGCGAAGAGAACAGGACTTAAGTTGCTTGATGCAGTCGTCTAGTGCCTCCTCAACCCCACAGTGTTTTTTTTAATCGGTCCAACAGTGGATGTCTGTGTGAGGGGCACAAGCTTTCGACAGCGCGAAGCTATTATGTGAGTATGTACTTGCTTTTCTACTCGCTCACACAAGGTCTTAAGTTGCCAAGTAACATATGCCAAAATAATTTGCTCCGGGGCTTCATACAAGTCTAACGATCCTCTCAAATCAAGCCCTGTAAAATCCCTTAGTGCTCGCTGCCACGAGTTCTGCAAGTTCCAGGAGAATCGGCAGCTTGGGCACCAGTTCTGCCGAACGGTCGATTGCTCCAACCAAAACACCTTATTACAGCCTCCACAGTCTAGCGCGATCCATGCAGCGCATTTATTGTCCCCACAGTCCAGGCATGGCTGTGATTGAGGAGCTTTTGCTTCTACCGTAAGGTCCTGACACCACTCGATCCAATCGTCAGGAAGATGAACGCAGGCACGTCGCACGTCGTTAGAGTAGGGCTGGAGGCGTTGCAAATAGGGTCGCAATATCAGCGTCAGTTTGTTGTGCGCCCTCTCTTTGTCCTCCGGTGACAAGGCCGCGACGGTCCTCAACATCTGGTACAGCTCGAGTCCACTTCGCGGGGATCCACAAGGGTCCTGTTGGAGAGGAAACACAAAGATATCCCCTCCCCCAGTATAGTACCCTGGCAGCTACTCCTGCTACATAAAGGGAGTCAGTCACAATATTCAAAGGACCTTTTAAATTCATCATTGCCCATACTACAGCTAAAAGTTCCAATGTCTGTAGACTGTCCCTGGCATCTGCATCCAACAAATGTTGTCGCCACTGTCCTTGCTGTTTCCATGTCACGGCTGCTCTCCTGGACTTTTTACCAGCGTCCGTAAAGGCCGTGATAGCCCCCCTTAACGGTGACAGACTCCGAATGGGCTTTGTTATCCAGTCCCATTCTGTCATCCACTGGAGGGGACTAGGATGCAATTTCCCAGTCTCCACGACAGCTCCAGCTCCTAAAAGGGCTTCCTGGAGCTCCCCAGAGTTCACCAAATACCAGTCAAGCGTGTCCTTTTTGATGGGCAATCGTATTGTGGAAGGCTCTGCTCCTGTAACTTGGATTGCTCTAAGACGTCCTTTCTTTATGAGGGATGCAATCATTTCAATTTTCAGTCTCACAGTTCTCTGTTGCTGTAGCGGTGGAGAGAGCCACTCCAATACCCTGAGCTCCCCCGTTTTCTTTTCAAGCTGAGACAGGGCACCTGTTAAAACAGAAACAAATCCCACATCCCTGCAAGACTAAAGAATCTTCTCAAAATCCTGGAGGTGAAGAATGGGTCCTGGTTTCATTTTGCAATGTTACATAAAGAAATGTTAAGATAAGAGTAATTAGGAATCAATTTAGATAATACACACAATCAACAACACATACGAGATCAGAAAATTACTAAACACTACAACACTGAACTCTTATCCCAGAGTCTGCGACAGCTGACAAACGTTAAAATGACAGAGAATTGGAGAAATCATGTCCGGATTCATGTTTCTCCAAATCACCTCTGAAAATGGCTCAGCCGTCATAGATGGTCAAATTGCCAAGTCAAAAGGACTTGAATACTTTTTGATGCAGAAAACATCTGGGTTGATTGTCAATCACTCCATCCAAATAGAGCTAGAGCTTGGCCAGAGCCCGAACTCTAATTGGTGAGTGTCACTTAACACATTTTTTAAACAGGACTTTTAAAAACAACTGTTATAAACAAGAAACCTTAGGGTTACAAACCAATTAAACCAGCAAATAATTGAATCCTTCTGAAGTTTCTGTCAAGACAGAGATTTTCCAAACACAGCAAACTTCTTGAATTCTCTGCTGGAGTATTCCTGTAATAATAATTAAAAGAACTACAAAACTGGCAATTTGGATAAAACCCTCAGAAACATCTAAATAGTTAGGAAATAAAAAGACAGGATCTTAAAGAGACACGTGTCTTGTAGGTGATCACACAAAAAAATAGAAAAACACATGAAAGCTGGCTGTAAATACTACAACAATATCTTAATAATAATTCTTATCACAAAAATCTGAAAACTCCTTAACAAGAAGTGCTTGAAGGGGTTAAGACAACCTTCCCAAAGTATTCATCTAGTATTAACAACAATCACTATCTATCAGCATTACTTCTAAAACTGAAAATAACAAAAATTATAAACTTAATATAAATAATTCTTAAAACTTTGAATCTTGGATAGATATTTTAAAACAAAACTGAGAAAGATGACAGATAATCTTAAACACAAATAATTTCACTTAAAATTAGGATAGTACAAAATAATTAGCACATTTACAAAATAATTAGCACATTTACATCCATTTATCTAATGCCATCTCTTAATGAATAGAAGAAAGCAAAGACCATAAAAACCATAGTATACAGAAATATTACAATTTAAATCTTCTCACATGTAGTCCAAACAGAAACTAGGAAGTTTACTTAGACTCTGTTCCCTTAAAAGGTTGTTCCTGCCTCAGGTAAGGGAAAGGCAATGAAGTCATCAAACGTAAAGCCATCAAACCCAAATACTCAATCACTTTTTAAAAAGCAAACACATTTACAAAAAAAACTGGTAAACAAACTGTAAAGCCTGTGGAACAGTTGGGTGAAGTGCTCCGCATAACATCTGCTGTATGATGAAGCACTGTGTGAATTTTCAGAAGTTTTTCATCCTGATCTTGAAGAAAATTCCTGACCTGTTTTTTCTCAGACACAAGTTTGAATTGCTGCGACGGGCTGTCTGCTGTGGTTGCCAGGCAGCTGTGACAGGGCGGTGCCCTGAGGAATGTCTGCCCGCGCCCGTCTCCTGCCTGCTCCGGCAGAGCCTCAGTCTGCGCCACCTCGGGGGTGCGGAAAGGAACGCCCTCACCCGAACCCGCGCAGCACCGGTCTCCTTTGGGCTCCGCTCTGCCTGGATTTCTGCTCGGGCTGGTTCCCCCTGGCTCTGCGCCAACACCCGCAGCCAGCGGGAGCACGTCCCACACCGCTGGTGCTTTTGTGCGCTTGCAAAAAGTGAAAAAGCCCTCCTAGCTCCAGCTTTCGGGTTTTGCGTTACTGGTGCGCGTCCGCCGCCGCTACTATTGGCACTGCGCTTATCGCTGCCGCGTATTCGGCTGCTGCGTCTCGCTTTGGCCAGCTTGGCCCTGGCCGGCACCCCCCTCGCGATCTGTGCGCTTTCCCCACGGACAGCTGCCGTGCGAGTTTTTGTCACCGTGCGTGTCACTGGACCCGCGGTGCGCGTAACCGCCGCTGGCGCCGAGCACGCCGCCGCCGCAGCACTCGGTCCGCTCCGCCGCCGCACTGCTGGGACCGCCGCTACCATACGCATTTTCGCCGCCGCGTCTGCCCCGGGCTCTCCCACGGCGCGCGTAACCGCCCTCCTGGTGCCGAACTTACGCCACTCTGTTACCTCATGGACCATATGGGGGTTGAAAAACAACCCTGTAGCGTACCCGTAATCTAACAAGTGTGGGAGGTCTCTCTGCAAGTCTATGTCCTTAATCTGCTGCTTTTTTAAAAAGCAAATAAATAAATCATATGCTGCTTGCCTTTCCATTTCTAATCAGCGCTGTTGCAAGGCTTACAGACTTCGGCAGCACGTAGGCTAGGACTATCTTTATAGCTCCTAGGGCCGCGAACTCGCAGTGGTTCGTTTGCCGTCCCCCCCCTTGCTTCAGAAGGACCCGCTCCTACTTCCCCATCCATGGCAGCCGTGTCCGTCCGTAGTCGTCGACGTCGGGGTCACCATTTGATGGAGAAGGAAGACTCGCTCACCATATGATGATCGACAAGTCTCGTCTTTATTCCCGAATCACCGATTATTATACACCCTTTAATTAGCTCATGCATAGTGCAAAATCCCAGCTCACCATTGGCTAACTAGCTATCAGCTATCTACGTGCTGTTTTGGTATAACTACTTACTACGTTCCCAGGCTGTCCCGCTCCACCACCTGTGTCTATGCATTACTTCATCCGTGGGCCAAGGACACACAGTTTAATTGGAATGGCAACTCCCCTCATTTTCTATCTTGGTCAAATTAATCTCACTGTGAGCTTTAGCTCGGAGCTAGCTTGTTACAAAGCTCTCAACAGCTTTACTCTCAGGAACTGGATCTCACGAGCTGGTCCCTTAACATTGCTCTTTTTGATGGCAAAACAAGCTCCCAGCAGGATTTGGATGATTTTCTCTCCTTTCTCAAACACTTCTGCGGCTGTGCTCCCCCAGACAATGATGTCATCAATATACTGTAGATGTTCTGGAGCCTCACCCTTTTCTAGTGCAGTCTGGATCAGCCCATGGCAAATGGTAGGACTGTGCTTCCACCTGTGGGGCAGCCGGTTCCAAGTGTACTGCACACCTCTGCAGGTGAAAGCAAACTGAGGCCTGCATTCTGCTGCCAGAGGAATGGAGAAAAATGCATTGGCAATATTGATAGTGGGATACCATTTTGCTGCCTTGGACTCATGCTTGTACTGGAGTTCCAGCATGTCTGGCACAGCAGCGCTCAGTGGTGGAGTCACTTCATTCAATGCACGGTAGTCCACCGTCAATCTCCATTCTCCTTCAGATTTACGCACAGGCCAAATGGGGCTGTTGAAGGGTGAGTGGGTTTTGCTGACCACCCCTTGGCTCTCCAGCTCTCGGATCATCTTGTGGATGGGAATCACAGCATCTCAAGTTGTTCTATATTGTCAGTGATGCACTGTTGAAGTGGCAATTGGTACCTGTTGCTCTTTTCCCTTCAGAAGTCCTACTGTAGATGGATTCTCAGACAGTCCAGGCTAGGTGTTCAATTGCTGGATGCCCTCTGTCACTATAGCCGCTATCCAAAATGCCCACCTGAGTCTCTTAGGGTCTTTGAAATATCCACTTCAGAGGTAATGTATGCCCAAAATACATGGGGCCTCTGGGCCAGTCACAATAGGGTTTCTTCCACTCATTTCCAGTCAGGCTCACATCAGTTTCCACCAAAGTCAAATCCTGTGATTCCCCTGTCACACCAGTGATAGAAACAGATTCTGCTCTCACATGTCTTGATGGGATTAATGTGCGCTGCGCACCAGTATTGACCAAACCTTTATATTCTTGTGGTTCAGATGTGCCAGGCAAATGAATCCACACAGTCCAAAAAATGGTTTTCCCTAGCCTCTACCTGGCTAGAGGCAGGGCCCCTCTAAGCCTGGTTATCCTTCTTTCCTTGGATATATGTCTTTGAGGTTCCTTCAAGGGGATCAAACATGTCATCATCATCATACCGGGCAGTCTGGCTAAGGGCAACTGGAGCTGCTTCCCTTTTGGTGGAGCTTCCTCTCTGAGCCTTGCCTTCCTTCAATTCATGCATGCGTCGGGTCAGAGCAGCAGTGGACTTTCCATCCCATCTCCTCATGTTTTCTCCGCAATCATGCAGGAAGAACCACAGCTCAGCTCATGGGGTGTACCTTCTCTCCCCATCTGGGGAATGTCTGCATTGGATACCTGTCGTGGTTTGGAATAGGAAGAAAATTTAGGGAAATAATGTAGAAGCTTTTTGTTTAACTGACAGTCTGTTGAGCTACTGAGAAGCTGGACACGCTTCTGTAAAAGACACATGTTAAAGATGAAAAACTTCAGGAACTTTCTCTGCTGGTCAGGAGCTAGGTGTCGTGGTTTGGCCTGGAAATGTGTTTCTGGAAAGGTCTAAGTTGGGCCAATCAGTGGCCAAATTCAAAATTGGAATGTGATATGGCCACTGAGGATCTGGATACGCCTCTGAGAACACACGGGGGTTAAAAGCAGGAGATTCCCAGAGAACTTCCTCTTTGGGAGTCCGGGGTTGGTGAGTAGAGTCTGGCCTCTCCCCTGCCCAGCTGCGTCTGGGTGGGGGAGGGGGAGGCCATGACAGG
This sequence comes from Passer domesticus, assembly GCF_036417665.1. Classification (NCBI taxonomy): domain Eukaryota; kingdom Metazoa; phylum Chordata; class Aves; order Passeriformes; family Passeridae; genus Passer; species Passer domesticus. The sequence goes on along the minus strand of NC_087511.1, from coordinate 9,102,466 downwards.
GAGGAGGCCGGGAGCCCCAGAAGGTGCAGAGGTGGAGGAGAACATGCAGGGGTTGATGAGAATTGAGATGTCTGGGCAGCCCCCCCGGAGAGAGAGACAGAAATTGTGCTAGCAACTCAGCCGGCCAGAAGCGGGGGATGCGGCAGAGAGGTGCCTGGCAGCTGTGGGAGTCCTGGACAGGCAGAAGTGAAGATTTTAACCCCTTTGTAGACTAATAGAAACCTTATAAATACTGAATCCTCCTGAATCAGGATGAGGTGAGAGGGAGAGATGAGAGATGAAATGGGCAAGCGTGAGGAAAGCTGGAAAAGGAGAGAAGAATCCTGAGTGGAAGAGATGATGGAGTGGCCTTGGGCTGGACTTTTTCTTGTATAGCCATGGACAGACCCGTGTTTTTTCCCTGTGACCCAGAGACTGTATTTAGGGGGAGGCAACACCTTTGAGTCAAGAGTGAAGCAGCGGCGTGAACAGAAACAGCTGAGGAGGGTGTGAGATGCCCTCTGTCTCCACGGAGAGGAAGATCTCTGCTCATGAGGCCCCTCGGCCCCAGGGGGTGAAATGTGGGGGGGACTGGTGTCCCGAAGTTGAGAGACTGCTGCTTCTAGAAGTAGGTGGAACATCTTTAAACGGGGAGCCCTAAAAGCAGTCCTGGCCCGTGTCCAGTGGTGAGAGCACTGGACGTGGGGGGGAGAAGTCATGAGGGCCGATGTTCTCTGGGTGGGGCCATGGATGATACGGAAGCACAGGAGGTTTTAATTGTGCTTCCGGAGGAGGCCTATGAGGCAAGGGGGGACTCCTCTCTCCCTGATGGATTTGAGGGTTGATAATTTGAGGGATGGTGAATTTGTGGAGAAAAGGGTGGGGGAGGAGGAAAGTATCTGGAAGGTTTTCATTCTTAGCTTGGTATGTGTTCCTTTCTAGATTTGTAATAAATAAAGTGGGTTTTTTTTCCCTCCATCCCCGAATGGGAGCCTGCTTTGTTCTGTTCCCAGGTCACATCTCACAGCAACCCTTTTGGAAATATACCTTTCATGGGGGCCCTGGCATTGTGCCAGGGTCAAACCATGACATTTTTTAGGTAACACGGCTGGGCGGGCCTCGTCCCAGGCCGGGCCCACTGTCACTGCTGCTCCCTTTCCCCGGGCTGCCTGCTGGTTCTTCTCTCTTTCCTTTATCTGCTCCCGGGCAGTGAAAGGGGGTACCGCAGGCCGGATGTAGCTAGCCTTGCTAACATCTAACTGCTTGCTACAACTCCCCAGCCCGGGGCCCAGCCGCACCCGCCGAGCCCCGGGAGCAGCCTCGGGTCGGTGCTGGGATTTTACCCCCCTACAAGTTGCCCGCAACCATCGGGCAAGGAGAAGGCCACCCTTCCCCCCCGCGCCCCCCACCTCCCCGCCGTGCTGCTGCTGAGTTCAGACCTAGCTGATTAGATCTGAGATCAGAGCTGCCATCTGAAGCACCCAGCTCCGGGGGTCCAGTGACCATTTTGAAGAACCCAAACGTGATGTTAACCCTTTCAGTACTTCAATCCTTCCTCAAGTGAGAGAAAGAAACAAGATGCAAGCATGTGAAAGAACAATATGAAAACATCACAGTCAGTGAGGAAGAAGTTAAGTCCAATGTGAAAAACGATAATCACTTGTTTTTAAAGTTTTTTAAAGTTTAATAGTAATAAAATGGTTATAACAATAGTAATATAAAATTTGAACAATTTAGATTAGGACAATATGAGACAATAAAACAAAGAGTTATGGATGTCTGTGTACCTTTTTCTGGGCAAAATAAGCCCGAAAAAGGACACCCATTAACAGAGGATTAACCCTTTTAAAAAATCTCCTGTTGCATATTCATACACCTCATACATGATGCATAAATTCCATTAAAACACAGGATTTTGTCTGGTCATCGTAAACTTCTTCCTTTGAATGCTAAAGGTGCCTTCATGGAGGGAAGAAGTTACTTTCTCCTGATAAGGGAGCAATAAATTTTTTTTCTCTGAAAGATTTAGGTGTCTTGTGGCTGCTATCTTGCTGCGAGTCCTTTCTTTTTTTTTAAAAAAAAGTATCTTACATAGCATAGTTTCTATTTTAACAGTATGTTAAAACCTAAAACTATATTTAACACACTACTTAAGAAAATTAATACAGCAAAACTTTCTAACATAACACATATAATATTAATTTTAATATTTGCAAAAAGCCAATCATAAAACATGCATTTTTCACATCCCAGATAGGAGGGATGAAGGAAATACCTTGTTTTTAGAACTAAAATCCTCTTATAAGCTATGGAGAAAAAACTCTTTTTCCCTATAACACATAAAACTATAGGGAGATGAAAAGTTCAAATTAATATGGAACAAAAGCCTCCATGTTAAAGTAAGCAGAAGTTAAAGTAGCTGTAATTCCATAAGAAGTTTAAACAGAAAGAAAAAGAATGATGACACCCTATACCCCCGAGAAGAAGATGAAGATCTCTGTTCCCGGAGATGAAAATAATTTTAAAGATAGCTAATAAGAACTTTTTGCCTTTAAACAACTCATCTTTAAAAAAATACCCCATAAATCAACGTAACCCATCAACAAGCTGTGAGAAAGCTTGTAGAAATAAAAAAGATTTCACAACAGCAAAGTTCCCCATGCGGCTGTTATTCATGACGAAATTGAGAGCCACAAGAGAACTGTTTTTTCTCTTCTTGTATAGAAGTCTCCATAACCTTAACAAGAGGGACTTCTCTCCCTATGTGGACTGAAGAAAAACTATTTTAAAAGTGGTAAACTGACTGGAAATTTTGCTTTTTTACATTGTTAGTAAGAAAAAAAAGGTTGTAGAAAGAAAAAAACTGTTATGGAGAGTTTGTTTTGATTCTTACAACCTTTTTTTCCTTTTAGTCACTTGTAATAAAATTCTCTTTATACCCTTTTAAAGTTTTAAGCTTATTTTACCTTTCTCTTAATCCTATCTCACAGAAAAAACTAAGTGTATTAGTGTGGGAAAGACATTTTGTGTTGTTCTTGTGAGCCAGTGAAGGCTTCCTGGAGATAAGGAAAGCCCCTTATCTTTCTCAAGGAACACATCAAGGCTATCACTATGGCAATGTGATAGAAGAGGGAAACTTAAAAATACGGACATTAACTGGCTCACAAAATGACGTGGCTCCATGGTTACCTATTAGGAACTTTGTTTCTTTCTTATTACCAATGGGCAATGTATGCTTCTGTTAAGGAAATGTAAATATCTTGAAAAACTATAAAAGCAACATGTTGCTGTAATAAATCTCTCTCATACACCCTTCTGATGGAGTCTGGGTGCTTTGTGCAGTGTCGTGCTCCATAGTGACATATTAGTGATTAACCAACACCGAACCCACCACATTCTTTAGTACATTAGCCAAGAAAATCTGAAAATTAAAGAAATCTTAAATTAGTGAACCAAAACCAGTACAACACCAGAACCTCTGATCTGCACTCTCAAGATTTGGAGAAGGTCCTCTTTAATCTCCTCCCTTAGTTTTCTATGATTCTCCTCTATCTTATCTTCTAATTTCTGCAGACATGTTTCCACCGCTGCAATTCTTGCATGTGTTGGGCCATGTACAGCATCTGCATATGCTCGGAGCTTCTTTGCCATATCAAGCACGGTCTCCTCACTGTCATCCGGCTTCATTATGGCTAAAGCAGAAGCATATTGGTGTGGCCCAAGTCATACAAGTTTTCACCACATCACGGATGTACATGGTACCAAGACTGGATTCCTAATTGTTATGTCATCTGAGAAGATGATCTCTTCCACTGCCATTTCTCTCGGGCACTGGATCCCTTGTTCTATAGTCTTCCACTGGGTTAGCTGCATATAGAGATCGTCTGCACACAGGTATCTTTGTGAACACTGTCCAGGACCCATGCCCAGAGGCTGTGAAGGTTAGCTCCCCTCATCATTCCTTGGTCGATGATAGGATCATGTGACAGGGATCCCAAATGCCTCGCTTCAGTGCCATCCAGAATTGTAGCCTCACCTGCAGCATCCAAAGACTGACTAACCAACTAATTATAGATTCATCAGATCGTCGGGTGTAATCCTTCCTTAGGCCACAAAGGTCCTTTAGGGAAAAGGACTCAATATTGGCTTCTGATCTTGTGCCTGTTGCTTTCACTCCTGATTTTATGTCAGGAGGTGTTGAGGGTCCTTCTCCAGCATCATCATCCATCATCCACTGGTCAATCGGTCTTGTCTGTGCACTTTCCACTTCTCGTGCTAGTAGCAACAGACATTGGTTGAAGCTTACTGTCCGGTTTAGCTGCTGGCTTAGGCTCACTGTCTAGTTTAGTTACTGGCTTTGTAACTGGGGTGTTGGCTGCAGCCTGAGTGACTGGGATAGCTGTTGATTTATCTCCCTGCCCCCCTGCCTCTATCTGCTGCCCTACACTATCTAGCAGTGTGTGATAAGCATAGGCCAAGGCCCAGCTCACTGCAATTATCTTTTTCTCCTTAGAGTCATCATGGCACTTCTCTTTCAGGTATTTCCCCACCTCAGCTGGGTTCTGTATTTTTTCACATGGAAAGTCCCAGACTATAGGGTCTGAAAATTCCTTCAGGATTTGGCCCATATCCTCCCACTTCCCACACCACTCAGGATTTTCCATGCCTGGGTCTACTCTTGCATCAGGGGGTCTCATCAGCCCCTCTAGAAATCTCAGCCCTCATTCTAGAGAAGCTGCAGACTGTATAGAGGAAGCTTACCAGATTAAATACCAGAAAGATGGTCTCTTTAACATTCAGGGGAAACTGAACATTCTCCAATAGTGATGTAACAGATTCAAAGGAGAAGAAGGAAAGCAAAGGCTGAAAAGCCTCATCTCCTGCTCCTCCTCTAACAAACTGGGTGCTTAACCATAACCATGAACCATACATACCTGGAACAGACTCCAGCACCTTTATAAACTTCCTACAAGTCATTACTACCAAGCCCAGCCCAATAGCTATTCTAGTCTGCCCCTCTACTGCAAAAGTACGTATTAGGGACAATACTGGAGCTATTTCTGGATAAGAAAATAATCCTAGGGGCCATAGAGGTATTAAGACCTCAAAAAAACCTAGGGACCAGAAACACATGCAGGCCTCCACCCCAAGAGACATTATGAATTCAAACATGGCTACTAACTGCTTTATCCCAATACAGAGTAAGTACAACCAAAATACAATCAGAACAGGGTTTTTTCCACTCCCTTGAGACACGCACTGGGCACCAATAATTTGTCCTGGTTTAGGGAAAATTTGGGATAAAACCTCCAAAAGGGCCCCCCCACCTCCCCCGAAAGCAAACTCACACGCCCCCCCCCCCAACCATTTCGGGAAAAATCTCCTCAGAGAGAAGTGGAAAAAAACCTGTTTATTTAACAGGCAAAGTACTCCCCAGCACAAAAAATTAACAATACCAGATGACAAAACTCATTCACTGCTCTGAAGAGATGACAAATTCAGAAAGTCTCTTCTGTGGGTGGTTGCTCTATTACCAGTCCCTCCGGCACTGGGAAAGGCTGCTGCCCAGAGGAGGCCCGGGTGGGCCACAAAGTTCAAGCTCTCGGTGCTATGCCCAGGTCCCCAGTCTGGAGCAGGTTTGAACAGTTCCAAGAAAAGGGAAAGAAAACCAGTCCAGGGAAAACTTCTCTGCCTCAGCTAGCTAAACTAACTAAAAAGCAAAGGAGGGCTCTGTTCTGCTCTGTCCATGCCCAGACAACACAGTCCAGGGCAGAATGTGGAAGAGTGAGTGCAGTTTCTGATAACAAACTCCATGCTTCTTCTTCTTCCCAACTTTGCCCTCAGAACCAATCTTGAAGGCACAGAATATAATATCCAGCATAAACAGAACAGACAATTGGGGATACAAGCATCATAAATTCATCCTAGTGTAAGAGCCATAATGATGGATGCAGGACTCCAGGCGGCTCTTGAATAAGCAGTTTATTACATCCAAGGCATTACACCAGTCCAGGGTCATGGGTGACAGAGCCTGTGCCTACAGCTGTCAGCTCCAGCTGCAGGCAAGCCTGGAGACCCTTTAGTTTTGGTTACAATGCATTATATACTTTTCTTTGCTGAGCATCTTAATACAGAAGAACCAATCTATACCTTAACTTTTATCTATAGCCTATCATAACTACTATAATTACCATATTCATGTTACTATTCTCCAATCACTAAAAGTTAGTACATTACAGTTTAAGCTGGAAGTTGTTTTTCATTTTTCTTGCAGTGGAAAATTCTGAGACTTTTTTTCTACTTGCAACATCGGCAAACTTGTTTGCCTGTGCTATCTTTCTGCTTGGTAAAAACATCTTGTTTGAGGTGGGTTTATCCTTTGCTCTAAGTCCTAAAAACCCCTTCTAACTAACATACCCTTTGCCTTCTTAGTTATCCAGTAAGACTGGCTTACCAATTCTTTTCTTCTATATCAAAACTTGCTTTCATTTCATTCCTTCTTCAGATTCTACATTCAAAAATCTTTCTGCCAAGCATACATATCTGTAAGACTTTCTTGTCAAACTTTCATCCTTCCCAAGACCCTAGGACACTTGAAAACTGGTTACTGCATGGGAATTTTGAGTACCTTTTATTTTCTTAGTTTTACATCATATTGAAATAAAGCTAACTCATATTCTGCATTTTAAACACAATCTCAAGTTCCCCTATAACTAGGACACACTTCAATTTTATAACTCTAGAAAAACTTTGAGATGTCACAAAACTACTCCTTTACCCAATGAGATGGGGTTTACAGAACTTTTACTCAATATACTGTGGATGTGAAAATCACTTGTATGTTTGTGTTGGTTTGGCATGGCCTGGTTTTTAGTAGCGGGGAGCCACAGAGGTGACTTTGTGAGAAGCTGCTAGAAGCTTCCACCATGTCCAGCAGAGCCAATCCTTGATGGTTCTGAAGATGGATGTGCCACTGGCCAAGGTTGGGCCCATTAGAGATGATGGTAAGGCCTCTGTGATAACATATTTAAGAAGAAAATCAAAACAAAGCAGGGCACAGTTTTTTCTCCTTGTCAGAGAAGAGGAGGTGGTGAGAACATGTGAGGGAAACAACATGGAGACACTAAGGTCAGTGGAGGAGGAGGGAGAGGAGGTGTTCCAGGTGCCAAAACTGAGATTCCTCTACAGGCCATGGTGAAGGCCATGGTGAAGACCATGGTGAAGTAGGTTGTCCCCTGCAGCCCCTGGGGATCCACAGGGGATGCAGAGATCCACTCACAGTCTGTGGGGTAGGTGCTGATGCCAGAGCAGGTGGATGCTTGGAGGAGGCTGTGGTCTAGTAAAAGACCTGGTGGAGAGAGGAAGGCCCTGCTTCCAGGCTGGAAGAGCCTGTCCTTGGAGGACTGCACCCCCTGGAAGAGTGACCCACACCACAGCAGTTTTGGGAGGACTGTGTGCCCATGTGAGGGACTCACGTTGCAGCAGTTTTGGGAAGGCTACTGCTCTTGAGTTTTGGAGCCACAGTGGAGAAGTTCACGGACAACTGTCTCCTGTGGAAAGGACCCCATGATCTTATAGCAGGAAAAAGGCTCCTCTCCCTGAGCAGCGGAAGAAAACCTCAGGTGACCAACTGACCAAACCCCCATATCCTGTCTCCCTGCGCTCTTCGTGGGAAGGAGGGAGGGGCTGGGGGAAAAAGGTGTTTTTTAAGGGCTTATTTTACTTCTCATTATCCTTCTCTGACTCTGTTAGTAATAAATTCACTTTGTACCTTTAAGTGGAGCTTGTTTTGCCCTTGGAGTGTTTTCTCCTGGTACTTTATCTCAACTCATGAACCCTTAGTTAATTTTTGTCTTCTCTGCCTGTCACTGTCATATTTTCTGGAAAAATCCCTTCATCAAGATTTCTCTCCTGGGAGGCTGAGAAACCTCAGAGAAAGGTGAAAACAATGTTGTCTCATTTGCTTCTCCTGTGTTTTGCTGCATTGGAATGTGGTTTGGAGATTGTTTACCAACAGGTGCATGTTTCATTGGTTTCACGTGAATTGTTTTTACTTAATGACCAATCAAGGTCAAACTGTGTCGGAATCTGAAGAGAGAGTCACGGGTTTTTCATTAGTAGCTTTTAGCCTTCTGTCAGTATTCTTTCTGTATTCTTTAGTATAGTCTAGTTAAGTATTCTTTAATATAATATCATAAAGTAATAAATTAACCTTCTAAGAACATGGAGTCAGATTCATCATTTTCCTCTTCCGACAGGGGACCCCAAAAAGACCACATCTGCCCAGGTGTGACAGGGGAGGGTGAGCAAGCAGCTTTCGTGGGTGCCTGGCATTGGCCCAGTGTCAAACCATGACAGTGTTGTTTTAACCAATAAACTTAAAACTATTTTTCTGCTATCTGATATTAAAGTACATGCATACTGAATAATTATGTCAAATGTGAATATCACATAAACATAGGTATGCTTATATGTAAAAAAATAAATGAAGGAGTATTGGTCATGAGACAGATTGAGTAAGGCATCAGAGGCACACGAGATGCCTCCAGTCACAATAACTGCACATGAATGGCTTCTAAAAGGAGTAAGATGAATTACATATACACCTTACTAAGCCTACCAGCTTCACAACTACAACAGGGGCAGATGAGTATGTGGGGCCTGCAAGGCTGATCAAGTGCATTCCTCTGCTCCTGCACACAATGGCCATCTCTGTCCCAGCTCAGAAAACGGATGGACTTACCTAATTAAAAGCATTTTGCTCTCTTGACCTGATTGTGATTATAGATTTATTAGTCCAAGACACTTGGGAAACATTGCATTCATATAGAAATCTTTCCATCTTTACCTTACTAACCAAATATGCTTCCAAGGCTGGATCAGGCATGTTTTTCTCTGACGGTTATGCAAATCATACCTTCATCTCTGTGTCTCCATATCTTAGATTTAAGCTCAAAACAAGTAGAGATATCAAATATTTCTGTCTGGCTACCTAGAACAGAGGCTAGACAGAGTTAGAGAATAAAGTAGGCATTTATTAAAAGGCCTTCAAATGATACACCTTGGGCAGTGCAAAAGCCTGGCAGAGGCTACACACAAAATGGATGACAGTCACGAGTTTTTCAGGCAGATATAAGGTTGGTCTATTTGCATATCAGGGGTTATTTGTCCAATTGTAGCTTTGGGTAATGAAGTCACATTCCTCCAGTTTTCCCCCCCAATTTGCTTTTGTTTATACTTTTCAGGCCTGAGGCTCTGATGATGACCTTGGTTCTCAGGCCTGGAAGGATTGTTTTGTCTGACCAAACTGTGATGAGAGCTTACTAACACTATATGAAGTTCAGGGTTATACACTAATGCAGTACAGGATCTGAAAAATAGAAAAGCTAAAACTTAAGGCATCACTAGGAAGCAAGATTAAATATATCCCAATTGAGACAAGTAAAAATATGTTTAGTCCTAATTTGTTCAAAAGAAAAAAGATTGAGTCTGATAGAATAAAGTATCTTAAGGGAGAATATTTTATTTTTTAAGCATAAATTCATAAAAATAAAGGCTTTTTAACCCCTTATCTTATTAAGGAATTAAAAAATTTAAGATATCTTATTCATTACCTCTAATCCTGGTCAGAGCCCACCCTTGCACAGAAGATTCTGGGCAAGTGACTTTTTCTTAAACATTTGTATTTGGGTTACCTGATAGACTTAGTCACATGTGCCCTTGAGCACTGTCTCCCTTTTCATGTGTACAGAAGAGCCAAGAACCCAAGAAATCACCCCCAAAACAAGCCCAGGCCATATGAAGATCACCACCACATAGCAGAGTGGACATTCAAAATACTTCTGTTTCAAATTTTGTGACTCTCCTGGATAGCAAACAGCTGTACTGTTTTGTCCTGTATTTTCCATTTTAATAAATATAAATGTGAGGGTGTTTAAGTATATTTTATCCTATTTATTGGAAGTATCAGGAATTAGTTATAAAACTAGACTACTCCTTAATACTCTTAAGTAAAGTTTAGCAGGTTTCAGTAACATTTTCCTCACAGACCACTTTATACCTTTCAGCGATACAGATAAAGCAAGGAAATGTGAAATACAAAGTTGTGTTTCATGTCAGGTAAATAAAGGTAACCTGTGTAACTGTAATTGTGAAATGTGTGGAACAGTGCCATGGGACAGTTATAAAGATGAGTTCTAATAAACAACCGAGGAAAGCAAAGCATGGAAGAAGGCCTTTGAACCAATCTTTTGTTTGCAATTAACTATTATAAGTCTTAAGCTGTTTAGTAATAAGAACCTTTGAATTCTAGCTTTAGAATGTTGCTTTGTATTAAGGATTTTTAAACTGTAGCTTTAGAATGTATAAAGGATTTAAACAAAAGAGGGAAGTGAACCTATCCCAAGCTCCTAACGAAACGGTGAAAACATCCTGAAAAAGAAGATGGACATCAATGTTACTGATTAATGATTTTGAAAAGGGAAGCTGGACATCACTATCATAGATTAATGGTCCTAGAAAATAGAAGCTGGACCCCACATCTGGAAGCTGGATCCCACCACCTGGGATACACATCCTGGGATATTGAAACCTGGAATAGATCACAATAGAGTATAGAAATTAGAAAGGAACCAAACATCACCATCATAGATTTACGATCCTGAAGTATAGAATTGTGACGTAAAAAATTGGAAATAGAAACTACGGAGAAAGCTTATGAATATGCATTAATATTACCAATAAATACCAGCAAGCCCAGCAATCAGTGTGCAGTTAGAGGGGAAAACCCCCACCACTGTACCCAGCGCTGTTTTTGCTCATACATTACCATATTAATTAATAAATTGAATTACTGCTTGATATATTGGCTGAGTCAAGCTTCTCATTTCTAACAGAAATATATTGTAAAAATGCTTTTTACAATACTGAAGATAAAGCATTCAGTTTGCAAAGGTATTTATAGATTTGAAAAAATTTTAAAACATTCTGTAAGAGATTGTGTGCTTAGGGCCTGATAAGCCTGCTCTCTATTTCAGAAACATCTGCCCACTGTGGCAGGACGTGTCCTCCCCCTTTCTACCACAGATAGTTGGTGCATATGGAAGAGATAACCTAGGGGCTGATAGGCCCAGCAAAGGGGTCATCTCTGGCAGCAAAAGGGCTCAAGCCCCCAGCTAAGAATCAACGTCTTAGTCTGGAAAGCAGATGTGGGAAGAGATAAAAGAAATATTCTTGACTAAGAGACACTGGTTTACAAACTATAAAAGACACACAAATTATCACAGAGGCAGAAGCCTTCTACACACACCCTGAAAGTGTTCGAGACTTCTCCCCAGAGTTTGAACACAAATTCCGCAGTTACTTTCCTGGGAATTGAGGGAAAGGTTCTCAATGTGCGCTCCACCAACAATTGGATGGTAAGATACATTAAATCTTAAGTTATATTATTTCTTCACTAGCTGTAGCATTAATAGGTACCTTTAACCTCACATTGTATATACCTACTAGTAGACTATTTTGTCCTTAATCCTGTGTAGTATATAGTTTCTTTAAAGTCTTACATCTGTTAGTTTTGTGTCTATTAAATAAATAATTAATTCTGTAATGGACCAAATCAACCATTATTAAAGAACTTGCAAAGAGGAGTGGGTTTTGGGATGCTGGCCACATCAGTAAAGCTACTGCCTGCTGCTGGAGGCCTGGGCAAAAGACAGGGACTTATCTAAACCCCCACATCTATTCATAACACACACTCCCCACCTTGATATACTGCATCTCTACAAAATCACTAACACTGTAACAGTCTCTCATACAAGGAGACAGACAGAAGAATATAGCCATCCAACAGTGAAAAATGCACATTATATGATTGGCTCTTCACAAATATTAAAAGGAATACTATATGTGTTATGTTGGAAAGTTATGTTGTATTAATTTGTAGTACTGTATTAATCCTTTTTAAGTAGTGTGGTAAATATAATTTTAGTGTATAACATAATATTAAAATAGAAACTGTGAAAAGTGCATATTATATGGCTCTATACAGATATTTACTATGTGTATTATGTTGTATTGATTAGAAGTGCTGTATTAACATTTTAATAGTTTGGTAAATGTAGTTTTGTAGCTAAAATGTAACTTTTGTAGTTAAAATAGAAACTATGTATGTGGGATTTTTTTTAAAAGAGGAATGAGGTACTTGCACCAAAATAGCAGCCACAGGACACCTAAATCTTTCAGAGAAAAAGAATTTATTGCTCGCTTATCAGAAGAAACGAACTTCTTCCTGCCTCGCTCAGCCCTGAAGACGCCATCAGGATTAAGAGGAAGAAGTTGACACTGACCAGACAGAATTTTAAAAATTAGAATTTAAAAATTTTAAAAACAAGTGATTCGCGTTTTTCACAGAAACTATGCGATAGTTAGTAAACTAGCTCAAGAAATGGATAATAAAGAAATTCTTCGCACAGAGATAACAGCAACAAGACAGCAAAATCCCAAAGAGAGGAATTATTGCCTCCTTATCAGGAAGAACCAGACTCCTTCTGCCTCCTTCCAGAATCCGAGGAGCCAAATATTGATTTACAAGATGAAGGGGGGGAAGTTGACAATAAACAGAAAAATCCCTAGTTTGAAAGAAATGTTTGCATCATGCATGAAATATATGAATATGCAACAGGCTATTGCTTTTAAGGGTTAATCCTTTGTTAGCTAGGTGTGTGCTTTTGCCTGGCAGAGAGAGAGCAAAATGCACCCAGACATCTGTAGTTCTTTGCTTTTATTGTCCTTTATTGTCCTAACTCCGATTGTCCAAATTCTCATTGCTTTAATTTATTATTACTATTTTTATAACTATTTTATTACTATTAAACTTTTGACATTTTGAAACAAATGATTGGCGTTTTTCACACAACTAAGTTAAACATCTCCTTGGAAAAGTGGTACTACTTTGGTGTTGATATTGACCTTCACTGAGCACAGAGCACTTCTGCAAACAAAGAATATTCAGTTTAAAAAAAAAAAAGAGATGAGGGTATGATAAAAAGGATGAGGGAGAAAAGAAAGGAAATAGGAACTGGAGAAAAAAGCACAGGGTCAGAGACGACAGCAGAAAATCATGTGGAAAGTCAGAAGAGCAAACTATTTTAAAAGGGGTATTTTTCTTTCTTTCCTCAATTTAGCTGTACTGTGAATTAAGTCAAAGATAATGCAGCAATTAAACAAACTGTAGTTTCTTGAGACATTTACTCGGCTTTGATCATTGAGCCCAAATGTCTCAAGTCCAGCTTTGCATCCCATATTGGAGTAAGGTAAAACAAGACACCAAGGATGAATTGTCAGGGCCTTCAGCTTGCATGCAGTTTGAATGTGCCCTACAGAGTTTTCTCTTACCAGGAGCCATGGCACTAGAAAACAAAATCTTGTTAGATAATCTAACTTGGCAAGTAAGGAAACTATCTGTGCTAGTTTTGCATTGTACCTACCCACAGAAGTGATTTTTTCTGAGGAGCTGCTGAGAGCTTCCTCTGTGCCTAGCAGAACCAATTGCCGACTAGCTTTGACAATAAGTATGCCAATTAAAAACTAGATCCACCACTGTGAGATTCACATTTAAAACTAACCAACCCCAGGAATTCTCTCTTTTCCTTCCAGCCTGGGAACAGGTAACAAGGCCGGCCTGCCCCCCACCCCCTTTGGCCAGGCAGAGCTGAGCAGGGTCTGCCGGGGACTGGGCCCCTTTCCGAGGAGCCTGCCAGGCCCTGTCCCGGCTGGGCTGGGCTCCAGAGGCTGCCAGGCAGGGGGAGGGGAGGCCATCAGCTGCTGAGTCCTAGCCTGGCTGCTGAGATCCTGGCCTTTCCCCCAGCGTGGCCGCTGAAATAAACCCAGAGGCGGCTCTGCAGCCCACGCAAGAAACAGCCCTGCGGCTGGAATTGAACACAGCAGAGGCCAGAGATCAGCCATGCGGCCAGAGCAGCCGGGCCCCCTGAGATCCCTAACACAGCCTCCCGAAGTGCAGCCTGAAAATTCATCACTGGGACCGCTTTGGCTGCTGCCTGGCAGGAATCACGTGACCATCTACAGGCCCTGAGCGAGCTATTAACTCTTTCATTGCACAGATAAGACTTGCAGACCTTTAATCCTCCCTCGGGTGAGAGAAAAGAACAGAGTTGAGACACGTAGGGAACAACATGAGACATGAAAGTCAGAAAGAAGTCAAGACCCAGATGGGAGGGTTGAGGAGATGCCTCAAGTCCTGGGCTGAAATCCTCTTGTAAAGCTATGGAGAAGATATAATTGATACATCAGACTCTTTTTCCCTGTAACTCATTGAAAGTATGGGGGATGAAGTGTTCAAATTGTAGATATGAGAAAAGGCAGCTATGCTAAAGCAAGCAGATGTTGAAGTAGCTGTGATCCCATGAGAAGTTTGAACAGAAAGATAAGAGTAATGAAGACCCTTTACCCCCAGGGAGAGAAGAAAAACCTCTGTTCACAGAAACGAAGATGATCTCAGAGATAGATAAAGAGGATCTTTGTTCTTGAACAGCTCATCCTTAAAATAGTACCCCATAAGTTGACATGGCCCATAAACACAGCTGTGGGAAAGCTGGGAAAGATGGGGGGGGACTTCACGATTGCAGAATTCCCGAGCGGCTGCTATTCGTGGACATTAAAAGCCATGATAGAACTGTTTCTTTCGGAGAAGTCTCCATGGCATGGCAAGGGAAACTCCTCTCCCTAAGTGAACTGAAGAAAGACTATTTTAGAGGACATAAATGGACTAAATTTTTTTCTGTACATTGTTAGTGGGAAAGAAAAGGTTGTCAGGGGGAGGAGAAGTGTTCTGTGTTCTGAAGGTTTTAGTCTGATTCCTATTATTCTTTATTTTAGTTACTGTTAATAAACTTTACTTTATACCCTTCTAAAGTTTTGAGCCTGCTTTGTCTTCCTCCTAATCCTATCTCACAGCAGGAAATTAGTAAGTATATTCTAGTGGGTGCACTGGCATTTAGCCAGCACTGAACCCACCACATTAATTGGTGTGTTGGCCAGGAAACATCAAATTGGAGAACCAAAACCACTACACTATATGAAGCTACAGACATTACAAAACTGGCTGGCCTTAGATCTATTGCCAGCCAAAGAA
Organism: Passer domesticus; assembly: GCF_036417665.1. NCBI lineage: Eukaryota > Metazoa > Chordata > Aves > Passeriformes > Passeridae > Passer > Passer domesticus. The sequence continues at coordinate 9,087,339 of NC_087511.1, read as the reverse complement.
CAAGGGCTTTGCGGGTATTTAAAACTGGATAGAGAACACTGTTGTGTGCACATCCCAAATGTAACAGCTCTCCAAAAACAGCTTAATAAAATGAGGCAAGTTGCTGAGGATAGCAAGGCTATCCAAAAGACCTCTGAACCCAATTGGTTCAATAAATTTCTTCAAGGAATAAGAGGATGGTCCCTGAAAGGATTTCTGGCTGGAATACTGGAAACCATCACAATTATAGCTGTAATTACAGTACTTCTTGGTCTTGCTATTGGTGGTGTTTGCAAAATTATCAATCGTAACCTTGTAGGAACGTATGCTACAATAGACATCGAGTTGAAACTTATCAAATGGCCTTAAAGACTTTGAGACGTTTCAAAGGGGGGAACTGATACCAAAAAGATTAATTCAATTTCTACTGTAATTGTGAGCTTTTAGTAGAAAGACCCTGTAACTGTGAAATTTTAGCAGAGAAGACACTGTCAACAGACCTTTAGCAGAGAAGCAAGGCCCACAGAAATTGTTCCCCAAGCAAGGACATTGGAAGATAAAAAGGAGACATCTGGCTTAGAAATGCAGCTACAGCCAAAACAAAATACATTTGGGAACTTGGGGAATATGGGGACGGTTTTTATGGCAATGGGCAAGTTATAATATGCATGTAGTGACTCTATATTAGCAACACATTTGTAGAAAGCAGGGAGCATATTAGGAGGAGTGATCCACCATGTCCTTCCAGGCACCTGAAAAAAGGATGACCTCTTAACACACAAAAAAAAAAAAAAGAAAAAAGAAAAAAAAAAGTGTTATGGAGTCTTATTTTGGTTTTCATAGATTTGGTAAGAGGGAAACAACTAGGCCAGCTGACCCAAACTGACAAGAGGGGTATTCCATACCATATGACATCAGCTCAGATATAAAAGCTAAGGAAAGGAGGAGGAAGGGGGTGTACTTGCTATTTACACTGTTTGCCTTCCAGAGCAACTGCTGCACATGCTGAAGCCATGCTTTCTGGTAAGTGGCTGGACATAGCTTGCTGATGGGAAGTAGAGAAGAAACCTATTTTTTTCTCTTTGCTTGTTTGCATGCAAACTTTCGCTTTTGCTTTAGTAAACTGTCTTATCTCAACCCATGAGTTGAGTAATTTTCCATCTTATCTTCTCTCCCCTGTCCAGCTGGGAAGAGGAATGACAGAGAAGCATGGTTGACACCTTGTATCCAGCCAAGGTCAACACACCACAGACCAATATAAAGACCATGTAGAAGAAGGGATTACAGGTGGCCTCACCCCTGATGAGTCACAGCTATATCCAATAAGCATGAGTGTGATAAAAGGGTGGGTTGGTGACTTAGGGGAGGATCCTGAGGAAGGAGGAACTGAGGGAATGACCCAGGGGGACTGACCAAACGGGAGAGAGAATTGCCACTGTGAGGGACCTGCTGTGAGATCAGTCTGGGTCTGTAGTTGGATCCTGCAGTTAGAGTCTAGCTAGGTATAAAGCCTGTAGTCAGAGTCTGCAAGGGAAGCCTACAGTGGGAGTTTGCTGTAGTTAGTCAGTAAGTAGTTGGAGTCAGGATGGTTGAGCTGTGAGGAAGAATAAACAAGGACCCTTTTCACGTAGATAAACAAGAGTGTGTGTCTTGGCTCATTTCTATCCCTAATGTGAGGTCTGCTGCCACAAGACCACACCTGAAAACCAACATGAACATGTACATCACAGTGAGACAACTCATTCTTTATGAAAGCACAGATCTTTTCAGGGCAAAAAAAAAAAATTATGCTGGACCCAACAAGTTTAGGCATCTGTTATAATCTCTATCTCCTTTACATATAGGCATATGAAGCCAGATTTTTCATACAATATTATTTGTATGTATTTCAATCCTTCTGCAGCTTCTTTACTTCTCTAAAAGACTGTTATTATCCAAACATCTGTGATAGTATAGGGAAAAAATGTTTCTAAAATCGGGATATTCAGGGGAGTTGGAAAGAAAGGTTGGGCCTGGTAGGCCCTGGGAAAATAGGGTAGGCCCCGGGAAAATGTTAGGCTTTACTGGATCATGCGAAACTGCACCTGTATAATCATTTAATGACTGATAAATTATATGATTGTTAAATGCGATGATTGGTAATTGCATATTGTTTAATTGTAACAAGAATCATGAGAAATGGTGTTTGGGGAGTTTGATGGAAATTAAAATATCCATGCTTGGATGAAATCAATGTATACAATAGAACAACATAAGTTCAATAATTAATATGTAGTTATATAATGATAAGGGTATAAAAACCAACTCAAGTGAAGCCATTCATGACACAACAGACTGGGGCGGGACTGGGAGTGGGCTATGAAACATTGCCGGGGTCGGCTGTTACTTGTCTCTGCCCCAGCATGGGAAAAGGTGGTTCTGGGCAGGCCATGCTTTCGAAGAAGGAGTTTGGACTCTTGCTTTTCAGTCTTCAGTTGAGTTTATTGTTCCTTATCTACAAAGTTTTTCTGTCTGTCCAGCCGAGGTCTGATCAGCAAGACAGCCAAGGGCACTCTCTCCCGCCCACGGGGTGGTTGTCTCTTTTATAGTGAAAACTACATATAAGATATTTACCTTCAATTTCCAATACTTTTTGCCCTTGTTGGCAAGTGCACTTTCACTATGAACCAATCCACACATGCCAACATCATCCTGAACATGGATGCCAAGGAGAAGAAAGAAGAATGACAGGGCATGCCCAAATCCCTCCATCTTGGGACTCCCGACCCACGTACAGAATTTCAAACCTCCCTGTACAAGGTTCCAAAGTTTTTTCCTTCACCCTGTGATTCCTACTACTATGCTACTTAAACTTTTGTAACCTGTAATTCTTCATATAAGGTTGGCAATTTGCTCCATGAATTAAGGTCGAATTTCCAGGTGTCTTTGGCTTCCTGCCAGGGTCTCTGAGCCCCTGCCAGGGCTTTGAGACATCCAGGGCATCCAGAGAGATGTCCTGGGTTCCGCCAAAACATCCTGAATGTTACAAAGTATTTAAGCCCTTGGAAATTGAGTCTTGTCAGATGTGTTTATGCTGAAAATTTCCCAGCATATCTCCAGCTCTGTCAGTACTGCAATAAAGGAATGTTTGATCTAATGGTCTCTTGCTGTTGGATTTAAATTCTTTATTTCAAAAGAGAAAAAGATACTTCTTATGTTCTTTATACCTGATTATGTTTTATGTTTCTCATGATGAAGAACAGCACCAGCACATTGTAAAGGCTTTTTTAAAAACTATTCACCTCATGATCTAAACTACTTGCAATAACAGATTATCTGATTAAAGTCTCCTCTATCATAAGTAGATAAATTTATATTGCTTACTGACAAATGAGAGTGCATCTGCAGACTTACAATAATGTTTATCTATTGGTCTCTTTCACCGCTCAATAACACATTAAAAAAACATTTTAAATTCATCTGCCTTTTGTACTTCAGAGGAGTGAGGGAAGAGAAGAAAAAAATGAAAACATTTCCAGTTTTCATGTAAGCTAACAGTTCAAAAGGAGTCTATTACATTACACTTGGCTCTGATGGAACTTCTCGAGAACATGTCATATGTAATGCCAAGTTCTTTTAAGTAGTCTGAAAGGGTTTATTATTACAAAGTGCAACAAATCTTGGCAAACCTACCACTCAAGAAGAGGAACAGTAGACCAGATGTGTTTAGAATCCAAAAGCTCAAAGTTGCTCATTTCTATTTACAAGGCACCTTTAATCTTTTCAACCAACCTTTCAAACTATATTTAACCCAGGGTCTTTTGCATTCAGTGAGATAGAAAGATGGAAATGTAATGAGACAACTCACCCACTTTTCTATTATGGCAATTAGTCTTATGGTAAATCTAACTGAAGACAAGCTAAAATAACTAAATGCTGCTGGGCAGTTAAAGTACAGTGCACAGATATACGATATTTTAGTTGATGTCCATTGCAGCACTGTCTGGAGGATGTATGTAAACATACATGCTGTCATGGTTTGACACTGGCCAAAGGCTAGGCATCCACAAAAAACTATTCACTTTTTTTCCTCTGCTATAGCTGAGCAGAGGAGGGGGGAAAAAAATGAAGCATTCATGAGTTGAGATAAAGATTAGGAGAAAACACTCTAAGGGCAAAACAGGCTTAAACTTAAAGGTATAAAGTAAATTTATTATTAACAGAGTCAGAGGAGGACAAAGAGGAATAAAATAAGCCTTTTAAACACCTCCCCCCCCCCCCCCCATCCCCTCCCTCCTTCCCACCGACAGCACAGGGAGACAGGGCGTGGGAGTTTTGGTCAGTTTTTCCCTCAAAATCTTTCTTTACTTTGCTAAGGGAGAGGAATCTTTTCTGCTATGCCATGGGGTTGTTCTCACAGGAGGCAGTTCTCTGTGAACTTCTCCAACATGGTTTTAATTTTGCAAGTAGCAGTCTGGCCCAACCTGCTGTAACTTGAGTCCCTCCCATGGGCAAAACCATCTTCCCAAAACTGTTTTGCATGGGTTATTAGTTCATGGGGTGTAGTCTTTTAAGGATAAGCTGTTCTAGTTTGGAAGCAAGGGCCCTCTCTCTCTGTTCGAGTTTTCCACTAGATTAGTTTTTTTAGCATCCACCTGCTCCAGCATGAGCACCTTTTCCCACAGGCTGCAAGTGGATCTCTGTATGCCCCATGAACTTCATGGATTACAGGGAGATTGTTTTATTATAGTCCTCACTATGGCTTGCAGAGAAATCTCAACTCTGACACTTGGAGAACCTCCTTCCCCTCTTTCTTTTCACTGACCTTAATGTTGCTATGTTGGTTTTCTCCACATGTCCTCACTTCCTCCTCTTTCTCCAACTAGGAAGAAAAAACCTGCTGCTCATAAGTACTATTGCCAAAAAATTCCACCAGTTCAAAGATTTTTGTAAGATCTCACAGTGCCAAGAAGTTGATTTCATCTAGCTTCCATGTCAGGGAATAGGGAATCGCTCACGGTGCTTTCACCACTGGTCATGTGCCCCCCCCCCCCCCCCCCCCCCATGGCAGTGGCAGCCGCTGTGGCGCTGGCGCCATTCAACACTTCTCTTCATGCGGGGCACCAAAAAGGAGAAGCTGCTGCCACCACCCTTGCTCTTCTGCCAGCAGCATAGCTGGCTAAAAATGGCCAAGCAATTAAAGAGTGCTATGGGCTGTGCTGAGATGGTGGCGGCCACGCAGATAAAGAGGAAGTGTTGCTGTTGCCCCTGCCTTTCTGCCTGTGAAACAGCTGGCTAGAGGCGACCAGGCAGGCAAAGCTGAGATGGTGGCAGCCACGTGGCCCCTTGAAGCACCAGGATGGCTCCAACCTTGGTGCCTCACCACCCCTTGGAAGAACTGTGCACAGTTTTGATTTCCTTTTAAAATATGTCATCACAGAGACGTTACTTGCCACCGAAGGTACAGGGGACAGTAAAGAAAGCAACATATGGACTCCATCATTCAGAAGGTATAAAAGGCAAAAACCCTCTCCTTTATTCAGATGTCTTCTTTTATATCTTCCTTAGCTAAAGGTGGACATGATTGGTCATTTAATTAATACATTTCACATGATTGGCTAATTAACAAGACACCCATTTGGTAAATAACCTTACTGTAAACATCACATAAGACACATTATCATGGTCACAGCTGCAGAGATTAAGCATTGTTTATAATTCTCTGAGCTTCTCACAGCTTTTCCCAGAACGACGCCTAGGAAACTATGTTTTTCTCTGTGACCAGAAAGCTGCTACCACAGTTACTAACTTCTCTAATTGGGCCAGCAGCATGTCCATCTTCAGAGCCATTGCAGATTGACTCTGTCGAACACAGTGGAAGTTTCCAGCAGCTTTTCACAGAAGCCACCTCTGTGGCTTCCCCACCACCACCACAAAAAAAAAACCCCAGGCTGTGTTAAACCAACACACATGCACATATCCAGGATATTTTTGAAGGATCTTTCCTGTCATCCCCACTCTCCCTTTTCATCTGTCTACCAGAAAACATCTGTAGTGACAAAACTATCATGTTAAAAGTGGCCACGATGCCACTGATACTGATAAAGCAATCAGCAAGAGTTTCAAAATGTTACAATCCTTAATTTTCAGATGGTCATGTAATGGTTATGACAGTAACATTTATTAAACTCTATGTTTTGGGTTAAGTTTTTCCTTTTTTTTTTTTTGTTGTTTGGGTTGTAGGTTTTTTTGGAGGTGTAATGAAATAAATGGGCAGGAGATCTTTCTCCTTTTTAATGCCTTTATTAAAAAGAATCAGCTCAGGTGGGGAGAAATCGACGGGTCACGCCCACGCCGCCTTTACTCCCAGGAGTGGCACGGAGGAGGAGGGTGATGCAGCTGTGTCCGCTGGTCTGCAAACAGAACTGGGGATTCTGTCCTGACGAGAGATTAGGAGATTCCGCTTTTTCAGTCCAACACCCCGGGTCCTCTTTCTAGTTAGCATCTTTTCAGGTTAGGGTGAGAAGCAAAAAGGATCTAAGCAGGCATGGGACTATGCTCCCATCCTTAGACATCACCTAGGTCACTTAGTTCTGTTATGAATAGAAAGCTATCTTTTTTTTAGGTTGCAGAGTTAAAAACAAGTCAGACCAGTTGCTGTAAGTTAGTCTCACTGCCAAAGAAGAGTTCTTCAATTACCTGTTAATGGCTGGTGATAAACCATTGTCCCCCTGATGCTGGCCGCTTGCCAGGGAGGGACACCAGGACAGACCCTCCAGGTGCGAGAATAGGAGTGACATCAGAGCCAGTATGCAGATGAGAAATGCACTGCGCCCCGAATTTTTACAGTTTTCCCAGGAAAACCCCTAAAATTACGAGCCAACAAGTGACCTAAGTGACATCTAAGGATGGGAGCATAGTCCCGTACCTGCTTGGATCCTTTTTGCTTCTCACCCTAACCTGAAAAGATGTTGATTAAAGAGACGCCCCGAGGTGTTAGACAAAAAAGTAGGAATCTGCTAATCTCCCATGAGGACGGAATCCCCAGCTCTGTCTGCAGACCAGCGGACAAAGCTGCATCACCCTCCTTCTCCATGCCACGCCTGGGAGCAGCGGCGGCCTGGGCGCGGCCCGTCGATTTCTCCCCACCTGAACTAATTCTTCTTCATAAAGGCATTAAAAAGGAGAAAGATCTCCTGCCCACTTATTTCAGTTCTATGTTGGCTCGTAATTTTTAGGGTTTTTCCTGGAAAACTGCAAAATTTGGTGCAATGCATTTCTCATCTGCATACTAGCTCTGATGCCACTCCCATTCTCCTGGTACTTGCAGGATCTCTGTGTCCCTCCCTGGCAAGCATCAGGGGGACAATGGTTAATCACCAACCATTAACAGGTAATTGAAGAACACTTAACAATGAAGCTAACTTAACAGCACTGGTCCAATTTGTTTTAACTCTGCAACCTTAAAAAAAATAGATAACTCTTTATTCATAACAGTAATGTTTGGGGTTTTTTAAGTTTCTGACTTCCAAAATCAAAACAGAAACAGTTTAAGAAAGAAAATTAAACCTGCACCCACGCCCTCTGCAATAAACCGCAAGTCCCAAGACCTAGCTTCAGAGATCTCTCGTCTGCATTTGTCCCGACCATCCTGACCCCCTGCAGCTCCTACAGTCCGGTGCCCAAACGTGTTTGAAGGGCCAGTTCAGCTTTTCCACCTGTGGGAGACTTCTCCATGGATGGTAACTAAAAGACCAGTTATAGCTGCCTGAAAGGTGTCGTGAGCACGGCATACCATTGCTGCGCAGCATGAAAGCCGGAGCTCTTAAATTTTCCCCAGGCAAACCTCGAGCATGGGCAGTCGTTACTACGTAGCGATTTCCTGGAGCTCTCGAGGGAAATTGCCTGGCAGTCCTCGAGCACAGGCGGCCGCTGCTGCGCAGCAGCTACCTGGAGCTCTTTGAGCAAGTTTGCCGTGGCATCCCTCAAGCACGGAGACATTGCTAAGCAGCGGCGACCTGAGCTCTAAGGACGGACCGTAGCGCTGCTAAGCACCGCCCGCACTGGAGCTCTGAGTGCAGACCCGTCTGCGAGGTCCCGAGCACGGAAAGTCATTGCCAAGTGACGCCTCAAACTGGAGCTCTGAGGAGGGACCCGAAACCAGCGTCCTGAGCGCCGACGGAAATGCCTGGCCAGCCGCCCACGACGGAGCTCTCTGATTGAGGACCCTGCTTCTGCGACATCGAGGTTGGTAACACACTGGTCTAATAATAGGACAAATTCACTCTGCCCATGACAGAGATCTCTACAAGCAACTAAAGCATTTATTAAGTTCTAGTCCAAGTAAATTACCGGACCCCACGACCCCTCCCACCATCCCGTTGGCCTCTGCTGTCCCTGGTACCGCCCCCATAGCGGCCCCGCCCCTCGCTTCCGCCCCTAGGAGCCCACCCACCAGCGTCCCCGCACCCCCCATACCCCCCGGGGACGGCCGTTCCCCCCCCTTCTACCCGAGAGTGCAACCGCTCCTCCAGCCACACCTCTTATGGCCGTGGCCGCTATCATAGCGGGCCCTCTGCAAAGCCAAGCAGCTACCCTTCTTCCTGCTCCCCAAGTCCCCCCTGCCGCCACCGACACAGCGCCGGTGGTGGCCGAAGTCCCATCCGCGTCCGCCGCTGCTGCGTCTTTGCAGTCTCCTTCCGCTCCTGTATCTGCGGAGCCGAGAATGCCTGTCGCACCCGCACTGGCGTCCCCGGCGCCCCTTGTGCACGTTGCCGTGGGAACCCTGCCCCCCTGCCCTGGCATTCAAGCGCGTGCAGGACGCCCCGAGCAGATACCCATGGCTAATCCCGTCCCTGCCGGTGTTCCGGCGCAATTCTGGGACTCGGGGCGCCTCAGCCCCCCAAGCCACCCCGTGCCGGGGCCGCGGCGTCTGCGCGGGTGGTCTACAGCCTCTCCCGTGCCTGCCGCCGCTTTAGCTCAGTCTACCGTCACTGCCCCAGCCCAGTGCCTGCACGCCGCGTTCCAGCCACCGATTGGCCACCGCTCGCTATGCCCCCCCCGCAGCAGACTCCCACCACTCCGGGATTATCTCCTGCTGACGGAGCCGCCCTGTCGCCACCCGCGGTCGCTCTCCCGCTCCTGCCACCGCTGCCCGCCAGGCCGCCTCCCGCCCCAGCCCACCCACCAGCTCCTGGACCCCCCGAGGCACCCCCATTGGTCACGGCCCCGCCGCCGTTCGCAGCCGCAGCCCCGGGCCGCGCCGTGCCTCCTCTACCGCAGCCTCCCGCCCCTGAGCTGTTGAATGGCGCAGCTCCGCCGCCTCCAGTAACCACGGACGTCCTGTCCTTCCCTTCCATGACCGCGGCCGCACCCCCTGCTCCCGTTTCCGCAGCTCCACCACCTCCCGCACTGCCCGACCCGCCCGCCATGCAGCAAACCGCCATCATGACTCCCCACGTTGACCTGGTGACGCAACCCACGCATGCGCAATCGCTACAACCCCCAAACCCGCAATATCACTCCGCAGCTACTCATCCAACTGCAGCAGTGCTTCTGAGATCAATCGCACGCAGCAGTTATCTTTCCGCCCCAGCCGCCACCCGCCACTGCTTTCGCCCCAGCTTTCATACAGCCTCCCGGTTCCGACCCGCTGCACGCCACTGTCTGTGATAAATGGACACACGCCTTATTGGTATAATCAAATAAGAATTTATTGATTACAGCAAGCAAGGCATAAGCAAATCAGCGCTGGGCGGCAGGAGAGTTTATGCTCTGCCAACTGCCGCAGCCATAGTCAGTTCCAGTCGGTTTTTATACTGTGTCGTTTCCTGTCGACGTGTCCTTTAAGTTGTACTCTGCGTATGTGTTCTTCTGTTGCTAGGTGGTCGTATCCTGCCTCCCGGTGGTCTCTAGATGAAGGCTGGTAGTTTTTTTCTCAGATTTCCTCTGGGCGACCCATTCCTTATTTAGTACCAATGCTTATCTCTCTGAAACTTAAAAGTTGTTAGGCAAGCATATTTTGGACAATGTGGGTTTTATCAAGTGCTGAAAGTCTGTTTCCTGTTATCTTACTTTAGTCCCGGGTTTTATCAAGAGCTGGAAGTCTGTTTCTTGTTATCTTACTTTAGTCCCGGGTTTTCTCAAGTGCTGGAAGTCTGTTTCCTGTTATCTTACTTTAATCCTTTAGTGAACAAAACACGCTGTGTTCTATCACACTGTCCAGCCCCAGCCGGCATCCATGTGCCCTCTCCCCTCACTTCTGCCGCCTCTGGGTCTATACACAGCACCACAACAGCCGAATCCTATAGCGCCTTGTCCTGTGCCTCCGCCGCCTGCTTCCCTGCCGCCGCCGCCGCATCCCGCAAGCGACCCAAGCAGCACCGAGTCACGCCCGCACCTCCTCGAACACCCAACCGCGTTTTCGCCTTCCGTACTCCTACCACCGAGTGGGACTACTTTGTATCACGATTCGTTCGCACAGCCACAGCCAGGTACACAAACTGTGCAACGAGGAGGCGGAGGGTGGACTATGACAGCCGCTTTAATAAATACAGGACAGACAGAGAACTATTTTGCCCCTGCAAATGCCAACTCTTTGATCCCAACACAAAAGAATTCCGAAAAAGAACTGTTTCCAAACAGCTCCAGAGTCCTCCCAGTGTTTGGGACAGATTTCTCAAGCCAAAATGAGACACTAAACCCTGAAAATTCGGCAGCATTAATCTCAAAATTAGAAAACTCACAAAAATGTTTTGATAATTCCCAACTAAGAGACTGGCATGAAGTCAAATGCCAGATTTGCAAAGAAGAAAGTCTAGATCCTTTAGCTATGCCTATGCTATTTAGCCAGCAAGCCGGTGGTCCTAGAACATGGGTAGCTATCCCTCCTCATGAGATAAAAGAGTTGGGAAAAGCAATAAAGGACAGTGGTATCTGAAATGAATAGTGTTATGAATAAAAAGGTTATCAATTTTTTTAAGATTGCAAAGTTAAAAAAAGTTGAACCAATTGCTGTTAAATTGAAAGTTACCTGCACGTTGCAGCCACCTGTTCTTAAGAGCTCTTCTTCAATTACCTGTTAATGGTTGGTGATTAGCCATTGTCCCCTCTAATGCTTGCCAGGGGTGATACCAGACCCCGCAGGCAGCAGGGGAAGGGGAGTGACATCAGAGCTAGTATGCAGATGAGAGAATGCATTTCACCTGTAAGTTTCAGGAAAAAAAAACCAAAAACAATGAGCCAACATGGAATTAAGAGACCTAAGTGAAGTGTAAGGATGAGGAACTTAATCCAGTATCTGCTAAGATCCTTTTACTTCTCACCCTAACCTGAAAAGGTCTTAACTAGAAAGAGGACCTGGAATGTTAGACAGAAAAAGGTGGGAATTACCTACTCTCCCGTGAGGACTGAAGCCCCCAGCTCTACCTGCAGACCAGCGGACAAAGCTGCATCATCTTCCTCGTCCGTGCCACGCCTGGGAGCAGCGGCGGCGTGGGCGCGACCCATCGATTTCTCCCCACCTGAGCTGATTCTTTTTAATAAAGGCATTAAAAAGGAGAAAGATCTCAATATTGATTTCAAATAGGGCAGGAGAAAACTCTGGCTGTACAGGAGATGGGCATTCACAAGGACCTGCACCCAGTGACGCCCAAGCGATGATGGCCAGACAAGATACCTATCTGAGAAGACATGGGGCCATCAACACTTCCATCTGAATGCCAGTTTCCGGGAATTAAGGAAACATATTATTCTATTCCCGGACAGAGGCTTTGTGCAGCCTGGGCCAGAGAAAGAAACCAACTTGAATATGAAGAACTCAGAAAGAAACAAAGACATCCTGCTGCAGGCAAAATAAACTGTATAAGAACTGTTGCTTCGGAGCAGCCAGTGTGAACGGGGTGGAATTGGTACTAGCGAGTCCAATCTCACGTTCACTCGCATCACTGTCCGGGGGTGGTATGCTGTCCAATTTGGTTGTTGGCTGTCGAGACTGTATTACGGTCGCGAAATAAATTTTATTTTTTTATATTTTTATTAAAATTGGCTATTTTTCATTTTTCATCTATAACAATTTGGTGACCAGTCCGACGTGATCTGATAAGGCTTCCAGGGTCCCCTCTCGAGGTCCAGGCCGCGCCCCACTGATTTCAGCGGCCGGACAAGATTGGGTAAGCCCATCGGAACCAATCAGATAAAACCAAACTTTTCTGTAGCCAGAAAGTTAGCCACAACCAAACGGTGGAACGGGCCCAGAGCTCTCGAGGACGGAGATAGCTCTCCATGGAAGTCAGCTATTTTTACCCATAAAAATGAAGTGCACGAAGAATCCTCGCAGGAAAACGGACTGTAAGTATCGCGTGGTTGGGTGGTGGAGTGGTCGTGTGTGTGTGTGAGACGTGACACATATCACGAAGCGAGTGCAGACCCTAAGATCGCAGTTCCATTTTTCTGCGAGGAAAGTGGTCGGTCGCATGGGAAGTGAGTGGAAGGTTCGCTTGGAACACGCATCACGGGTGCGTGTGAACAGGGTAGGAATACCACAAAGCGAGCGTGGATCCCCGCGTGTGAACGGAATAAAGTATCACGTTTGGAACACACATCAACCCAAGAAAAGCCCTAGGGAAGTTGAAAAGGGGGGGGGGGAGGGGGGAAGAAGGGTTGCTTGGACCATCACTGACTGGGTCAGGAGGAACAACGGGACCTTGCTGGATCCAGGGAAAAGGTAAGAGAGCTCGTTTTTGTTGACTATATATCCGCAGTTCGGTTCGCTACGTGATTGGGGGGTCAGCAAAGTTTTTTTTGTTTTTTTGTGTGTATACCGGTAAAAAGAAAAATAAAAAGCAGTTCTGCAAGTAAATAGGCCTAAGGAGGGAAGTAAGGAGTAAAATATGGGGTTGAAAAAGAAAAAGGAGGGTGTAGGAGCAAGCGGCGCAGCCTACAGAGCGGGCTAGAATCAGAGCGTGGCAGCCCCCCCTCCCCCCCGCCTGAGAAGTAAAGATGCGGCTCTGCGGTTTTTTCTTCTCTTGGTTGTTTGCCTCAGGCGAACAAGTGGCACGGGAGAGGCCCGGGCCGGCGAGCGGCCGAGCGGCGTAGCGGGAGGGGGAGGGAAAAGATCTCGGGCCAGGGAAATATAAAAGTGCCCAAGGGCGCGGCGAACCAGCCAGGAGACGCACTGACTAAAACTGCAGTTAAAAAGTTGTTTTAAAACAATGGAGCGGAGTTTTGAGGTGAACAGAGCATTTCAGCTAAAATGGTAAACAAGACCTGGCCCATAGAAAGCTTAAAAGTATTCAAGTGCTCTCTATAAAATGGTGTAAGTTGCCGCTTTTACATTACAAAAGCTATTTGTGCTGCAGTAGTGGCTGCATGTACCTCTTAAAATTGCAGAGATGCTATAATCAAAAGGTACAGATGTAAAATAGAATTGTAATTTGTAAGACAGAGCCATCTAAGTCCTAAGACCCAGGACAATTTTTTCCTTTAAAGAGAGAGAAGGAAAAGATGGCAAAATCATACTAAAAGAGATACCAACAATTTTTCTCTCTCTTTCCTCTCCCTGCAGTTTAAAATTCGTAAATTTCTGTAAGATCAAACTGGTGAATGTACGGATTCGTAATATGACTAAAAGGTTAAAATCTAGACCAGGTGGCAGAAGTTATGGTCCTGCCTCTTTCACAATCAGAGGAAAGATCTGATAACTGCAGGGGTGTTTAATATGCTATAAGTAGAGGATGCAAGCCGATGTTGTAAGCAGTGTAAGAATTAAAGGAGTGTATAATGGAAAGAAAAAGAAATTAAATCTTTTTAAGAGAACATATGGGGAACAGACACCAGAAAACCCAAGTTTTGTGTAATCATATTCTCAGAAACTGTGGGTGTATTAAGAATAACAAAAGCAGGTAATTGAAAAATGTATAAATCTGCCAAAAAGTTAATTTTTAAGAGCTTTTTGAAAGTTTGTGGGAAAGGCCATAGAAGAAGCTTTAGAAGAAATATCTGAATGGTTTAGAATCATGAAAGTTATAATGACTTTGTGTTTGATGAAATTAAGAAATTGTCTGGAAAGGTTAAATGGAAATAAAAGGTATGAAATGATGGTTTATGGAGAATGTATTTCCAGCTGAGTGCACGCATCTGGGAATAGTATACAGCTTTGGTAGAGTTTAGAAAGGAGAGACTCTGTGAGATTCCTGAAAGTTCTTTTGGGAGTTTTTTTTTCTCTGAAGGTTTTTTTTTTTTTAAATCTTGAAAAGGTGTAAGTTTTAAAAGCTTTTGGAGACATTTAAAATAGCCATGAAGTATTAAAGAGGAATAGCTTGAATTCTAGTGGTTTACAAAAAGAATTGAGCAATTAAAAGTTACTAAAAATAAGAAACATAAGAGACATTTAAGGTCATTGTCATAATGTTAGATAAAAAGCTTCATGGAGATAACCAGTCAAAATTGTATGTTTAAAATCCAAAGTGTATTGTGGCCTATAATTAATGTGTGTTGAACCAGTCTCCATTTATCTCTAATTGTTAAATTTGTGCTGTATGGTTATGCTGTTTTGGAAGTAAGCTGGTGGTATATTAGAAAAATCAATGATGCTTAAACAAAAGAAATTTAAAACACCACCTGCAGTGTGTAAAAAGGAAAGATACATCATGTAAAAATTTTAAAGTTTAAATGCATATTTGAGAAGAACAGTGAAACATTCAGATTGTAATATTCAAACTTATTGAGAAAATGTTATTAAATGCAAATTAGATTAAAGTTGCAAGAAATATTGGAGGAAAATTTGAAATAAGATAAGGTATAAATTGCATAAGTAACTGGTTGCAAATGTTATTGATCTGTACAAGAAAATTGTCATGAGATTTGGGTTGCCTATTGCAAGAGGAATATAAGCCAAAGGGCTTGTATGCGAAGTGTACAGACCGAACTTTGTCAAGTTCAAGAAAGGGAGTACAATATATGATTTAAGCCTGGGGTCATCACCTTGTGAAATAAAGTTTAAGATGTATTTTTTTTGGACATGGTACCTATGAGGCAAAGAAAAAGCGGGTTAAATGACTAAGAATTTTAAATAGAAATAATAATCCCTCTACACATCTTTAGTCTATCTTTTTAAGATCATTTCCAGGCAACTTATGAATATAACTGTGATCCAGACCAAGGAATAAGAGTGGATCCTCATCAATCAAGAAGAACCGTGAGACAACCTGAGAAGTAGTCGAGAGCAACTGAACTAAGGGGTACAAAATTGACTTTCAACGGTAAATGAAGGAGTGTAGAAAGGGTAATAATGAATTGGGAAAACACATGCAGGATCACACCTGACTGGGAAGTGAGACCAAGCTTATATCAGTGGTTTCAAGTACTGCCTGGACAGACTTTAAAATGCCTTTGGTATCCACCTTGGCAAGGGACTGTGCCATCACAAACAGGGGGATCTGGACCATTTCGGACAGGAAATTCTGGTATTTTTGCCTTAGCCTGTGATTTATACAAAGAGGAGGGAGAGTTACAACCTAGATCGGTGCCTCATAATATACCCTGCTTGACCCATCCAAACACTGGGCATGCTAGTTGGGTAAAATGTAAATGTTTAAATTGTGGGAGAAATTGGTATTGCAGTTCACACAAAAGATGCTCGTATTGCCAGGAGTGTCGGGGGACAAGTAGGTCCCCTATCCAGATGGAACGTGCCACGGCAGAAATAATAACTTTATTTTGTGGATGGGAATTATTAGTTCCCGTTACATGGGAAATACCTGAAAAACTGTGGGAAAATACTGTCAAAGAGTGTCAAAAACTATTTGCCTGGAAATTGGCTAAAAGAAAGTAAATGTATAAAGGATGAGTAATATCTGACTAGCCGTATCTTAAAGCTTGCTACTGAATTGAGCCTAATTATAATTGGATTTCATGAATTGGTATCACTTGTTTCAAAGGGGAATAAGGAAAAGATTAGATTCAAAAGGTTCAAATGTTAGCTATTGAATACCAAAGGTCAAATAACATACCCTGTGAAGCTGATATAGTCAAATTATTAAAGGTGGGGGGGGGTGCTGGGATGCCTTTAAGAGGCGATATACAGCTCAGTCCATACATGAAACCCTGGAAGGACATTCTTGCTGCTGTGAAGATAACTTTATCCCGCCACTGGCAGCAACCCAGTGGGCGTGGCAAAGGCAGAGGGATACACCTGTGGGTAACTATAATGGGCTTGAGCCTAGCCATGTGCTGTACAACTAGTCTGCACTTGGAAATTCTGCCTGGCATTAAAAGGGCAGAAATATCAGCACCCCCGCCCCAGGAAGCTGCTGCAAGAGTAAGAAAAACACTGTACTATAAACAGCACACAGTATGAAATCTGTAACATAAGTGAAAAAAAGAGATAATATGCAATATGCCAAAAAAAGCGATATCTAAGGACCGGCAGTCAGAAGCTCACACCTACAAATTATATAAGCAGGGTGTGGGGAAACTTATTCCTGTGGGTAATCAATGTAATAGAGCAATATGGGATGAATGAAAAATAGAGTCAGTATCTGTAGGCATATCTCAAAGTTAATAAGCTATGTTATGATAGATTCAAGATCCTAAATCTTGCAGGAGGGAATGACAATAGGATGTGTTTACAAAATAATAAAGTTTTCTGTTTTTTTTTTTTTGTTTGTTTTTGGTTTGTTTTTTTTTTTGAAGAATAAAGAAAGGTTAAACCCAGAAAGTAAAATGAAATAATAAAAAGCCTTAGAATTAGAAAGACAAGAGTCAGATTTAAAGAAAGAAAAAAAAAATAGAACAGAGGCTAAGCACTTTAAGTGAATGATAAGACTAACTAGAGAAACTACATAATAATTTAAAGATTACCTGCCTCAGATAAGAATTTGCTTATAGATCTGATGCAAGAAATTACTACCAAGTGAGAATTAACTGACTATTTGATTTATGGGGGACTAAAAGCAGCAGGAGTGTGACCATAGAAAGGGTGGGGGTTTAACCCCAGAGCAACTTCTAAAAGATCTTAAGCTAACTCTGCGCAGACCAGGCTAATAGACCAGATCGAATGCCAAGAACCGGACTGCCCTTGTTATCCATTTGTATCATTTAGGTGCTATTATTGTAAAATAATGTGGGTGGCACATTGTGAAAGGGGGGTGAGACCTAGGGGTCTGTATGAAGATTGTTTTAACCTCAAAGTGCGTGTGACTAACCTATTCTTGACGCTCCTGACAGAACTGCAAGTGATTGAAGCAGACTCTATACGGTGGTTTAGGCTTTTTCAAAACGGATTAAGGGGAAAACTTCGGTATCGGGGTCAAATTGAGTGCCGGAAAGAGAACAAAGTACCCTGCAGTGCCCGGCTAGTAAGACTCAACCGGTGGGGAGTTTTTTTTGTAAGCAAAGGTACGCAGCTCGGGCCGGCTATGATCTCCAAGATATTGATTCCTGCTGCCAAGAAGATGGTACTTCCCGCCGCTGGTGGCAACCCAGTGGGCGAGAGTGGGGGCAGAGGAACGATAATTGGAGTAACCCTGATGAGCCTGAGTCTAGTCGTGTGCCTCAGGACTAGCGCATGTGCTGAAACCCAGACCGATTCAGATCAGTGGGACCCCAGCCGGATTTGTGAAATTTGCACCGAGGACGGTCGGGGTGAAGCGGAGGCTTTACCTAACCTCACCTCTACAGACTGCACTAAAGGCATGGCATGTAGGTACTATCGATCAAACGGCATTTTGGAGCTTGTCTAAAAGAGGGGGGAAAAGTCTGCATCTCGCAAGAGGTAGTGTCCAGAATGGGTAAGTCAACCCATATCAGAAAAAGGCGTGGTATTGAAACTGTTAAGATTCCAATATGTGATAAGTGCAATCGTACTGTATGGACTGGGGGAAGGATGGATTTAATTTTTATAGGTTATTTCCAGGTGAATCAATTATGTTATAACAGTGAACAGTTGGGAATGTGTACAATGGGGGGAAAAACATATTGGGTGGGGGAGAATCTAAAATAGAAGAATAAGATTTCTAAAAGAACCGGTCATCATAGGTTTACTCAAAGATCATGATGACCGGGCCTGCCTCCAATATGACAAAACTTTTTGTTTTTCCCAGAATAAAGGGGTGGACCCTGAAAGTAAAATTCAACAGGTCACCCAAGAATTAAAAAGGCAGGAATCCGAAATGAGAAAACGTAGGATCAAGCAAGAGAGGATAAAAACTCTAAGCAAACATTATGAACAATTGGAAAAGCAATATAGTGAATTTGGCCTCCCAGCATCAGACAAAAACTTATTCATAGACCTCATACAGGAAATCGCTACAGAATTAGGTCTAAAAAAATTGCTAGATATGTGGGGGGTTAAAATTGGCCGAAAAGTGGCCTTGGAAAGGAGAAGGGTTAACCCCAGAACAGCTGTTACTTTGCTGGAACAAGAAAGCTGGGGCTAACCCTTTCCAATCCCATGGGGGGTTAAGAGACTTTTGGGATAAACCAAGGGAGGTAAAGAATTGGAATGCACCCAATGGAATATATGTGATTTGTGGAACAAAGGCATATAGTGATCTGCCTTTGAAGTGGAAAGGGTCATGTACCCTGGGAGTGATCAGGCCAGCTTTCTTCACCTTGCCTCGGTCAGAAAGCAGCTCACTAGGGGCTCCTTTCTATGAGACCCTGGACCGTCAAAAGAGAGATGTAAGAAAGAAATTTCCAATCTTTCAAGGGAGCCAGAAATGGGGGAAGGAGGAATGGCCCGCAAAGCATATTATTGAATACTATGGGCCTGCTACCTGGGCTCAGGATGGTAGTTGGGGTTACTGTACCCCGATATATCTCCTGAACCGGTTAATCAGGCTCCAGGCAGTGGTGGAACATTTAGTGTTAGTTGTAAATAGTGTCCAACCACACTGCAGATGCCTTGGAGTTACTATCAAGGCAGCATTCCCAGATGAGGGCTTTCGTTTACCAAAATAGAATAGCATTGGACTACCTGTTGGCAGAGGAAGGGGGAGTATGTGGCAAATTCAATGAATCTGAATGCTGCATTGAAATTGATGATTATGGGGAGACTATCAGAGGACTTGCAGCTGAAATAAAGAGGGTCGCCCATGTGCCCATCCAGAAGTGGAACTCGATCCTAAACGCATCCTGGTGGGACAATCTGTTTAATGGGGCATAGTGGAAGAAGTTAATCTTCGTTATTCTCTGTTCCATAACCAGAGTCATCTTCCTACCCTGTCTGATCCCTTGCTTTATCCGGTTGATACATTCAGTTGTACAAGGGATGCAGATAAGCAGCCATGCCAATGGACCCAGAGATGGCGACAGGAAAGGCTAACCCAGTCTCAAAGATTATGAACTTAGAGGAAGATACCCCACATAAATGGGCACCTAACGCCCTAGCTCAGTTTGAGAAGCAAATTGAGCACAACAGGTCAGAACTCAGGGAATACCAGGGAATACCTCAGGATGATTGAGAAGGAGGTCACTTGTATGTATATAAATCCACTAAAAATAAAACACGTGGGTTTAATTTTTAGAATTACCCACGAATTAATGTGTTAATAAAAGAGGTGAGGGATTTGTTATAAATATGGGTAGTAATTAGTGGGAATAAAAGGTGTATCAAAATATATATGTATAAAATGAACTACTGGTGTACAAGGCGGGGGGAGATTCTTTCCCCAGGATGGCGAAACTGCGGCAGATGGACAGAGAGGCACTACATCATTTGCATTCGAAGAAAACTCTGGCTGCACAGGAGATGGGCATTCACAAGGACCTGCACCCAGTGACGCCCAAGCGATGATGGCCAGACAAGATACCTATCTGAGAAGACCAGGGGCCATCAACACTTCCATCTGAATGCCAGTTTCCGGGAATTGAGGAAACATATTATTCTATTCCCGGACAGAGGCTTTGTGCAGCCCGAGCCAGGGAAAGAAACCAACTTGAATATGAAGAACTCAGAAAGAAACAAAGACATCCTGCCACGGGCGAAATAAACTGTATAAGAACTGTTGCTTCGGAGCAGCCAGTGTGGACAGGGTAGAATTGGTACTAGCGAGTCCAATCTCACGTTCACCCGGATCACCTCCCGGGGGTGGTATGCTGTCCAATTTGGTTGTTGGCTGTCGAGACTGTATTACGGTCGTGAAATAAATTTTATTTTTTTATATTTTTATTAAAATTGGCTATTTTTCATTTTTCATCTATAACACTCCCATTTCACCTCCAGAGACTCCCCCACAAGTTTCTGAGAGCGGAAACCACATGGTATTTCCAGTGTTTTCTCATTCTTCTCCCCACAATCCCTTTCTCCCCTCTAACCCTTTCCCGTCAGAAACCCCCTCCCCTGAAACCTCCCCTCCCAGTGCCCTCCCCCCTTCTCCGGCACCACCCCCCACCACCCCTTCAGGGGCTGGCCCATCAGCTGTATCCTCCCTTTGCCCTCCCCACTCCCCACCCAGCTGTCATTCCCACAGCCCACCCTCCAGCTCACATGGCAGGGGGGGGGGGGGGGGGACAGGGCCAGGGAGCTGGAGCCAGGAAACAACAGCTGTCATCTCTGCAGCTCCGGTCACATAGATATCAGATCTGAATGGGGGAATTCAACCGCATTGGACCCCCTTCTCTTTTCAATCCACCAAAGAGCTAGTCAAGGCTCAGGAAGAATTTGGTACAGACAGTGAATACTTCAGAGGACTTTCCAGATCTACCCTTTCTTCTTCTGATTTAACCCCTGCTGACATTAAACAGCTTTTTTCCTGCCTGCTAACTCAAATGGAGTACCTCTTGTGGGAGGTGGCATGGAAAAAAGAAGTGACAGCCAATTTGCCAGTTCTGTGGGGTGATGAGACCACTGCCACTGATGTTTTTGGAAAATTAATATCATTAGACCATTTATGTGGAGAAAGGGAGTGGGGTGATGGAGCAAGTCAGGCAGAAAGCATTCCCAGAAAAGCTCTCAAAGAAAGTGTTAAAGCAGCTGAGAAGGCTTTCTTCCGGTTGCGTCCTGATGCTCCAATTGATAATTATTTGAAAAGAACACAATCTTCATTTGAGTCTTTCATGAGTTTTGTGGAAAGGTTGAGAAAAGCTGTGGACTTGCAAGTTCAGAATGAAGGAGCAAGGCTGGAAGTCCTCACCGAGATTGCTAAGCAAAATGCCAATGAAAAGTGTAAAGCTGCCATCCTGAGCCTGCCCCTTGATCCAACACCAACATTACATGCAATGTTCGAAGTCTGTGCCATAAAAATTACTAACACGCCTGCTGATCAAGACGAGAGACCGAAACCAGTGAGGAGGATTGCAGCTGCAGACGTCCCCCAAACATCTGATCCAGCACCCACCAGCCAGCTTCAACGCGTCACGATGCCACAGGGAAAAATCTCCAACTCTAACCATCCCTGCCATCTTTGTGGGAGACTGGGGTATTGGACGCCCAACTGCCCTCTGAAAAAGGAGTTTTTTGATTTCAAATATAGTAATCATAAAAATCAGAATTCCCCAAAACCTTCCAAAAAACTTAATCAAGAGCGCTCATCATCCCAGCGCTATGACAAAAATAGGGTGGGTTCAATTCCGGCACAGGGGGGAAATGAAAAACCGAGTTTAAGAGAACTACCTGTGCCAAATCAGACACTTGCATTAGACATGACAAAACATTCATTACACTATGATAATCCCATGACAATTCTAACCACCAATTCTTCCCATAACCCTTTCAGGTTGGTATTGACAGAGCCTCTCCATCTTAAGAACAGCGACTGGCATTTTACAACTGTTAACCCTGAACAGCCAGGTACTTGGACACAGCTTTGCCAAAATCGTAACAGTAAGTATGTCGTAGTTGAGGATTCAAAACACACACCCCAGGAAATTAACATTATTCCAGGTCTCATATCATCAGACCTGGAACAGTTTGTCCTTTGGCTCCACTGTACTCACCCACCTGTGTACTTGCCCAAAGGCCAAATAATAGCCCAAGCCATCCCAGTGCCTGAGCCTCCATGGGACCAGGAGCAAGCAAACATTCTCAAAAATAAACTCCATCCCCAGGTCTGTTGGACTCAAGTACTGGGAAGAGAAAAACCTCAGTTATCATGTGGGCTGCACCGGGGTGGAGAGTACAAATCCATGCAAGGACTTCTAGATACCGGGGAAGATGTTACAATCATTCCCTCCAGGGAGTGGCCGTCACATTGGGAACTGCAGAACATAGCTGGACACGTACAGGGTGTAGGTGGCATCCAATTATCAAGACAATCAAAAAGTGTTATCCAAATTGAAGGGTCGAATGGGAAAGTAGCTTCAGTACGCCCATTCGTTTTAGATTAGACTTTGGGGAAGAGATTTATTACTGCAGTGGGGAACCAAAACTGACATCCCAGAAACCCCTCAGGTTTTTCAGGTGGCGGCCACTGAACAGCGCCCTACCCAGAAGCTGACTTGGAAAACTGATTCTCCAGTATGGGTAGAGCAGTGGCCGCTCAACAAAGAAAAATTGAAGGCGCTGGAAGAGCTTGTAAATGAGCAGCTGAAAAAAGGTCACATCATAGAGACCACGTCTCCGTGGAATTCACCTGTCTTTGTCATTAAAAAACCTAAGAAAGGCAAGTGGCAACTTCTCTATGACCTCTGTCAAATTAATAACGTTATTGAAGACATGGGTTCTCTTCAACCAGGGTTACCATCACCCACAATGCTCCCACAGAATTGGTCTTTAGCCATGATTGGTATAAAAGATTGTTTTTTCCACATTCCCCTGCATCCTGACGATGCCCCGCATTTTGCCTTCTTGGTTTCCACCATTAACCGAGAAGCCCCGTTGAAGAGATACCACTGGACGGTACTCCCACAAGGACTCAATGTCAGTCCAGTGATTTGTCAGAGGTATTTCTCTTCATTGCTGTCCCCGGTCCGTGTAGCTGCAGGAGATTCTATCATCCTGGATGACATCCTGGTGTGTGCCCCAACTGATGATATGCTTACTCACACACTTGACCTGACGATCAATGCATTGGTTGCTCCTTGGTTTGAGCTCCAGGAAGAAAAAATTCAAAAGATGCCACCTTGGAAGTACCTGGGTCTCGAAATTGGAAAGCGGACTATTGTGCAGCAAAAATTAGCCATCAAGAATAACATCAAAACCTTAGCAGGTGTCCATCAACCGTGTGGGTCTCTAAATTGGGTGAGACCTTGGCTAGGCATTCCCACTGAGGACCTAGCCCCCCCTTTTCAATTTGTTAAAAGGGGGAGATGACCTTAGTTTTCCTAGGACCCTCATGGAGGAGGCAAGAACTGCACTGGAGAATGTCCAGGAGACAATGTCTGCCAGGCAGGCCCACAGGTGCCAGCAGGGCTTGCCCTTCAAGTTCATCATCTTGGGTAAGTTGCCACACCTTCATGGGGCGATCTTTCAGTGGGAAACTGCCCAGGCAGGGAAAAGTAACCAGGACAAGAAGGACCCACTCTTAATCATAGAATGGGTCTTTCTCAGTCACAACAGGTCCAAAAGGATGACAAGGCCACAGGAGCTAGTGGCAGAACTGATCAGGAAGACAAGGATTCGGATCAGGGAATTGGCAGGGTGTGACTTTGACTGCATCCACATCTCCTTACAATTGAAATCAGGCCAATTAACTAAAGTAATGTTAGAACAATTGCTCCAAGGGAATGAAGCCCTGCAATTTGCACTGGACAGCTACACAGGCCAAATTTCGATCCATCGACCGGCCCACAGAATTTTCAATTTGGACGTTCCATTTACTCTATCACTGGGAAGTATTCAGAGCAGGTCGCCTCTAAAGGCACTGACAGTTTTCACTGATGCATCTGGAGCATCCCACAAGTCAGTGGTGACATGGAAAGATCCGAAAACGCAGCAGTGGGAGGCAGATATTGCCAAGGTGGAGGGATCACCTCAAATTGCTGAGTTAGCTGCTGTTGTCAGAGCCTTTGAGAGGTTTTCAGAACCTTTCAACTTACTGATTCAGCTTACGTAGCAGGTGTAGTGTCCAGGGCAGAAAATGCTGTATTGCAAGAAGTTTCCAATATACCTTTGTATGAGTTACTCTCAAAATTGGTAAAAATGATCTCCCACAGGGAACAACCCTTTTATGTGATGCATGTAAGGTCACACACAGACCTGCCAGGGTTCTTCACAGAAGGTAATCATAGAGCTGATGCCCTTGTGGCACCTGTCGAGATGGCCCCGCTCCCAGATGTATTCCAGCAAGCAAAGATCAGTCACCAGCTTTTCCATCAAAATGCACCTGGCTTGGTTCGGCAATTCCGCCTAACATGCGAACAAGCCCGGGCCATCGTTTCCACATGCCCTTCTTGTCAACACCATTCACTACCCTCCCTAAGTACAGGGGCAAACCCTAGGGGTTTGCAGAGCTGCGAGGTGTGGCAGGCAGATGTAACCCACATCTCATCATTTGGCAAATCTAAATATGTCCATGTCTCCGTGGATACTTTCTCTGGTGCCATCTACGCTTCCGCCCACACAGGGGAGAAGGTCTCAGACATGAAAAAACATCTTGTACAAGCCTTCTCCACATTGGGAATCCCTAAGGTCATCAAAACAGAAAATGGCCCAGCATACAAGTCCAAAGAATTTCGGAACTTCCAGCAGCAATGGGGAATAGAACATAAGACAGGCATCCCCTATCCCCTGACAGGACAAGCCATGGTGGAGAGGGACCACCAGAGCCTAAAAAAAGTCCTTCACCAACAACAGGAGGCTATGAAGGTGGAGACCCCGCAAGTCCAGTTGTCCAAAGCACTGTTCACACTGAACTTTCTAAATTGCACCTATGAGAACCTTAATCCACCTATTATGAGGCACTTTAAAGAGAACAGTCAGTACAACCTGAAAGCCCTGCCACCCATTCTTATTAAAGACCCTGAGACTTGGAAAATGGAGGGGCCACATGAGCTTGTGACCTGGGGTAGGGGATATGCATGCGTATCCACTCCCTCAGGCTTGAGATGGATCCCCTCAAAATGGGTAAGGCCATTCATTCAGAGAGTGTCAAAAAATAAACCCACGACACAGGTAGCCAATGCCTGCTGGAGGAGGAAGTGTTGTCTGACTTTTTAAAAGTTAAGTTGCTATTACCTGAACCTTATTCCTAACATTTTTGTCTTCAGTTTTTTCAGTGTTTCCCTTTGATTTGAACTCAGCCCCTGTATCATCAGAATGAGCTCTGTCCTTCTGCTGCTCCTGTTGTCAGCCATCCATCCAAGTCAAATGTGGATCGTTTCTCAGCCTCAGGCAAACGTATGGACCACTCTTGCCAAAGTCCACAACCAAGACGTAATCACTGGTGTGAGGAGTTTGAGGGTCTCTGCTGCCTGAACCTGTCATCCAAAGCTGAGGACGTCCACAAAACCATCAGAAAGATGCAACAGATGATCCATGACATCAAGCAGGAAACAGCAGACTGGATGGATGGACTTTTCCAAGGATGGGGACTCTCTGGCTGGGTCAAATCCATACTAAAGTCTGTACTTTTAGTTTTGCTTGGTTTTTTGTTGTTTTAATCAGCTTTGGGAACATCAAGAGCATCATAACCAAATTGATATTCAAAGCTGCTTCTCCTTTAGAGATCAATCAGGTGACTGTTCCTTCTGCTCCTGAGGAAGAAGCAGAAACCTTTGCAATGCAGCCTTCGTTTGCCGATGCTTGAGATCAGCCCAAGCTGAATTTTGAATTTTTAGAATTAAGGTGCCTCTTTAATGGCATACCAATATTACTGACGGGACTGCCTTGGTCTGTCTGGCCTCGGCTGCTGACCAAATAGCGGCACCTGTCGTCCTTCCTCCCCAGAGATGCTATTCAGTACCTGTGATCGCAGCTGGGCACATGGAGACAAGTCCGGGCATGCCCCGAGCTCCAGAGCGTGTGGACTGGAGCTTGCTGTTGAGGGGGTCACTCCTCAGGCCTTCCTGAGCTGGAGAAACCTTTGAGGCCAGGTGAAGAAAGGAGTGGGTCCTGATGGAGAGTTTTTAGTCCAGCATTTTTATTTTGGTGGCAAGGCCTCTGAATCTTAGAACAACTCCCCTGAACTTCTCCAAACAGAACTCTCCACCAGAACCCCTACCGCGTGGTCTGCTTGTCCTTTTACCTGGGGAGAGGGGCAGGGGAGGGGAGCACCAACCAGGTATGAGGGGAGGGGGTCTCAGGTGAGAGGGACACCTGGGTGAGCCAATGGCCCCCCAGGGGGTTGAGAGCATCCTTTGAACCTGCCAATCACTCAATGCTCCTCTTGGAATTTCTGGGTTGACAGACAGTGCCCAGCAGGGGTCAAGGGTGGGGAAAAGGAAGGGTGATTGACAACCCACCTGGGGAAGGAAATTTCAGGAAGAAACCAGGGGAAACTGAGGCAAGTCATGACATCACACCGCAACATCTCCCCCTTGTTTTGTTTAAAATGAAGAGGACTGGGTTTGGGAGGTAGAATGCTTGCCAAACCATGCTTGATAAATTGGCTCCTCCTCTTCTGGAGGGTCAGTAATTCTACTGAGGCTTCCGGGTTTCCATTGGAGCCCTAGGGGCTTCCAAATGGTAGACTTCAGGAGGGGAAGATGAGCTTGAAATTAACTTGTAAAACATGTGCTTAATTAGCCCGAAAACAACGCTAACAACTACAATAACAATAACTACAATAAACAGTACCAACAATACAGTTTTCAGAATAGATCCCAACCAGCTCGAGAGTCCCCAGCCCTCGAACAGTCCACTCGGCCAGTCATCTGTTTCTCTCTTGTGTTCATTTTGTTGATCGTGGCATGGACGTTCTCTGCTTTCGATGACAAGTTGAGGCAGCAGAGACTTTCAAATTCATCACAGCTGTGATCCTGTCCAAAGGCTTTGGCCAAGGTGGTCCATACGTTTGCTTTGGGCTGAGGGACTATCTGGAGTACGAGGAGTAGACTCGGTCTCATGGTGTCTTGAGACTGCACACGAACACAGCAGGATCTAAAATGATACAAGGGAACTTAACACAAAAACATATTATAAACTATTCTAGATAGGAGGTGCAAAAGGAATTTCTTCCAGTGAACACGCACGGTGTTTTCTCCTCCAGGCAGTATTAGCAACCTGGGATGCTTCTGAAGACTTCCCTGGGACCTTGGGAACATAGGGCCATACCCATTTGGATGGAACCCACTTTAAACCAGAGGGGGTGGACACGCAGGCAAATCTACATCCCCATGTAACCAATTTGTAAGGTCCCACTGTCTTCCAAGTCTCAGGGTCCTTTACTAAGACTGGAGGCTTTTCTCTCACTGACATCTGACTGCTCCCCCCAAAGGGTCTTATGATGGGCAGATTCAGGCTGTCAAAAGAACAGTTCAGAAAATTGACTGTGAACAGTGCTCTGGACAACCGGATGTGGGGAGGTTCCACTTTCAGGAGCTGATGTTGCTGGTCCAGGATTCTTCTGATGTCACGGTGAGTCCTTTCCACTACAGCTTGACCTGTAAGGGAGTAGGGGATGCCTTTTTTGTGCCCTACTCCCCATTGCTGCAGGAAACCCCCAAATTCCTTGGATTTGTAAGTGGGCCCGTTATCAGTTTTTAATTCCTTGGGGATGCCCATGAATGAGAAAGCCTGTAGCAGGTGCTTTATTGAATCAGAGGATGATTGTCCCGTGTGGGCAGAGGCATAGACCACTCCAGAAAAGGTATCTACACTGACATAAACATATTTCTGCCGTCTGAATGATTGTATGTGTTACATCTGTTTGCCACAGTTCACAACTGTTCAACCCCCTCGGGTTTGCTCCCGTACTTATTGTGGGGAGTGGATGTTGTTGGCAATTGGGGCATGTGGCCACAATCGCTCTAGCCTGTTCTTGAGTGATGTGAAACTGACGAACTGTCCAGGTGCATTTTGGTGGAAAAGCTGGTGGCTGATTTTTGCCTGTTCAAAAACATTTGGGAGAGGGGCCATCTCTGCAGGCGCAGCAAGAGCATCTGCCCTTCTGTTGCCTTCAGTGATAAAACCTGGCAAGTCAGTGTGTGACCTGACATGCATCACATAAAATGGTTGCTCTCAGTTTGTCAGAACCCAGGACGTCCCCCTGACAGTCCTGGATGATCCGAGCCCCAGCCAGGGGGCTTTGAAGCCCTGGCAGAGGGATCGGAGACCCTGGCATGCAGCCAAAGACCCCCATGGCTTTGAGTTCTACCCATGGAGCAAATTACCACCTTTGTATGAAGAATTAAAGGTCACAAATGTTTAGATAATATAACAGTAGTTGTCACAGGGCCAAAGGTGAAATTTTAAAGAATTTTAATATGGGCATCCAGGGGGCAAAATGGAGGGATTTGGGCATTGTCCTGCTCTTCTCCCTTCTTCCTAGCCTCCATCTTCTTGGTGATGGTGGCACTTTGGGATTGGTGTAGAGTAGAAAGTCACTGTCTAACACAGGTGATAGGTATTGGAACATAACTGTAAATATCGAATACGTAGGTGTCCTGGCTTGTAAAATAAGCATGTATTCTATTTTGCCATCTGTTGGGGGTTAGGCAGTTTTTTCTTATCTCTTTCAGGAACAATGACACTGCCCGGAAGACAATGTCCTGCTAATGGGCTATATAATGTCCTGGCTTGTAAAATAAGCATGTATTCTTTTTTGCCATCTGTTGGGGGTTAGGCAGTTTTTCTTATCTCTTTCAAGATCAATGACACTGCCAGGAAGACAATGTCCTGCTAATGGGCTATTGAATTACTCACTGTGGCTGGTAAGATTAGTTACATCATCCCATTGGGAGATGCTCCACCCAGAGGGAGGAGCCAAGCATCCCTGCCACCATAAAACAAGCACTTCTGAGACCACAGACAGCCTTCTTCGCTGGATTTCCCAGAGGAATCAGGAACCGAGGCCCAGCTGCTCCTTCGCCGCATTTTTGGAAGGGATCTACACCCTTCTGCAGATCGCCGCTCCAGGAGGAGCAGCCACCATTTGGCTGGACTGCTATCAGCACCCTGACTTCTCAGGGTGCCAGGTTTTTCTCACTCTGCCAGTGGTTGTTTTGCTTGTGTTAAATTACATTGTTATTTAGTTTTTTTTTTCTTCCAGTAAAGAACTGTTATTCCCGTTTCCCATATCTTTGCCTGAGAGCCTTTTTTAATTCTGAAGTTGTGATAATTCGGAGGGAGGGGGTTTACCTTCTCCATTTCACAGGAGGCTTTTGCCTTCCTTCACAGGCTCCTGTCTTTTCAACCCAAGACAGATTTTGGCGCCCAAGGTGGGGCCCGAGGGCATTGAGAAAAAAAAAAGGGGATTAACAGTTCTTAAGTAGCTTAATTTGTAAATACCACCATGTGGTCCAGTTTTCCCTGGTTTGGGTGGCATGTGGTCGCAAGTGTATACTTCCCATTTACAGGCCCTTATCTATATATGGGTCGTATAACTAAGGCCACTGTGTCTGTTATCAAGTTTGTCCTCTGGGTGAAGGATTCATGGATCTTTAATTTCCTCTGGATGGCAGGTACATGGATTCAGAGCTATCACACACTAACTGCATGTTTTTGGAGTTACTTTAATAATGGTACCTACTGTGAGGAAATGACACGGGGGGAAACTTTCTCCCAACCTTTTAACCATCTTTTTGGGTCTGCACCACCAGTTTTCGAAGGGTTAAGATCCACTTTAAGTGCTAATGATATCATACAATGGGTGGTGTTGCTGATATGCCTGTTATGTTTAGCACTCAGAGATAAGAGAAGATTAACCTGGATAACTACCCTGACACCTACACCAGAGACTAGGGGTGCTGCTGCAGAGCCTGACACTACCCCAGAGACTGGAGATGCTGCTGCTCCAGAGCCTGACCCTGCCCCACGGCCTGCCTCAGAAACGAACCACCCAGATTGGGTGAGGGTGCTGGTTAAGGAGATGCAGGAGATGCAAGCGATGCTGAAGGAGTGCATTTCACCAGCTGGTGAGAAGCCTGCCTTTTGCCTTGAAGAGGGACAGTCTAATAGTACAGCTGTGGAACCCACAAATGTTACAACTGTCCAGGTTCCAACTGAACCACAAAGGCAGTCACAGCCAGCAGCAGTTGCCCCGGTAGAAACAAGGAGGTCTAAGATGAAAGCAGAGCACCCAGATAGAGATAGGAATGGAGGAACCTCACAACCCACAGGGGAGCCAGAAGTTGCGATCATCACCGAGTCCCTGACGTACGAAAGTCTCCGTAATCTGCACAAAGACATTGTGCGACGAGGGCGTGAGGCTTATACTACCTGGCTACTCCGGGTCTGGGACCTTATGGGTACAGGCGTGCAGCTGGACGGTGGTGAGGCAAGGAACTTGGGACCCTTAACCCAGGACTCAGGTATGAATCAGATTTTTGTAAGGGAGCCAGGATCCCTTTCTCTCTGGGAGCGGCTTTTAATGAGTGTCAGAGAGAGGTTTGTCCACAGGGAGAGAATGCAGGAGCACCACCATAGAATGCGTTGGAAGACCCTGGAGGAAGGGATCCAACAGTTAAGGGAAGTGGCAGTATTAGAGGTACTCTTTGGGAGGGATGGACAACATAATAATGACCCCGACAAGGTCAGGTGCACAGGGCAAATGCTGTGGAGTCTGGCAAATCTGGGGCCATCTCAGTACACCACTTTCATTGCAACAATTGATGCTGACACTAACCGAGAGACAGTGGGCTCTGTTGCCAACAAACTTAGGAATTATGAGAGTATGATTAATGGCCCAATGCAGGCTCATATCTCAGCTGTGATTAAGGAGTTCAAAGAAGAGATGAGGGAGGAAATGAGGAAGGTTAATGCAGCACCCGTACGAGTCACAGGCCCCAAAGTCAGAGCCCAACATTCCCCAGCTAGAGAGAGAGGGTACACCCCAAGGGCTAATCTGTGGTTCTTCCTGCGTGACCACGGGGAAGACATGGGGAGGTGGGATGGGAAACCCACTTCTGTCCTGGCAGCACGGGTCCGTCAACTCAAGGAGGGAAACTCTAACCGGGGGAGTTCCACCAAGGTGAAGGTAGCCTCAACCTCCCATGACCAAGCTTTTGGGTACGATCTGTCAGATCCCCTTGAAGGGACCTCTAGTATGTATACCCAGGAGAGGAATAATAACCAGTGTTAGAGGGGCCCTGCCTCTAGCCAGGGAGAGGCACGGGAAAACCGGATCTTCTGGACGGTGTGGATCCGATGGCCTGGCACATCAGAGCCACAAAAATACGATGCCCTAGTTGATACTGGTGCGCAGTGTACCCTGATACCATCGGGACATGTGGGGGCAGAGCCTGTTTCTATTGCTGGTGTGACAGGGGGATCACAGCAATTGACCCTGGTGGAAGCCGAGGTGAGCCTGACTGGGAAGGAGTGGCAGAAACATCCTATAGTGACTGGCCCAGAGGCCCCGTGTATTCTGGGCATAGACTTCCTCCGGAACGGCTATTACAAAGACCCAAAGGGACTCAGGTGGGCTTTTGGCATTGCTGCTGTAGAGGCAGGGGACATTAAGCAATTGAACACCTTGCCTGGACTCTCAGAAAACCCATCTGCAGTAGGACTCCTGAGGGTGGAAGAGCAACTCGTGCCAATTGCGACCTCGACAGTGCACCGCCGGCAGTATCGGACGGATCGAGATGCCGTGATCCCCATCCACAGAATGATTCGTGAGCTGGAGAGCCAAGGGGTGGTCAGCAAAACCCACTCACCCTTCAACAGCCCCATCTGGCCTGTGCGCAAATCTGACGGAGAATGGAGATTGACTGTGGACTATCGTGCCTTGAATGAAGTGACTCCACCGCTGAGCGCCGCTGTACCGGATATGCTGGAACTCCAGTACGAGCTGGAGTCCAAGGCAGCGAAGTGGTATGCCACTATTGATATTGCTAATGCGTTTTTCTCCATTCCTCTGGCAGCAGAATGCAGGCCTCAGTTTGCTTTCACCTGGAGGGGCGTGCAGTACACCTGGAACCGACTGCCCCAGGGGTGGAAACACAGTCCCACTATCTGCCATGGACTGATCCAGACTGCACTAGAAAAGGGTGAGGCTCCAGAACACCTGCAGTACATCGATGACATCATTGTGTGGGGGAACACAGCGGCAGAAGTGTTTGAGAAAGGTAAGAGGATCATCCAGATACTGCTAGAATCTGGCTTCGCCATCAAGAAGAGCAAAGTCAAGGGACCTGCCCGAGAAATCCAGTTCCTGGGAGTGAAATGGCAAGACGGACGGCGCCAGATTCCCACTGAAGTTATTAACAAGATCACCGCTATGTCCCCACCAACCAGCAAGAAGGAAACACAAGCTTTCCTAGGTGCCATAGGTTTTTGGAGGATGCACATTCCCGAGTATAGCCAGATTGTGAGCCCTCTTTACCTGGTTACCCGCAAAAAGAACGATTTCCACTGGGGCCCTGAGCAGCAACAAGCCTTCACCCAGATCAAGCAGGAGATCGCTCATGCTGTAGCCCTTGGCCCAGTCAGAACGGGACCAGAAGTCAAAAATGTGCTCTACTCTGCAGCCGGGAACAATGGTTTGTCCTGGAGCCTTTGGCAGAAGGTGCCTGGTGAGACTCGAGGTCGACCATTGGGATTCTGGAGCCGAAGTTTCAAAGGGTCCGAAGCCAACTACACCCCAACAGAGAAGGAAATCTTGGCTGCCTATGAAGGAGTTCAAGCCGCCTCGGAGGTGATTGGCACAGAAGCACAACTCCTCCTGGCACCCCGACTACCAGTGCTGGGGTGGATGTTCAAAGGAAAGGTTCCTACTACCCACCACGCCACCGACGCCACATGGAGCAAATGGATTGCCCTCATCACCCAGCGCGCCCGTATTGGAAACCTGAATCGCCCTGGGATTTTAGAGATAATTACGAACTGGCCAGAAGGTGAAAACTTTAGTCTCACTGACGATGAGGAGCAGGTACAAGCGACAAGAGCTGAAGAAGCTCCACCCTATAACCAACTACCAGCAGAGGAAACACGCTACGCTCTTTTCACTGACGGTTCTTGTCGCATCGTAGGGATGAACCGGAAGTGGAAAGCAGCCTTATGGAGCCCCACACGACAGGTTGCACAAGCTACCGAAGGAGAAGGTGGATCGAGCCAACTTGCTGAACTCAAGGCCGTTCAGCTGGCCCTGGACATTGCTGAAAGGGAGAGGTGGCCAAAGCTCTACCTTTATACTGATTCATGGATGGTAGCCAATGCTCTATGGGGCTGGCTGGGAAGATGGAGAAAAGCCAACTGGCAACGTAAAGGAAAACCAATCTGGGCTGCTGATATATGGAAAGACATTGCCTCTCGGGTGGAGAAACTAACGGTGAAAGTCCGTCATGTAGATGCCCATGTCCCCAAAAGTCGGGCTAATGAGGAACACCGAAACAACGAGCAGGTAGATCAGGCAGCGAGAATAGAAGTGTCAAAGATAGACTTAGATTGGCACCATAAGGGGGAGTTGTTCCTGGCTCGATGGGCTCACGATGCCTCGGGTCATCAGGGCAGAGATGCCACCTACAAGTGGGCACGAGACCGAGGGGTGGATCTAACCATGGACAGTATTTCTCAGGTTATCCACGACTGTGAGACGTGTGCTGCCATCAAACAGGCCAAGCGGGTGAAGCCCCTGTGGTATGGGGGGCAGTGGTCCAAGTACAAGTATGGGGAGGCCTGGCAGATTGACTACATCACACTGCCCCAGACACGCCAAGGCAAGCGCTACGTGCTGACCATGGTGGAAGCCACCACTGGATGGCTAGAGACCTACCCTGTACCTCATGCCACTGCCCGGAACACCATCTTAGGCCTGGAAAAGCAAGTCCTATGGAGACATGGCACACCTGAAAGGATTGAATCTGACAACGGCACCCATTTCAAGAACGGCCTTATCAACACCTGGGCCAGAGAACATGGTATCGAATGGATATATCATATCCCCTATCATGCTCCAGCTGCTGGCAAAGTTGAACGGTGCAACGGACTCCTTAAGACTACCCTGAAGGCACTTGGTGGGGGAACATTTAGAAACTGGGAAAATAACCTGGCAAAAGCAACCTGGACGGTCAACACCCGAGGGTCCATCAATCGAGCTGGCCCTGCCCAGTCTGAACCCTTGCACACAATAGATGGAGATAAAGTCCCTGTGGTACATATGAAGGGTATTTTAGGGAAAGTTGTCTGGATTAATCCCACCTCAGGCAGAGACAAACCCATCCGTGGGATTGTTTTTGCTCAAGGACCTGGTTACACTTGGTGGGTAATGCAGAAAGATGGGGAAACCCGTTGTGTACCACAGGGAAACCTGGTCTTAAGTGAAAACTGAGTATAAGATTTCATTGTGACACAGATGGAAATAGAATAAGGGGTGGATAATGTCCTGGCTTGTAAAATAAGCATGTATTCTATTTTGCCATCTGTTGGGGGTTAGGCAGTTTTTTCTTATCTCTTTCAGGAACAATGACACTGCCCGGAAGACAATGTCCTGCTAATGGGCTATATAATGTCCTGGCTTGTAAAATAAGCATGTATTCTTTTTTGCCATCTGTTGGGGGTTAGGCAGTTTTTCTTATCTCTTTCAAGATCAATGACACTGCCAGGAAGACAATGTCCTGCTAATGGGCTATTGAATTACTCACTGTGGCTGGTAAGATTAGTTACATCATCCCATTGGGAGATGCTCCACCCAGAGGGAGGAGCCAAGCATCCCTGCCACCATAAAACAAGCACTTCTGAGACCACAGACAGCCTTCTTCGCTGGATTTCCCAGAGGAATCAGGAACCGAGGCCCAGCTGCTCCTTCGCCGCATTTTTGGAAGGGATCTACACCCTTCTGCAGATCGCCGCTCCAGGAGGAGCAGCCACCATTTGGCTGGACTGCTATCAGCACCCTGACTTCTCAGGGTGCCAGGTTTTTCTCACTCTGCCAGTGGTTGTTTTGCTTGTGTTAAATTACATTGTTATTTAGTTTTTTTTTTTTCTTCCAGTAAAGAACTGTTATTCCCGTTTCCCATATCTTTGCCTGAGAGCCTTTTTTAATTCTGAAGTTGTGATAATTCGGAGGGAGGGGGTTTACCTTCTCCATTTCACAGGAGGCTTTTGCCTTCCTTCACAGGCTCCTGTCTTTTCAACCCAAGACAGTAGGTTATAGTATAAAAGACAACACCAGCCCCGTGGGCGGGCAGTGTGCCTCAGACTGACCTGCAGAACAGACCACGGCAGGCCAGACAGAAAATGTTTTAGATAAGAAATAATAAACAACCTTGAGAATGCGAGCCAAAGACTCCTGATTTCTTGTTCGACAGCAGGGTTGGGGACAAGAGATTTTTTAACACTCCTCGGGATCACCTTGACCGGAGGAGATCTTGAGATCGGTGGGAGACTAACTTTACAAGTTTTGAGAGCAATTCGAAAATTGCGATATTAGACACTTTTCACAGTATTGCTTGATCTGCCCTGGATACTACTCCTGCCACGTAGGCAGAGTCTGTAATCAGATTGAATGGTTCCAAGAACTTTCCGAAGGCCCTAACAACTGCAGCCAACTCAGCAACCTGAGGTGAACCTTCCACCTCAGCAATGTCAGTTTCCCACTGCTGGATTTGAGGATCCTTCCAAGTCATAACGGACTTGTGGGATCTCCCAGACGCGTCTGTAAAGACGGTCAGAGCCTTCTTTAAAGGCCTCCTACTTTGAACACTTTCCAGTTTCAGAGTGAATTGGACTTCTTGTTTGAAAAGTTTGTGGGCACGCCGAGGGATAGAAATTTGTCCTGAGTAAGAATCCAGAGCAAACTGCAATGCCTCATTTTCCTGAAGCAAATGTTCCAACATTGCCTTAGTAATTTGGCCTGATTTTAACCCAACTGGAATGTGAATGCACTCAAAGTCACATCCTGCTCCCTGATCCGGGTCCTAGCTTTCTCGATCAGTGTTGCTACTAGCTCTTGGGGCTTTGTCATTCACTTGGACCTTTGGTGACTGAGGAAAACCCACTCTATGATCAAGAGAGGGTCACTCTGGTTCTGGCCCTTTTTAGGTGTTTGTTTCTGTTCCCACTGGAAAATGATTCCATGGAGGTGTGGCAACTTACCTGAGATGATACATTTGAATGGCAGGTCAGGCCGACATCGGTTGGCCTGTCTTGTGGACATTGCTGTCTGAACTTTTTCTAGAGCTTTCTGTGCCTCTGGGGTAATAGCCCTAGGAGAACTCGGGTCCTCTCCCCCTTTCAATAAATCAAAAAGAGGGGCAAGGTCTTCGTTGGTCAGACCTAGCCAGGGACTTACCCAATTTAAAGACCCACACAACTTGTGGACATCTGCAAGGGTCTCGATCCTTGTTTTGATTCCTAATTTTTGAGGAACAATGGTCCTCTTTCCAATTTCTAAGCCTAAATACTTCCAAGGTGGCATCTTTTGAATTTTTCTTTCCTGGAGCTTGAACCCTGCAACAATCAATGCGTTGATCATTAGGTCAAGCGCAGGGGTGAGTAAATCATCATTGAGGGCACACAAGGATGTCATCTATATAATGATAGATGATGGCCTTTTCTGTGGCTGCACACACCAGGGACAGTAAGGAAGAGACATACTTTTGGCAGATCGATGGCGAGGCTTTTAGTCCCTGAGGAAGAACTTTCCAATGGTACCTCTTCCCTGTGGCTTCCCTGTTGATAGTGGGGACTGAGAATACGAAACACGGTGCATCGTCTGGGTGTAGGGGAATTTGGAAAAAATAATCCTTTATATCAATGACAGCCAAATTCCAAATTTGGAGGAGCATCGCTGGGGATGGCATACCAGGTTGGAGAGAGCCCATATCTTCAATGACATTATTAATTTGTCGGAGGTCATGGAGAAGCCGCCATCTTTTTGTCAGCCTTCTGGATGACAAACACTGGAGAATTCCACGGAGACGTGGTCTCCACTATGTGACCTTTTTTCAGTTGTTCTTCTATTAGCTCCTCGAGCGCCTTCAGTTTTTGTTTACTGAGCGGCCACTGTTCTACCCAGACTGGTGTATCTGTCTTCCAATTCAGTTTTTGGGTAGGGCGCTTTTCAGTGACCGCTGCCTGAAAATCCTGTGGAGAGTCTGGAATGTCAATTGTGACTCTGCATTGTGCCATTAGGTCTCTTCTCAACAAGGATTCTGGATAATCTAACACAAACGGATTTGCCAATTATCGGTTTGGCCCCTCGATTTGGACGATGTTCTTAGATTGTCTTGTCAATTGCATGCCCCCTATACCTCGAACATGTCCAGCCATATTTTGCAAAGGCCAATGTGCTGGCCAATCCTGTGCTGGTATTACTGTGCAGTCTGCGCCTGTGTCTACGAGCATCTTAATGCAGTTTGACTCCCCACTCC
Source organism: Passer domesticus (assembly GCF_036417665.1). Lineage (NCBI taxonomy): Eukaryota > Metazoa > Chordata > Aves > Passeriformes > Passeridae > Passer > Passer domesticus. The sequence continues at coordinate 9,050,031 of NC_087511.1, read as the reverse complement.
CTCTGACATTACACCAGATTTTGGGTTTGTCTTTCCCAATAGCTTGGACCCAGGCAACTGTGGGCCCTTGTTTTTCAGAGCCTTCAGGCAGACTTGGTTCAGGGATAGCTTGTGCTACGATTTGTCCTTTGGGAAGAAACAGGGGTGGGTGGAAACAGTGCAGCCCGAGAACGAATTGCTCAGGATCTGATGTCATCATTCCTGGAGCAATTTTCATTTCTTGTGGTGTGTGTTTGGTGTCCCCAATGACAATGTACTTACAGTGAATTCGGTGCCAAGTATCCTGCTTTTGTGGGTTGACGGAGACAAAATGCCAGTCAGTGTCTTTCAGGTGGAGTGGTTCTGTCAGCTGCAACCTGAAAGGCACATTAATAGAAGTTATAGTTAGAATAGGTTCACCTAAGTCATAGCAAGGGTTATTTGGTGTCACATCCAGTGGTGGACCAGCAGAAATGGTCTTTTAAGCATCTGCTTCACTTAGAGAAATTGGGATGTTACGGCGCACTTGGTCTTTTTCACTTCCCTCATTCCCTTGTCCTGCTCTTTTTGTGTCTGGGCACCTGGCAGGCCAGCGGCACTCCCCATTCAGTTTTTTTTGTTGTTGTTGACCACCTGGAAGCACTTGTAGTTCTCCTCCCCTGCTATTTTTAAATTTATCAAATTGTTTTTTCAGGAGACACTGGTAAACCCAGTGCCCAAGGTTCTTACAAAGCAGGCATGGCTTTGTGGGGTCAACCATTGCTGGTCTTTGCGGCTGCCTGGTGTGCCACTGTGCTGGTGGAATGGGCTCTGGGCTGGCAATGGCGAATCTCTGTGGTGGTTTTGGCAGCAACTTTGGTCTGGTATCCTGACCCACACTCATCAGAGGTACATTCCTGTTGCAAACTAGAAGCATATCTTTTAGTGTAGTGGGGGGGGGGGGGGTTCTAAAGGTAAGCTTAGAATTGCAGTTCAATATTGTTCATTTGCATTTGTAAATGCCATTTCCTCTAAAACCTCTTTCCTTGCATTCTCTTTCTTAACTTGGATTTCGATAGCTCTGGTTAACCTTTCTACAAATTTTAAAAAAGGGTCTGATGGTAGCTGTTTGATTTTACTATATGGCTCGAGAGGGCCTTCAGGAGGAAGGGTAAAGAAGGCTTTTTCAGCTGAATTTTCAACTCTCTCGAGGACTTCTACGGGGATTACTGCAGCTTGGATTGGGGCCAAAGACCATTGGCCCTCACCAGAGAGATGTTCAGTGGTAATTATCAAGCCATTGGCATCCTTTGCTGTGTTAGGATCAGCATGCAAGTTTGGGAGAGCCTCTTTCAGCATTTGTTTCCATGCCAGTTCCTATAGTCTGAATTCTGTAGAGGTCATGAGGCACTGTTGAGAGCTTTGTAACAAGCTGGCTCCGAGCTAAAGGTCACAGTGAGATTAATTTGACCAAGATAGAGAATGAGGGGAGTTGCCATTCCAATTAAACTGTGTCCTTGGCCCACGGATGAAGTAGTGCACAGACACAGGTGGTGGAGCGGGATAGCCTGGGAAAGTGGTGATAGTTATACCAAAAACAGCACGTAGATAGCTGATAGCTAGTTAGCCAATGGTGAGCTGGGATTTTGCACTATGCATGAGCTAATTAAAAGGTGTATAATAATTGGCAATTTGGGAATAAAGACGAGACTTGTCGATCATCATATGGTGAGCGAGTCTTCCTTCTCCATCAAATGGCTGACCCCGACGTCGACCCGTAAGACGACTACGGACGGACACGGCTGCCACGGAGACTACGGACGGACACGGCTGCCACGGATGGGGAAGTAGGAGCGGGTCCTTCTGAAGCAAGGGGGGGACGGCAAACGAACCACTGCGAGTTCGCGGCCCTGGGAGCTATATAGATAGTCCCAGCCTACGTGCTGCCGAAGCCTGAAAAGCCTTGCAACAGCGCTGATTAGATATGGGTAGGCAAGCAGCATATGATCTTTTTACTAGTTTTCTGCGTAAAAGGCAGATTAAGGGGATAGACTTGAAAAAGGATTTACCTGGGTTGTTAGATTACGGGTACGCTAGAGGGTTGTTTTTCAACCCCCATACCGTCCATGAGCTGACCGAGTGGCGTAAGCTCGGGGATCTCTTATATGAGCAGATTTTGGAGGGTGATAAAACAGCTAAGAAGTTAGGGAAACTTTGGAGAGTTGTGCATAATGAGTTGCTGCAGTTTGTAGCTGAAAAGAAGGCAGCGGAGCAGGCTACCGAGGCGCACAAGCGGAATGCAGTTTACGATCCTTACACGCCGCTGGCGCCTTCGGTGTCAAAGGTTATCTTGCCTAAGGTGCCAGAGGTCGCAGGCAGCTCGGATGAGGCAGCCGAGACAGCCGGCTCAGGCGACTGCCCGCCCTCGGCACCGCCTCTTGTAGAGGAATGTTGTAGCTCTGATTCTGAGCCTGAGCAGCTACGGCCGGAATCCCCCCCGTTGTGCAGGGAGCCTCGCCCCCCCCCCCCCCCCCCCCGCGCCGGCAATTCACAACCCGCAACAACCCCCCCTCGCCGGCACGCCGACAGCCGTCCCGAGAGCTGTTTCGGGGACGCGCGCTGCCATGGCGGAGGAGGTGGCCAGGCAAAGGCGGGAGGCATGGGCTGCCCTTGCTCGTGAGGCGATGGGGAAGGGGGATGCCGATATGCTCGATGCTGTAACCCTTGCCTGCCCGGTAGTTTATACGCCAGTTTATAATGCCCAAGGCCAGCATATCCAGGATGAGGCTGAATATACCCCTTTAGACTGGAAACTTTTGTCACAACTGCGGTCGACGGTTAGCCAGTTTGGTTTTAAGAGCGAGCCGGCACGGCAGATGTTAGATTATATCTTTAACATGTCCTTGTTAACAGTAAATGACATGAAAGGACTTGTTAGGCTAATTCTCACCCAGCACCAGCAGTTGCTGTTTAATGCTCATTGGCAAGCCCTGGTTAATGACTGCGTAGGAGTACAGCGTCCTCCCGGAGACCCCCTGCATGGCATTACGATCGATGAATTAATGGGCCACGGTGCATTTTCCCGCACGGAGGCCCAGCTTTTCTTAGGCGCGGATAAGACCAGGAGGGCGGTTACGCGCGCCGCGGGAGAGCCCGGGGCAGACGCGGCGGCGAAAACGCGTATGGTGGCGGCGGTCCCAGCAGTGCGGCGGCGGAGCGGACCGAGCTCTGCGGCGGCGGCATGCTCGGTGCCGGCGGCGGTTACGCGCACCGCGGGTCCAGTGACACGCACGGTGACAAAAACTCGCACAGCAGCTGTCCGTGGGGAAAGCACACAGATTGCCGGGGCCGGGCCAGCCAAAGCGAGACGCGAGGGCCGAATACGCGAGAGCCGAATACGCGGCAGCGACAAGCACAGTGCCGGTGGTGGCGGCGGCGGACACGCACCAGTAACGCGAAACCCGAAAGCTGGAGCTGGGAGGGCTTTTTCACTTTTTGCAAGCGCACAAAAGCACCAGCGGTGTGGGACGTGCTCCCGCTGGCTGCGGGTGTTGGCGCAGAGCCAGGGGGAACCAGCCAAAGCGGAAATCCAGGCAGAGCGGAGCCCAAAGGAGACCGGGGCTGCGCGGGTTCGGGCGAGGGCGTTACTTTCTGCACCCCCGGCATAGCGCAGACTGAGGCTGCCGGAACAAGCGGAGACAGGCGCGAGCAGACATTCCTCAGGGCACCGCCCTGTCACAGCTGCCTAGCAACCACAGCAGACAGCCCATCGCAGCAATTCAAACAAGTGTCTGAGGAAAAACAGGTCAGGAATTTTCTTCAAGATCAGGATGAAAAACTTCTGAAAATTCACACAGTGCTTCATCATACAGCAGATGTTATGCGGAGCACTTCACCCAACTGTTCCACAGGCTTTACAGTTTGTTTACCAGGTTTTTTTGTAAATGTGTTTGCTTTTAAAAGTGATTGAGTATTTGGGTTTGATGGCTTTAAGTTTGATGACTTTATTACCTTTCCCTTGCCTGAGGCGAGAACAACCTTTTAGGGGGGGCAGAGTCTAAGTAAACTTCCTAGTTTCTGTTTGGACTACATATGAGAAGATTTAAACTGTAATATTTCTGTATACTGTGGGCTTTATAGTCTTTGCTCTCTTCTATTCATTAAGAGATGGCATTAGATAAATGGATGTAAATGTGCTAATTATTTTGTAAATGTGCTAATTATTTTGTACTATCCTTATTTTAAGTGAAATTATTTGTGTTTAAGATTATCTGTCATCTTTTTCAGTTTTGTTTTAAAATATTTATCCAAGATTCAAAGTTTTAAGAATTATTGATATTAAGTTTATAATATTTGTTATTTTTAGTTTTTGTAAGTAATGCTGATAGATAGTAATTGTTGTTAATATTACATGAATGCTTAGAAAAGGGGTTGTCTTAACTTCCTTGAACACTTGCTGTTGATAAATTGATTACATTATGTGAATTCTTTGATTTTTGTGATAAGAATTATTATTAAGGTATTGTTGTAATATTTACAGCCGGCTTTCATGTGTTTTTCTATTTTTTTTGTGTGATCACCTGCAAGACACGTGTCTCTTCAGAATCCTGTCTTTTTATTTCCTAACTATTTAGATGTTTCTGAAGGTTTTTAGCCAAATTACCAGTTTTGTGGTTCTTTTAATTATTACTACAGGAATACTCCAGCAGAGAATTCAAGAAGTTTGCTGTGTTTGGAAAATCTCTGTCTTGACAGAAACTTCAGAAGGATTCAATTATTTGCTGGTTTGATTAGTTTGTAACCCTAAGGTTTCTTGTTTATAACAGTTGTTTTTAAAAGTCCAGTTTAAAAGGTATGTTAAGTGATACTCACCAATTAGAGTTCGAGCTCTGGCCAAGTTCTAACTCTATTTGGATGGAGTGACTGACAATCAACCCAGATGTTTTCTGCATCAAAAAGTATTCAAGTCCTTTTGACTTGGCGATTTGACCATCTATGATAGCTGAGCCATTTTCAGAGGTGATTTGGAGAAACATGAATCCGGACATGATTTCTCCAATTCTCTGTCATTTTAACGTTTGTCAGCTGTCGCAGACTCTGGGATAAGAGTTCAGTGTTGTAGTGTTTAGTAATTTTCTGATTTTGTATGTGTTGTTGATTGTGTGTATAATCTAAATTAACTCCTAATTACTTTTATCTTAACATTTCTTTATGTAACATTGCAAAATGAAACCAGGACCCATTCTTCACCTCCAGGATTTTGAGAAGATTCTTTAGTCTTGCAGGGATGTGGGATTTGTTTCTGTTTTAACAGGTGCCCTGTCTCAGCTTGAAAAGAAAACGGGGGAGCTCAGGGTATTGGAGTGGCTCTCTCCACCGCTACAGCAACAGAGAACTGTGAGACTGAAAATTGAAATTATTGCATCCCTCATAAAGAAAGGACGTTTTAGGGCAATCCAAGTTACAGGAGCGGAGCCTTCCACAATACGATTGCCCATCAAAAAGGACACGCTTGACTGGTATTTGGTGAACTCTGGGGAGCTCCAGGAAGCCCTTTTAGGAGCTGGAGCTGTCGTGGAGACTGGGAAATTGCATCCTAGTCCCCTCCAGTGGATGACAGAATGGGACTGGATAACAAAGCCCATTCGGAGTCTGTCACCGTTAAGGGGGGCTATCACGGCCTTTACGGACGCTGGTAAAAAGTCCAGGAGAGCAGCTGTGACATGGAAACAGCAAGGACAGTGGCGACAACATTTGTTAGATGCAGATGCCAGGGACACTCTACAGACTTTTAGCTGTAGTATGGGCAATGATGAATTTAAAAGGTCCTTTGAATATTGTGACTGACTCCCTTTATGTAGCAGGAGTAGCTGCCAGGGTACTATACTGGGGGAGGGGATATCTTTGTGTTTCCTCTCCAACAGGACCCTTGTGGATCCCCGCGAAGTGGACTCGAGCTGTACCAGATGTTGAGGACCGTCGCGGCCTTGTCACCGGAGGACAAAGAGAGGGCGCACAACAAACTGACGCTGATATTGCGACCCTATTTGCAACGCCTCCAGCCCTACTCTAACGACGTGCGACGTGCCTGCGTTCATCTTCCTGACGATTGGATCGAGTGGTGTCAGGACCTTACGGTAGAAGCAAAAGCTCCTCAATCACAGCCATGCCTGGACTGTGGGGACAATAAATGCGCTGCATGGATCGCGCTAGACTGTGGAGGCTGTAATAAGGTGTTTTGGTTGGAGCAATCGACCGTTCGACAAAACTGGTGCCCAAGCTGCCGATTCTCCTGGAACTTGCAGAACTCGTGGCAGCGAGCACTAAGGGATTTTACAGGGCTTGATTTGAGAGGATCGTTAGACTTGTATGAAGCCCCGGAGCAAATTATTTTGGCATATGTTACTTGGCAACTTAAGACCTTGTGTGAGCGAGTAGAAAAGCAAGTACATACTCACATAATAGCTTCGCGCTGTCGAAAGCTTGTGCCCCTCACACAGACATCCATTGTTGGACCGATTAAAAAGGACTGTGGGGTTGAGGAGGCACTAGACGACTGCATCAAGCAACTTAAGTCCTGTTCTCTTCGCTCCAGAGGGACTGCCAAATAGGGCAACCCAAATTCTGGAGCAAGCTGAAACAGGTAGTAGTAGCCACACTTTTACCTGGAGGGGCAGCTAATAAGGCCATGAATTTGGCCAAGCAATTAGGCTGCTGGGCCAAAGACGAACTAAACGCCACCTCCCAGGTATTGGACATGCTGTCTCAAGATGTACAAAGTGTAAATCATGCAGTATTGCAAAATAGAGCAGCAATCGATTTCTTATTATTAGCTCAAGGCCATGGTTGTGAAGAATTTGAGAGTATGTGTTGTATGAATTTATTAGATCATTCCGTATCAATATGCTATAGAGATATTGTGTGATAGTATTGCTAATGCTTATATTACCATGCTTGCTTAATTGCATACAAAAAATGGTGAGTCAGATGATAGAAAAGGCTTGGAAAACAACACTTCTGGCCCAAAAAGAAAACGGGGGAAATGTTGAGAGCTTTGTAACAAGCTGGCTCCAAGCTAAAGGTCACAGTGAGATTAATTTGACCAAGATAGAAAATGAGGGGAGTTGCCATTCCAATTAAACTGTGTGTCCTTGGCCCACGGATGAAGTAATGCACAGACACAGGTGGTGGAGCGGGACAGCCTGGGAACGTAGTAAGTAGTTATACCAAAACAGCACGTAGATAGCTGATAGCTAGTTAGCCAATGGTGAACTGGGATTTTGCACTATGCATGAGCTAATTAAAGGGTGTATAATAATCGGTGATTCAGGAATAAAGACGAGACTTGTCGATCATCATATGGTGAGCGAGTCTTCCTTCTGCATCATAAAGCGGCAAGATAAACAGCATCAGATGCCTACGGATGTCATCAACAAGACCACAGCAATGTCTCCACCAACCAACAAGAAGGAAACACAAGATTTCCTAGGCACCATGAGGTTTTGGAGTATGCATATTCCTGAGTATAGCCAGATTGTGAGCCCTCTCTACTTGGTCACCCACAGGAAGAACACTTTCCACTGGGGCCCTGAACAGAAACAAGCCTTTGTCCAGATTAAGCAGGAGATCACTCATGCGGTAGCCCTTGGCCCAGTCAGGACAGGACCAGATTTGAAGAATGTGCTCTACTCTGCAGCCAGGAACCATTGTTTGTCCTGGAGCCTTTGGCAGAAGGTGCCTGGGGAGATTCGAGGCTGACCACTAGGATTTTAGAGTCAAAGCTACAGGGGGTCTGAAGCCAACTTCACCCCAACAGAGAAAGAAATCTTGGCTGCCTATGAAGGAGTCCAAGCCACCTCAGAGGTGATTGGTACAGAGGCAAACTCCTCCTGGCACCCTGACCACTGGTGGGGGGGTTGATGTTCAAAGCAAAGGTTCCCTCCACCCGCCATGCCACCAGTGCTACATGGGGCAAGTAGATTGCTCTTATCACACAGTGCGCCCATATTGGTGAACTGAATCTCCGTGGGATTTTGGAAGTAATTACAAATTGGCCCAAAGGTGAAAATTGTGGTCTCGTGGATGAAGAACAAGAACAAGTGACGTGGGCTGAAGAAGCTCCATCATACAACCAACTGCCAGCAGAGGAAACACTACGCTGTCGCATTGTAGGGATGAATCAGAAATGGAAAGCAGCTGTATGGAGCCCCACATGACAGGTCACAAAGGCCACTGAAGGAGAAGGTGGATCAAGCCAACTTGCTGAACTCAAAGCTATTCAAGTGGCACTGGATGTTCCAGAAGGAGACAAGCAGCCAAAGCTCTACCTCTGCACTGATTCATGGATGGTAGGCAATGCTCTGTGGGATGGTTGGAGAGGTGAAAAAAGGCTAATTGGCAGCGTAGAGGAAAACCAATTTGGGCTGCTGATGAGTGGAAAGACATTGCTACCAGGGTAGGGAGACTACCTGTGAAAGTCCACTATGTAGATGCCTATGTCCCCAGGTATAGAGCTAATGAGGAGCACCAAAACAATGAGCAGGTAGACCAGGCTGCAAAGATCGGGGTGTCAGAGATAGATTTAGATTTGGAAAACAAGGGAGAGTTATTCCTAGCTCGATGGGCCCATGATGCCTACGGTCTTCTGGGGAGATATGCCACTTAAAAGTGGGCACGAGACCGAGGGGTGGATTTGACCATGGACAGTATTTCTCAGGTTATCCACGACTGTGAGACGTGTGCTGCCATCAAACAGGCCAAGAGGGTGAAGCCCCTGTGGTATCGTGGGCAGTGGTCCAAGTACAAGTATGGGGAGGCCTGGCAGATTGACTACATCACACTGCCCCAGACATGCCAAGGCAAGTGGTACGTGCTCACAATGGTAGAAGCCACCACAGGATGGTTGGAAACCTACCCTGTGCCTCATGCTACGGCCCGTAAAAGCATCCTGGCCCTTGAAAAGCAAGAAAGCAAGTTCTGTGGAGACATGGTACCCCTGAGAGGATTGAGCCAGACAATGGGACTCATTTCAAGAACAGGCTTATCAACACCTGGGCTAGGGAACAAGGCATAGAGTGGGTGTACCATATCCCCTACCATGCACCAGCTGCAGGCAAAGTGGAGAGGTCCAATGGACTGTTAAAAACCACCTTGAAAGCATTGGGTGGGGGATCTTTCAAAAATTGTGAACAGCATCTAGCAAAGGCCACCTGGTTAGTTAACACCCGTGGTTCCACCAACTGAGCAAGTCCTGCCCAGTCTGAGTTCCTGAATATAGCAGACAAAGTCTCAGTGTTACATGTCAGAGGTTTGTTGGGGAAGATAGTGTGGATCAATTCTGCCTCGAGTACAGACAAACCCTTTCATGGGGTTTTTTTTGCTCAGGGACCAGGTTGCATATGGTGGATAATGCAGAGAGATGGAACAACATGATGTGTACCTCAAGGAGATCTGATTGTGGGGTTGAATAGTTAAAACCAAAAATCACGGACAAAGACTTTTTAACTAGACAAAGTTAGAAAGTACTATGTTTATTAGGCCGGCAGGTGGCATGGGCGGGGTCATCCCTGAAATGCGTGACCACACCGCACAAGGATTTTTGCCTTCTATTTATTTCCCAAAATAATACATATGCATATCCCCAGCACCTCTCATCCCTGCTTTGTATTAAAATGAAGTTATTAGTCCTTCACGCATGAGCAGTTCTTCTCTTGAATTGGGTCAGTGGTCCCAGGGATGAAGTCAGGAAGGTCTTCATCAGGTCTCTGTGACCATCTGGCATCATCTAAGGCCCTCTGCTTTGTGATGGATTGACATAGAATCTAGGTGATGCACATTGTTCTACTGGTTTCAATATGTTCCGATAATGGTTCACTTGTTCCACTTCCTTCTACAAATGAGCTCATAATAAAACAATTAGCTTTAGCTTAAGCATCTAATAATCATTAACCTATCGTTGGTGTATCTAACTTGAATATGAATTGGTTCTAACTCTCAGCTAAATTCTTAACCCTTTTAAAATCATGATTAATTCCCCAGTCCTTTAAAGTTAGTAAATTCTTTTACTAATATACAGATTCTTCTTCATCTAGCAAAGTGGCATGGTAGGTATCTCTTAGAACTATATGCTCTCGATATTGACGTTAAAGCTGCTACTCGCTGCAACAATCTCCAGTTCTAAACAAGTACTATTGATTTGCGGAAAGAAAAAAACTCCACAACTTTGTAAAAGTTGTAAAGCCGGTATGTTTATTACAGCTCTGGATGCATTTGGGGATTGTTCCCCCTTAAAGGACATGCACACCCCTGAGAACTCCTGATCCTTTTTTATCTCCCTTACTGATTCATATGCATAGAATTTCACAATAGGTTCATATACATTCATTTTACTGATCTCACGTTACACTTGCCGCTAGTTTTTTATCAGAAAGTACAGAAAGAACTCCTGGGTCATCCTACCCTATCTTCCACAGCCTCAGCTTGGTTTTCATCTGTTTCAAAGTTCAATGGGCCCCTCTTATCTCAGTCCTTCAGCTGAGGCAGTGTTTTGAGCATAGGTTGGTTTTTTTTGGGAGAACAGGCAGTCTTGAATGCAGACCAAAACAGCTATGCTTGCAAGCTACAGACTTAATAATTCAAAGTGCCACATTTCACCTAAATCTGAAATAGATCTCTGCTCTGGAAAATTTCCACTCTGTTTCATTCCCCCCTTCCCTAGAAAATAAGTAAATTCTTTTACTTAATGCAAATCCTTAAGATAATGTCTCTTAATGCTTTACCATGTACATTTGATAAGGAGGTTAACACAGCTACTCGCTGCAGTATTCTCCAATTCTAAATTAGCAATATAAAAGATAACTAAACTTATTCCAAATAATATCAATAAAACTACAATGGGGTGACACAATGTATTAAGGATCTCATTTGCAGTTGGTGACCATCTAAAGATTACATCCCACCAGTGATGATCTGCATTTTATTTTATTGTTTGCAGAATTCTGGTTATTTCTTTTTTCTTCTAGATCTCTAATAGGTCTTGATATTTAGCCTGTGATACATTGTGTAATTGGTTTTAATCAGCTGGTGGGATGTCACTGGGGCCAAATACAAAAAATCACACCTGATAATCTTAAAAAAATTACAAACAGAAAAATTAGAATGATTTCTACTAGGCAAACTAACATCGTTGTTATCAATTTTTACAATAGCACAAGCAGTTCTCAAACATATATAACTTTTACTAGTATATATAAGCACAGTTTTCTGTTTTCTGATCAGTGACTGGATGAATCTTGAAGTGGCAAATACTTTGTTCGGTGTCAAGACACACATCTTGAGCATTAATAGTATTGCTTTCACAAATGTATCCTAGATGTTCCCTAGTAACACAAGATTCTAAGTTTCCCGTTTACTACTTTTCATTCACCTTTCATGTCTACACCCTGTGTTCTGAAGGGTAGAGCACTGTTTTCTCATGATTTAATCCTAGTGCAATGATGGAGTGGATAACGTAAACAGTGGCATTACGTATAGTAAGCACAAAGACAGTGGCCACATTAGAAGCAGGATCATAGGTGAAATTTACCATAGTCCACCAGGATTGAAACTTCCTTTCAAAATCAATCGCATCATCCCAGACAATCTTTGGAATTTCATCTGGGAAATCACCTTTACCCCCTTCCCATATGATTAAAGCTGCTGTTGCTTGCATCCATAACTGTGCTTGTATATAACTTAAAGCTAAAGACACATTATCCTGAACCGTACTAAGTGTTTCTACTATTAACTTCTGGTCTTGGTCCTCGGCCTTTTCCCAATTTGGCAGTACTCTTGAAATCTGCCACTGGCTAGTTCTTAATGCCAACAGAGATGACTGTAAAGGTTGTTTCAATTTTGCTAGACCACCTGCTGCAGTGGCTAGCTTGTTAATTAGTATTTCTGAATCAATTCCATTTAAAACTCTCAATCTTGTCCCTAATATCCTAGTTAGATCCCTTCTTATTTTGCTCTTGAGGTGTACTTATCTTTGTAATTACGTTGTCTAGCCCTCAAAGGATGTTCTTAGGAAAGAGAAGCAGGCTGGTTGGATTTCTGAGATGTTAATTTGTATTAGCAATTATAGCATCTATTTTAAATTTAAATGAGAACCTGATAGCATCATGAGCCCAAAGACAAGTCACTTCTACAGGCTGTATTAATGTGAAATTACACTAACAATCTGATTCACTTGGGCTATCACAAACTTCCCAGTGCCTGTATACAGGAGAGGCTGAGACACTAATTTCATCTGGTCTCTCATGAGTGGTCCCATTGACCACCTGGCACCCTACCTTGATTTCTTCTCCTTTAATCCCCTGAAGTGTCCATAGTTTCTGTTCCTGCCACTCCTGCTCTTCATATACCTGATTCCCGTGGATTACTACAGTGGATAGGTTTAAATCTTTTATCTCAGAAGGTTCTCCCATCGGTCCAGTATACTGATTAAAAGCCTGGGACCAAGGCCATTCAGCAGAGGTTTGGATAGAGGTACTCTTTAATTTTAAGACTATAATTATACACAAAACAATTCTGTAAATGAAATTACAAGCTACCCCCGGCCGCAATATGCTCATTTTGCCTGAGTAAGTTTTAGTCTCAGTTCCTTGTCTCCTGGTGTCACTTTCTTAGGGGCTTTTGGGGCCTTCTTCACTCGAGAGTGGTGGATCCAGGCATTCTGCTCCTTGATCTTGATTGCAGTGAAAGTGGTGAGAAGTACCTGGAATAGTCCTTCCCACTGTGCTTCCAAAGTCTTTTCTGTAAGAGACTTAACATATACATAATCCCCAGGCATATGTTATATACTGATCCATCTAGTTCCCTGCTCTGAGTTACAGCCACATGTGTCTCCATTTCTCTGAGCTGTTTACTTAAAGCCACCATGTAGGTGGCCAATGTTATCTCCCCAATGTGGGTGGACATTCACTTTTGTATTCCATATGGTCTTTCATAAAGCATTTCAAAGGGACTCAGATTTTCTTTGGCTCTAGGTTTAGTTCAGATTTGTAACAGTGCCAGTGGAAGAGTTTGGAGCCAGGGTAGATTAACTTCCTGCCACAGTCTTACAATCTGCTGCTTAATCAAATGATTCATTTTCTCCACTTAGCCTCTCTGATTGGGGGTGGTATGGAGTATGATGTTCCCAATCTATGCCCAGGTGGCTACTAATCTGTTGCACTACTCTGGAAATGAAATGTGATCCTCTATCCGAGAATACTGTGGCTGGAACTCCGAAATGTGGTATTATTTCTTGTAATAATACCCTGGACACCTCTCGAGCCTTGACAGTTCTGGTGGGGAAAGCTTCTGGCCACCCTGAAAATGTATCTGTCAATACTAATAAATACTGATAATCCCCTTTCCTTGGGAGTTCTGAAAAGTCAATTTGCCACTACTGTCCCAGTCCATGGCCCCTCCCAATCTACGTTTTGGTCTGGGGGTGTTTTTGGGGTTAGTCTGGAGGCAAAGATCATACTGTTGGGTCACTTGAGTAATAGTGGCATATAAATTCCTGGCAATGATTCTTTCAATCAAATAAATGTTCAGGGCATCTATTCCCCTGTGTGTTTTCTGGTGCTCCTCCCTTACTAGTGACCACAACAAATGGGAAGGGATTACCAGCTTCCCTTCAATGGTAGCCCACCCCTCTTGGTTGTATGTCCCTTTTTGATCTTTGATTAGTTTTCTATCTTTCTTATTATATTCTGGTTTACCTTCAAGGGAAATTTGTCCACCTGGAATTTGAGCTTCTTCAATAGTTACCTCACCTTTTGCTGCTTCCTTTGCCTCTCTATCCGCCAGTTCATTTCCTTCTTCCAATTCTGAGCTCACTCTCTGGTGTGCCTTAATAAGCATAATTTCTCTCTTTTCAGGCAGCTGAACTGCTTCCAGAAGCCGGATTATCTCTTGGGCATGTTTGATGTTCTTTCCTTGTGAGGTCAGCAGTCCCCTCTCTTTCCAGATGGCTCCATGTGCCTGCACAACTCTGAATGCATACCTCGAGTCTGTACAGATGTTTATTCTCTTTCCTTTTGCCATTTCTAAGGCACAGGTCAGACCAATTATCTCGGCCCTCTGTGCAGAAGTGCTTGTTGGTAGAGGTCTGGATTCTGTTACCTCTCTGCAGGTAGTGACTGCATATCCAGTATGTCACTTTCCATTGGAAACGTAGCTACTCCCATCAGTGAACCAGGTCTCTGCATCATCCAAAGGAGTGTCCTTTATGTCTGGGCGGCTGGAGTAAGTAGCTTCAATGGTCTCCAGGCAATCATGGTGTACTGCTTCTTCTTGATTTCCAATGTGGAAGTCTTAAAGCTGGAGCTGACATGAGGGCACTCTTTAGCTGGTGAAAGGCCTGTGTGACTTTCTTTGTCCACTGGAGATCTTTATTTCTATTGGCAATAAGAGCATAGAGGGGTTTGACGAGCAGTCTGTAATTATAAACCCACAGCCAGCACCACCCTGTCATGCTTAAGAAGATTCGGAGTTCCTTTATTGTCTGGGGTTTCGGGGTTTGGCATATGGCTTCCTTGCGAGCCTGCCCTAAAGTCTGTTGCCCAGCACTGACCTCGTACCCTGGGTAGATTACTTTCTGTTTCACTCCCTGTGCCTTTTTCTTTGATACTCTGTATCATTGGAGCCCTAAGAAATTCAAAAGGCTGCACATGCTTCCCTCATACAAGTGGCTACTAGAAGATCATCCATGTACTGCAATAACCTTCCTTCTTGTGGAGCTTCCTAAAACTTTAGATCTTTTGCAAGATGTTCCCCAAACAGAGTGGGGGAATTTTAGAAGCCTAGAGGCAAGACAGTTCATTTGAGCTGGGTTTTGCGCCCGCTTTTAGGGCTTTCTCATTTGAATGCAAAAATTTTCTGGTTGGCTTAGTGGATAGGGAGGCAAAAGAAGGCATCTTTCAGATCTAAAACAGTAAACCAAGTTAGCTCAGGTGTTAAACATGTTAGCAAGGTGTATGGGTTTGCCACCACCAGGTGAAGATCAGGCTTTTACTGCCTGACCCTAGTTGGTTGTTTTCCTTAACTTGCACAGGAGGTGCATTCTCTGCCCTCCCTTATATGTTAGAGGCCCATACCCCAGGAAACACCGGATCCATTATTTTCTTGTTAATTTCATCCTTATTTTCAATTTCAGTTGCACTAATTGTTACAATTAAGCCTACTATGTCTACATATTCTTGATCCTTTACCTCCAAAACAATCTCCCCACCTTTAAATGTGATCTTTGCTTCCAGGTGCTCCAACAAGTCCCTACCCAACAGGGCCTTTGGAGAGTTGGGCATATACAAAAACCTATTAATATTTTGATGGTTTGCAAAGTATGCTTTCTCAGATTGGCCAGTTGCCCCCTTATCATAACATAATCATCTGTTATAGGCATCAAGGCTTTATTTAACACTGAGTATGTTGCCCTGTGTCTACTAAAAACTCTATTTTATTAGTTCTCATTTTTCTACCCCATCCTCTTTGCCTTAATTCAAAGTCCTGGGGTGTAAAATAAGCTGAGCAGACTCAGCTTTAATTATTTCTGCTGGGTTTCTTAAATTACTTGAAACTCTCTTTTCTAATAATTCAAACACCCTGTTACTTCGTTCCTTCTTGTGACTGGTTGCTACTAAAATCATTATAGCTCTCTGAGTAGTATTCATTTTCTTAGAATAACACAAATGACAAAATGCCTGTCTTGGTCTTCTCCACCTAAAACCTGTTTTACAAAATCTCAGTCTTTTCCAATTCTCTTCCCACACAAACTAATTAAAGTATTGTTTCTACTGGCACTCACTTTGCTGCCTTGCAAAAGGCTGTGCCTGTTGCAGCCAAAAACTCTGATATGCCCACAAACACAAACCCCCCTTGTATCTCAAATTCACAACAGTCAGGGCTTAAGTTGCTGTGAGAGGGGAATTCCTGGCATTCCTTTAATTCATTTTACCACAGTTAAAGATAAATCACCATACTGCAGTTTTTCTGCATAAAATGCTACACTTGTTGCAAAGAAAATCCTAAAATCTCCACACGGACTAACCAACTAATTATAGATTCACCAGGTCATTGAGCATAATCCTTTCTAAGGCCATGAAGGTCCTTCAGGGAAAAGGACTCAGTAGACACTTATGATTTTGTGTCAGTTGCTTTGACTTGTGATTTTGTGCCAGAAACCAGCTTTGAGGGTCCTTCTCCCAGATCATTATCATCCGCTGGTCAATCGGTTTTGTTTGTGTGCTTCTTTCCCGCAGTAGCAACTGCCAGTGGCTTAGGGTCACTGGTTTAGCTGCTGGCTTAGGCTCACTGTCTGGTTTAGCTACAACCTGAGTAGCTGGGGTGTTGGCTGCAGCCTGAGTGACTGGGGTAGCTGCTGATTCATCTCCCTGCCCCTCTTCTTCTGTCTGCCGCCCTACAGTATCTAGCAGTGTGCGATAAGCATAGGCCAGGGCCCAGCTTATTGCAATGAGCCTTTTCTCTTTAGACCCATCATGGCACTTCTCTTTCAGGTATTTCCCCACCTTAGCTGGGTTCTGTATTTGTTCATGTTATGAATAGAAATTTGTATTTTTTTTTAAGTTTCAGAGTTAAAAAAAAAAACAAGTCTGACCGGTCAGACTCCTTTGGTTTCGCTGCCAAAGAAAAAGTTTTTAATTACCCATTAATGGCTGGTGATTAACTATTGTTCCCCTGATGCTGGCCGTTTGCCAAGAAGACATCAGGACAGACTTTCCAAGGAGTGACACCAGAGCCAGCATGCAAATGAGAAATGCATTGCACCCTGGGTTTTTACAGTTTTACAGTTTTTACAAGAAAAACCCCTAAAATCACGAGCCAACAAGTGACTTAAGTGACATCTAAGGATGGGAGCGTAGTCCCGTACCTGCTTGGACCTTTTTGTTTCTCTCCCTAACCTGAAAAGATACTGATTAAAGAGACACCCCGGGTTTTTAAACAAACAAGCGAGGACTCTGCGACTCTCCCGTGAGGACAGAGTCCCCAGCTCTGTCTGCAGACCAGTGGACAAAGCTGCATCATCCTCCTTCTTCGTGCCACGCCTGGGAGCAACGGCGGTGTGGGCGCAACCCGTCGATTTCTCCCCACCTGAGCTGATTCTTCTTAATAAAGGCATTAAAAAAGGAGAAAGATCTCCTGCCCATTTATTTCAGTTCATGTGGAAAGTCCCAGGCTATAGGGTCAGTAAATCCCTTCAGGATTTGGCCCATATCCTCCCATTCTCCACACCACTCAGGATTTTCCATGCCTGGGTCTACTCCTGGGTCAGAGGTCTCAGCTGCTCTGAACATACCAGCCCTCACTCTAGAAAAGCTGCAAACCATATAGAGGAAGCCTACCAGATTAAAGACCAGGAAGGTGGTCTCTTTAACATTCAGGGGAAACTGAACATTCTTCAAAAGTGACATAACAGATTC
The DNA here is from genome assembly GCF_036417665.1 of Passer domesticus. Classification (NCBI taxonomy): domain Eukaryota; kingdom Metazoa; phylum Chordata; class Aves; order Passeriformes; family Passeridae; genus Passer; species Passer domesticus. Next base: position 9,032,608 of record NC_087511.1, on the reverse strand, counting down.
AAAGGAGAAGGAAAGGAAAGGCTGAAAAGCCTCATCCCCTGCTCTTCCTCTGACAAACTAGGTGCAATTATCTCCTAGGGTGATGCTATGATGCTTGTATCCCCAATCGGGTGTTCTGTTTATGCTGGATATTATATGCTGTGCCTTCAAGACTGGCTGAGAGCGAAGGTGGGGAGAAGAAAAAGCAGGGTTTTGTTATCAAAAACTAGACTCACTCCTCCACAGTCTGCTGGAACACTGTTTTTGTCTGGGCACAGACAGGGCAGAACACCGTGCTCCTTTTGCTTTTTAGTTAGTTAGTTAGTTTAGCTAGCTGAGGCAGTCTGAGCTTTCCCTGAACTGTTTTTCTTTCCCTTTTCTTGGAACCATTCGAACCTGCTCCAGACCGGGACCCAAGGAAACACTGAGAGCACACGCTTTGTATCCTGCTGAGGCCTACTCTGCAGTCTTTCCTAGCACCGGAGGAACTGATAACAGAGTGACCAGCCACCAGAGAGACTTTCTGAATTTGTCATCTCTTCAGAGCAGCGAATGAGTTTTGTCATCCAGTATTGTTCATTTTGTGTGCTGGGGAGTGCTTGGCCTGTTAAATAAACAGGTTCTTTCTACTTCTCTACGAGGAAATTTTTTCTTGAACCAGGTGGGGGGAGGGGACGCCGGGTTTGTCTTTCTGGAGGGGCCCCTTTTGGAGGTTTTCTCCCAAGTTTGCCCTAAACCACAACAAATAATTAATAAACTCCCAAAACATGCTACCAGAACTAGGACGCAGGGTAAGACGAAGAAACCATAAACTATTCATATCTTGAACAATCCCTAGTACCTTTGTAAACTCCCTATAAATTATTATTACTGAGCCCAGCACAATAGCTATTCTAATCCATGCCCCTCTACTGTAAAAACTACATGTTAGGGACAATACTGGAGCTATCTCTGGATAGGAAAATAATCCTAGGGACCAGAAAGGTATTAAAACCTCAAAAAAGCCTAGGGACCAGAGACACATGAAGGCCTCCACCCAGAGAGAAATTATTAATTCAAGCAACATGGCTACTGACTGCTTTATCCCAATACAGAGTAAGTACAACCAAAATGCAATCAGTACAGGTTTTTTCCACTTTCTTGAGCCACGCGCTGGGCACCAAAAAAATGTATTTGTCCTGGTTTATGACAAATTTGGGAGGAAACCTCCAAATGGGGTCCCTCTAGAAAGCAAATTCAAACAGCCCCTCCCCCAGCTGGTTTGGGAAAAGATTTCCTTGGAGAAAAGGGAAAAAACCTGTTTATTTAACAAGCAAAGTATTCACAAGCATTTTAAAAAAGAATAATATTAAACAATTGAACCTCTCACTGTTCTGAAGAGATGGCAAGTTCTTTTTGTGGGATGTTGCTCGGCTCACTCAATCTTTTATCAGTCCCTCCAGCACTGGAATGCAGCATCCCGGGTCCTGGTGGGCCACAGGTGTGAGCTCCCAGTGTTTTTCTCGGTTTTCCGTCTAGAGCAGGTTTGAACAGTTCCAAGAAAAAGAAATACCACAGTTCGGAGAACTTCTCTGCCTCAGGTAGCTAAAAAACGAACTAAAAGCAAAGGAGAGCTCTCTCTCACTGTCCATTGTATAGACAACACTTTCTGCGTGAAGGTATGCGGGGGAGCAAGTGTAATTTCTGATAACAAACTCCAAGCTTCTTCTCTCCCCCTTTGCTCCCAGAACCAGTCTTAAAGGTGCAGCACTTAATATCCAGCATAAACAGAGCAGACGACTGGGGATACAAGCATCATAAAGTCACCCCAGGACAGAGGTTCACTAACTGAGCTGGCCCTGCCCAGTCTGAACCCCTTTGTTTGACAAAGAGAGATAAGGTTCTGGTAGTGCAGTTGAGAGGTATGTTAGGAAACAATGTTTGGATTAATTCTGCCTCGAGCTAAGACAAACCCATCAGTCTTTGCTCAGGGACCAGATTGCATTTGGTGGGTGCTTCAGAAATGGAGAAACACAATGTATACCTCAAGAGGACCCTATTTTGAGGTGAACGGTTCATGACACTGTGCCTGTATCCATATCTGCATGTATATATGTACATAATTAGGCCAACACATGTATATATATATATTTTAGAAGTCCAAGCTTGATGTATTGTGTTGGTATATTAAAAAAAATTCAAAGTGGATAATGTTGGTTGGTTGGTTTCTTCAAGGAAGTTTCTTCTCATTTGTTGTCATGGAAAATGCAAACAGACATGTATTAAGAAACAAAAGACATGGCCAAGCACTCTCACATACCACAGTAATGGTTTGGCCAGGGGAAACAATTTTGGAGTTATGCCTGGGAGGAAGGGAGTGTTTCAGGAATGGTGGTGTAAATACCAAGAGAGGTATTTGGGCCCTGACTCCAGGACTCCCATCTGGGCAGTGGGGGGCTTGTTGTCAGCCCTTTTTTTCCTCTCAAGAACTGTCGTTTGTATTACAGAGGGCGTTTGGCTGCTCTGGGGATATTGCTATGCTGTAGCAAGCTGCCCTTGTAATAAATGTATTAAATTTGTGCTCATATAAATATTATAAATATATTCGTACTTAGGGAACTATATATTGAATCACACTTTAGAATGTTACAGAAAACACCCAGGTTTTTAGAAATATTACACAAGGATTGGGAAATTGGTTACCTCACTAGATTGTATCACACACAGGCGTTCACTGAATAAGACTCCAAATTAGCAAGTGAAGGGAGCAGCTCCTATGGAAATTCTGAGCGAGTCGGGAGCACCCAAGCCATCATCGGCCAATAACGACCGTAGATAACCGAGGACAGCTCTGGACTAGCATGTGAATGCTCGGTTCCCGTAACTCCAACTTTACATGTATCAGTTCCTGGACCCAGTATTGTTTGTCCCAAGGCAGCTTTGTCCGAGCAGGAGACGGGATTCCTCCAACACCCTACAGAGGACAGAGGACTACATGAATATTCGAATCCTTCCCCATTCCCCAGACACTGTTCTGTCTACTCAAAGATAGAATTCTTCTACCACCAGACAGGGGGTGAGGACCGCATCAATATTCAGAGAAGGAAACAAAGAAAACCTACCTCCGGGCAAGAAAAACAGTATATAACCTCGGCTCACCAGACGGACTTTGTGAACTCCACAGGTGTGATGCGAGAGGGGGTCAGAACTGTGTTCATCCAGTGTGGAGTCCCGGGCTCGAAGCTGATCCTTTGATTGTGGCTGGCAGAGATTGTATTTTGATCTGTGAAATAAAATCTATTTCCTTTTTATTTTAATCTTTCTCAAATGATTGATTTGGCCTAATCTGGTTGTTGCCTATAACACCCTGGTTGTGCCCATATACACTGTTCCTGCTTGCTGCTATGGTTTAGCTTGCCATCTGGAGTGTTACAGAGACCAGCTGCTGCCTCTGCTGCATGTGAATTTTGTAAACATGAGCCACCTCACCTTCCACCTTCCCCCTTGCCCATGCTCCAAATAACACCTTGGGAGATTTTACGAGCCTGCATCAGAGTGCCCCTGAAGCCTCAGGGGAACCATCACAGCCCCTCTGCTATGCTGGGAGCCAACAGCACCCCTCTGGAGCCACAGGGGAATCACTGCACCATCTCTGCCACTACACTAGCCAACAGTGCCCCCTACTGGTTGTGATTGCTACTACACCAAAAAGGAAATTGCTTGACAGGCATGAAAAGGCTATAATTTGGTTGTTTGGGGTTTTTTGTTATTGCTGTTATTGTTTGTCTGTCTTTATATACATATATATTTATTTAAGTAAAGGACTGTTATTCCTTTGCCCATATCTTTGCCTGAAAGCCCTGTAATTTCAAAGTTATAGTAATTTGGAGGGAAGGGAGTAATATTTTTCATTCCAGGAAGGTTCCCACCTTCCTTGGCAGACACCTTTCTTTTAAATCAGGACAGGCTGATTCATCTTATCTTGTCAGTTCTTACTTCAAAAATAAGATGTTTATTGGCAGTTGGAAGATGCCAGACTGGTATTAAATCCATGGTGCCAAAATAACTCACTAGAAGAGAACTTGTCCCGTTTATCTGACTTTAACAAACAAGCTTTTTATGGGGGATAAGATGCCATGCTACAGGAGGACCCAATGCTGGAGCTGATGGATGCACATCAAGGAGGCTGTGACCCAATGGGTAGCCCACACTGAAGCAGGGTACCAGCAGGACCTGTAAATACATGGAGAGGAGCCCACTCTGGAGCAGTCTTGCTGGTAGGACTTGTGATTCCACAGGGGCCACATACTACAGCAGCCTGTTCCTGAAGGACTACACCTTGTGGAAAGGACCCATGCTGCAGCATTTTATAAAGAATTGCAGCCCATGGAAACTACTCACATTGGAGAAGTTCATGGAGGACTATCTTGTGGGAGGAAGGTGCAGCAGAGACAATCTGTAATGAACTGGCCATAAGCCCTATTTCCCATCTCCCTGTGCCACTCGGGGGGGGGGGGGGGGGGGGGGAGGTAGAGAAACTGGGACTGAAATTGAGCCTGGGAAGAAGGGAGGGGTGGGGGGGAAGGTGTTTTTAAGATTTAGTTTCTATTTCTCATTATCCTATTTGATGGGGAAAATAATTTTTTACCAAAGTCAAGTCTATTTTGCCCATGACAGTAACTGGTGAGTGATGTCCCTGTCTTTATCTTGACCCACAAGCCTTTTTTCACATTTTCTCAACTCACCACATCTACTTTGGAGATTAAGAAATTATGAAGCTGAAAAAGAAATGTATTATGATGACTGTAGCTGATAGAAATATATCTTTTTCCATTGTTGTTTTCTGTCCCAATGTCCCCAAAGAAGAATGTTCAAATACATAGGGAAAAAAAGAGGTTATGAAAGATTCATTAGAAGAAGAGGAAGATTTGGGGAAAAAAAATCTCTGCTAATGCAGGGCTTGAGGAAGTTGTAGTATTTGAGTAACAAAAAAAAAGGCATGGAAAATTTTCCTTAAAATATAGAATAGAATGATAGAAGTGTTTGATGTGGAAGGGACCTTAAGGATCATCTACTTCCAAATTTCCCACCATGGGCAGGGACACCACCCACTCTACCAGGTTGCTCAGGGCCCCTTCCAACCTGGCCTTGAATATTTCCAGGGTTGGGGCAGCCACAGCTTCTCTGGGCAACCTGTGCCAGTGCCTCATCACCCTCACAGTAAGGAACTTCTTTCCGATGTTGAATCTAAACCAGCCAGTGAGTCTTGCTACTCCTGCTGCCACCTAGAGGACATAGCACATACCTTTGTCCCTACAGCTCAACAGAAGGTGTCCTGGGTTGACTATATGATGCTTTTATCCCCAATCGTCTTGTTCTGTTTATACTGAATAATAAGTTTTACACCTTTAAGACTCTCTTCCAGAGAGTGAAGGGGGGAGGGAAGAAGCACGCAGTTTGTTTTCAGACTGCACTTACTCCTCCACATTCCTGCTCCTGGACTGTGTTGTCTGTGGATGGACAGACACCAGGACAGAGCTCTTTTTTTTTTTTTTTCTTGCTTTTAGTTACTTTTAGCTAGCTGAGGCAAAAAAGTTCCCTGGACTATGTTTCTTCTTTTTCTTGGACCTCTTCAAGCCTGCTCTGGACTGAACACCCAGAAGAGCACCAGCAGCTCCACCTGTGGCCCACCTGGCATTTCCAGCGCTGGAGGGACTGATCAGAGACTGAGTGAGCCAAGCTGCAGCCCAGAGAGGGGACTGTTTGGAGTTTGTCATCTCTTTTTGGAGCAGCAAGAGGTTTTATTGTTTAATATTGTTTGGGTTCTATTGTTTAATTAACAGGTTTCTTTCCACTTTTCCTCCAAGGAGATATTTTCTCCCGAACAGTTTAGGGGGGGAGGGGCCAACTGAATCTGCTTTTGTAGCGGAGCCCCTTTGGGGGTTATCTCCCAAATTTGCCCTGAACCAAGAGAAATAGAGTTAGTAGCGCCCAATGTGTGGCTCAAGAAAGTGGAAAAAAAGCCTTTATTGATTGCCGGTTGGTTGTTCTTGCTGTGTAGTAGGATAAAGCAGCCAGTAGCCATTGTTGCTTGAATTTGTAATGTCTCTTGGGGTGGAGGCCTTTATGTGACTCTGGTCTCTAGACCTTTCTGAGGTTTCAATACCTTTCTGGTCACTACGATTATTGTCCCTATCACATAGTTTTTGCAGTAAAGGGGCACGGATTGGAATAGCTATTGTGCTGGCCTTGGTGATAATGATTTTTAGGATGTTTACGAAGATACTGGCATCTGTTTACGATATGTATGGTTTATGGTTTCTTCGTCCTACCCTGCATCTCAGTTCTAGCAGTATGTTTTAGGAATTTATTAGTAATTACACCCAGTTGGTTAGAGGAGGAGCAGGGAATGAGGCTTTCCAGCCTTTCCTTTCCTTCTTCTCCTTTGAATCCGACATGTCACTTTCTGAGAATGTTCAGTTTCCCCTGAATGTTAAAGAGACCATCTTTCTGGTATTTAATCTGGTAAGCTTCCTCTATACAGTCTGCAGCTTCTCTAGAATGAGGGCTGAGATGTCCAGAGGAGCTGATGAGACACCTGACCCAGAAGTAGACCCAGGTGTGGAAAATCCTGTGTTGTTTGGTGAATGGGAAAATATGGGCCAAACCCTGAAGGAAATTTCTGACCCTGTAGATTGGGATTTTCCACGTGAACAAATACAGAACCCAGCTGCGGTGGGGAAATACCTGAAAGAGAAGTGTCATGATGACTCTAAAGGGAAAAGGCTCATTGCAATAAGCTGGGCCCTGGCCTATGCTTATCGCACACTGCTAGCTACTGTAGGGCGGCAGACAGAAGAAGGGGGGCAGGGAGATGAATCAGCAGCTACTCCAGTCACTCAGGCTGCAGCCAACACCCCAGCTACTCAGGTTGTAGCTAAACCAGACAGTGACCATAAGGCACTGGCAGGTGCAGCAGGAAAGAAGCACACAAGAAGAACTAATCGGCCAGTGACCGGTGATGATGATCCAGGGGAAGGACCCTCAACACCAATTACTGATACAAAAGCGAAAGTTAAAGCAACTGACACAAGATCAGAAGCCACTATTGAGTCCTATTCCCTGAAGGACCTTTGTGGCCTAAGAAAGGATTACACTCGAAGACCTGATGAATCTATAATTAGTTGGTTAGTCCATCTCTGGGATGCTGCAGGTGAGGCTACAGTTTTGGACAGTAGTGAAGCGAGGCATTTGGGATCCCTGTCACATGATCCTGTCATTAACCAAGGAATGATGAGGAGGGCTAACCCTCACAGCCTCTGGGCATGGGTCCTGGGAAGTGTAGCACAAAGATACCTGTGTGCAGACAATCTCTATATGCAGCAAACTCAATGGAAGACCATAGAACAAGGGATTCAGCACTTGAGGGAAATGTCAGTGGCAGAGATTGTCTTCTCAGGTGATGTAAACACTGTAAATCCAGTCTTGGTACCATGTACATCCATGATGTGGCGAAAACTTGTTTGACTTGGGCCACAAGAATATGCTTCTGCTTTAGCCATAATGAAGCAGGATGACAGCGAGGAGACCGTGCTTGATATGGCAAAGAAGCTCCAAGCATATGCAGATGCTGCACATGGCCCAACACATGCCAGAATCGCAGCAGTGGAAACCTGTCTGCAGAAATCAGAAGACAATATGGAGGAGAACCACAAGAAACTCAGGAAGGAGATTAAAGAAGACTTTCTCCAAATCTCAGCAGTACAGATCAGAGGTTCTGGTACCCAACGCAGATGTTCCCCAGTTAGGGAGAGAAGGTACACCCCACGAGCTGAGCTGTGGTTTTTCCTACGCGATTTTGGAGAAAACATGAGATGGGACGGAAAATCTACTGCTGCTCTGGCAAAATGGGTGCGTGAATTGAAGGAAGGCAAGACTCAGAGAGGAAGTTCCAAAAGGAAAGCAGCTCCAGTGGCCCGTAACTGAACTGCCATATATGATGATGATGACAATATTTTCGATCCCCTCGAAGGAACCTCCCAAGACATATGCCCAGAGAAAGAAGGAGAACCAGGCTTAGAGGGGCCCTGCCTCTGGCCAGGTAGAGGATAGGGAAAACTGTTTTTTGGACTGCGTGGATTCTTTGGCCTGGCACATCTGAACCACAAGAATATAAAGCTTCTGTCGACGCTGGTGCGCAATGTCCATTAATTCCATCAAGACATGAGGGGGCAGAATCTGTTTCTATTGCTGGTGTGACAGGGGAATCACAGGATTTGACTTTGGTGGAAGCTGAGGTAAGCCTGACTGGAAATGAGTGGAAGAAACACCCTATTGTTACTGGCCCAGAGGCCCCATGCATTTTAAGCATAGACTTCCTCCCAAGTGGGTATTTCAAAGACCCAAAGAGACTCAGATGGGCTTTTGGCATAGCTGCTGTAGGGACAAAGGGTGTCAAGCAATTGAACACCTTGCCTGGACTATCAGAAAACCCATCTGCAGTAGGACTCCTGAAGGTGGAGGAGCAACAAGTGCCGATTGCCACCTTGACAGTGCACCGCTGACAGTACAGAATGAATCGAGATGCCGTGATCCCCATCCACAAAATGATCTGTGAGCTGGAGAGCCAAGGGGTGGTCAGCAAGACCCACTCACCCTTCAACAGCCCCATTTGGCCTGTGCATAAATCTGAAGGAGAATGGAGATTGACTGTGGACTACTGTGCATTGAATGAAGCAACTCCAACACTGAATGCTGCTGTGCCAGACATGCTGGGACTCTAGTACGAGCTGGAATCCAAGGCAGCAAAGTGGTATGCCACTATTGATATTGCCAATGCATTTTTCTCCATTCCTCTGGCAGCAGAATGCAGGCCTCAGTTTGCCTTCACCTGCAGAGGTGTGCAGTACACTTGGAACCGGCTGCCCCACAGGTGGAAGCACAGTCCTACCATTTGCTATGGACTGATCCAGAGTACACTAGAAAAGGGTGAAGCTCCAGAACATGTGCAATATATTGATGACATCATTGTATGGGGGAAGACAGCAGCAGAACTGTTTGAGAAAGGAAAGATGACTATCCAGATTCTGCTGGAAGCTGGCTTCGCCATCAAGAAGAGCAAAGTCAAGGGACCTGCTCAAGAGATGCAGTTTCTGGGAGTGAAGTGGTAAGATGGACGGCATCAGATTCCCACTGATGTCATCAACAAGATCACAGCAATGTCTCCACCAACCAACAAGAAGGAAACACAAGCTTTCCTGGGCGCCATAGGATTTTGGAGAATGCATTTTCCTGAGTACAGTCAGATCGCGAGCCCTCTCTACCTGGTCACCCGTAAGAAGAACACTTTCCACTGGGGCCCTGAACAGCAACAATCCTTTGTCCAGATTAAGCAGGAGATCACTCATGCAGTAGCCCTTGGCCCAGTCAGGACAGGAGCAGATTTGAAGAATGTGCTCTACTCTGCAGCCAGGAACTATGGTTTTTCCTGGAGCCTTTGGCAGAAGGTGCCTGGGGAGACTCAAGGCCGACAACTATGATTTTGGAGTCGAAGCTACAGAGGGTCTGAAGCGAACTATACTCCAACAGAGAAGGAAATATTAGCAGCCTATGAAGGAGTCCAAGCTGCCTCAGAATAAGAGCCACTGAAGCACAACTCCTCCTGGCACCCTGACTACCAGTACTGGGGTAGATGTTCAAAGCAAAGGTTCCCTCTACCCACCATTCCTCGAGTGCTACATGGAGCAAATGGATTGCTCTCATAACACAGCGTGCCCATATTGGAAAACTGAATCGCCCTGGGATTCTGGAAATAATTACAAACTGGCGGAAAGGTGAAAACTTCGGTGTCACTGATTGTCGTGGTTTGGCCAGGAAGCGAGTTTCTGGAAAAGTCGTGGTCAAACCAATCAGTGGCCAGATTTGAAATTGGCACCTGGTGTGGCCACTGGGGATTTGGATACGCCTCTGAGAACACACAGGGGTTAAAAGCAGAAGATTCCAAGAGAACTTTCTCTTTAGAATCCAGCGGCGGTGAGTGGAGTCTGACCACCTCCCCAGCCCAGCTGTGTCTGGGTGGGGGAGGGAGAAGCCATGCGCCCTGTGGGGAGGGAGGCCGGAGACCCTGCAAGAGGCAGGGGTGGAAGAGACCTGGGATGTCTGGGCAGCCCCTCCGGAGAGAGTGATAGAGACTGTACTGGCAGCAGAGCCAGCCAGAAGCGGGGGATGTGGCGAGAGAAGGTGCCCGGCAGCTGTGGGAGTTCTCAGCAGACAGAAGCGAAGATTTTAACCCCTTGGTAAAATAATGGAAACCTTACAAATACTGATCCTCCTGAATTAGAATGAGGAGAGAGGGATGATGGACTGACGAAATGGGCAAGTGTGAGGAAAGTTGGAAGAGGTGAGAAGAATCCTAGGTGGGAAGAGATGATGGAGTGGCCTTGAGCTGGACTCTTTCTTGTATGGCCATGGACAGACCCGTGTTTTTTCCTGTGACCCGGAGACTGCATTTAGGGGGAGGCAATACCTTGGAGTCAAGAGTGAAGCAGTGGCAGGAACAGAGACAGCTGAGGAGGGTGTGGGATGCCGTCTGTCTCCATGGAGAGGAAGATCTCTGTTCACGAGGCCACGAAGCCCCAGGGGGTGGAATTTGGGGGGGACTGGTGTCCCAAAGTTGAGAGACTGCTGCTTTTGGAACTGGGTGGAACATCCTTAAACAAGGAACCCTATAAGCAGTCCTGGCCCATGTGTAGTGGTGAGAGCACTGGACATGGGGGGGAGGAAGTCACAAGGGCCGATGTTCTCTGGGCGGGGCCATGAGTGACATGGAAGCACAGGAGGTTTCAACTGTGTTTCCGGGGGAAGCCTATGGTGCAAGGGGGAACTCCTCTCTCCCTGATGGATTTGAGGGTTGATTATTTGAGGGGTGGTGATGGACTGGAAGTTGATTACCTGAGAGATGGTGACTGGGTGGAAATCTAAGCTGTTATTTCATTCTGTGGAGAAAAGGGAGGGGGGAGGAGGAATGTATTTGGAGGGTTTTCATTCTTAGCTTTGTGTGTGTTCCTTTTTAGATATTGTAACTAATAAAGTGTTGTGTTTTTCCCTCGATCCCCAATGTCGTGGGTTGGCCCAGAAATGTGTTTCTGGAAAGGTTTAAGTCGGGCCAATCAGTGGCCAAATTGAAAATTGGCATGTGATGTGGCCACTGAGGATCTGGATACACCTCTGAGAACACACGGGGGTTAAAAGCAGGAGATTCCCAGAGCACTTCCTCTTTGGGAATCTGGCGTTGGTGAGTAGAGTCTGGCCTCTCCCCTGCCCAGCTGCGTCTGGGTGGGGGAGGGGGAGGCCATGACAGGGAGGAGGCCGGGAGCCCCAGAAGGTGCAGAGGTGGAGGAGAACATGCAGGGGTGGAAGAGACTTAGGATGTCTGGGCAGCCCCCCCGGAGAGAGGGACAGAGATTGTGCTGGCAGTTCAGCCGGCCAGAAGCGGGGGATGCGTCGAGAGAGGTGCCTGGCAGCTGTGGGAGTCCTTGGGCCGGCAGAAGTGAAAATTTTAACCCCTTTTTAGACTAATAGAAACCTTGCAAATACTGAATCCTCCTGAATCAGGATGAGGTGAGAGAGAGAGATGAGAGATGAAATGGGCAAGCGTGAGGAAAGCTGGAAGAGGAGAGAAGAATCCTGAGTGGAAGAGATGATGGAGTGGCCTTGGGCTGGACTCTTTCTTGTATAGCCATGGACAGACCCGTGTTTTTTCCCTGTGACCCAGAGACTGTATTTAAGGGGAGGCAACACCAGGGAGTCAAGAGTGAAGCAGCGGCATGAACAGAAACAGCTGAGGAGGGTGTGAGATGCCCTCTGTCTCCATGGAGAGGAAGATCTCTGCTCATGAGGCCCCTCGGCCCCAGGGGGTGAAATGTGGGGGGGACTGGTGTCCCAAAGTTGAGACTGTTCATGAGGCCCCTCGGCCCAGGGGGTGAAATTTGGGGGGGACTGGTGTCCCAAAGTTGAGAGACTGCTGTTTCTGGAAGTGGGTGAAGCATCTTTAAACGGGGAGCCCTAAAAGCAGTTCTGGCCCGTGTCCAGTGGTGAGAGCACTGGACATGGCGGGGGAGAAGTCACGAGGGCCAATGTTCTCTGCGTGGGGCCATGGGTGACACGGAAGCACAGGAGGTTTTAATTGTGCTTCCGGGGGAGGCCCATGAGGCAAGGGGGGACTCCTCTCTCCCTGATGGATTTGAGGGTTGATAATTTGAGGGGTGGTGAATCTGTGGAGAAAAGGGAGGGGGAGGAGGAAGGTATCTGGAAGGTTTTCATTCTTAGCTTGGTATGTGTTCCTTTTTAGATTTGTAATAAATAAAGTGTTGTGTTTTTCCCTCCATCCCCGAATGGGAGCCTGCTTTGTTCTGTTCCCGGGTCACATCTCACAGCAACCCTTTTGGAAATATACCCTTCATGGGGGCCCTGGCATTGTGCCAGGGTCAAACCATGACACCCAAGTGGGAGCCTGCTTTGTTCTGTTTCTAGGTCACATCTCACAGTAACCATTTTGGACCTTTCATGGGGGCCCTGGCATTGTGCCAGGGTCAAACCATGACACCCAAGTGGGAGCCTGTTTTGTTCTGTTTCTAGGTCACATCTCACAGTAACCATTTTGGACCTTTCATGGGGGCCCTGGCATTGTGCCAGGGTCAAACCATGACACTGTTGAAGATGAACAAGAAGTGACAGGTGCTGAAAAAGTGCCACCGTATAACCAACTGCCAGCAGAAGAAACACTATACGCTCTTTTTACTGATGGTTCTTGCTGCATTGTGGGAATGAAATGTAAGTGGAAAGCACCCATATGGAGCCCCACATGACAGGTTGCAGAAGCTACTGAAGGAGACAGTGGATCAAGCCAACTTGCTGAACTCAAAGCCGTTCAACTGGCCCTGGACATTGCAGAAAGAGAGAAGCAGCCAAAGCTCTACCTCTACACTGATTCATGGATGGTAGCCAATGCTCTGTGGGGATGGCTGGAGAGGTGGAAGGGGCTAACTGGCAGTGTAGAGGAAAACCAATTTGCTCTGCTGATGACTGGAAAGACATTGTTACCAGGGTAGGGAGGCTACCTGTGAAAGTCTACCATGTAGATGCCCATGTCCACAGGAATAGAGTCGATGAGGAGCACCAAAACAATGAGCAGGTAGACCAGGCTTCAAAGATAGTGGTGTCAAAGATAGACTTAGATTGGCAACACAAGGGAGAGTTATTCCTAGCTCGATGGGCCCATGATGCCTACGGTCTTCTGGAGAGATATGCCACTTAAAAGTGGGCACGAGACCGAGGGGTGGATTTGACCATGGACAGTATTTCTCAGGTTATCCATAACTGCGAGACATGTGATGCCATCAAGCAAGCCAAAGCGAGTGAAGCCCCTATGGTATGGTGGGCGGTGGTCCAAGTACAAGTATGGGGAGGCCTGGCAGATTGACTACATCACACTGCCCCAGACATGCCAAGGCAAGTGGTACGTGCTCACAATGGTAGAAACCACCACAGGATGGTTGGAAACTTAGCCTGTGCATCATGCTATGGCCCGTAACACCATCCTAGTCCTTGAAAAGCAAGTCCTGTGGAGACATGGTACCTCTGAGCGGATTGAGTCAGACAATGGGACTAATTTAAAGAACAGCCTTATCAACACCTGGGCTGGGGAACATGGCATAGAGTGGGTGTACCATATCCCCCACCATGCACCAGTTGCAGGCAAAGTGGAGAGGTACAGTGGACTGTTAAGAAACTCCTTGAAAGCATTAGGTGGGGGATCTTTCAAAAACTGGGACCAGCATCTGGCAAAAGCCACCTGGTTAGTTAACACCCGAGGCTCTACTAACCAAGTGGGCCCTGCCCAATCTGTGCCTTTGCACAGAGTAGATGGAGACAAAGTCCCAGTGGTGCATATCAGAGGTTTGTTAGGAAGACAGTTTGGATCAATTCTGCCTTAAGACAAACCCATTCTTGGAGTTGTTTTTGCTCAGGGACCAGGTTGCACATGGTGGATAATGCAAAAAGATGGAAGAACACAGTGTGTACCTCGGGGAGATGTGATTGTTGGGTGAGAGCTATGTGTAAATATCACTGTTTGCTGAATGTTACTACCATTGTCTGTGTATAACTGTATATTGGATATATAATGTATATTTGTAGAGTTAGAATATATATTAGTTTTAGTAGTAAGCTGACAATATGCGGGTAAGGGGTGGAACCCCTAAAGCGTAATGTGTTTCTCCTGGTTCAGGGCAAATTTGGGAGAGAACCCCTAAAGGAGTTCCTCTAAAAAAGCAGATTCAATTGGCCCCTCTCCCCAACCGGTTTGGGAGAAAATACCTCCTTGGAGAAAAGTGGAAAAAAACCTGTTTATTAAACAATAAAAACAAAACAATATTAAACAATAAAACCTCTTGCTGCTCCAAAAGAGATGACAAACTCAGAAAAGTCCCCTCCCCAGGTTGCAGCTTGGCTCACTCAGTCTCTTATCAGTCCCTCTGGTGCTTGAAATGCCGCGGCCCAGGCCTGGCTCGGTGCTGCCACAGGTGCAAACTGCCGATGCTCTTCTGGGTGTTCAGTCCAGAACAGGTTTAAACAGGTCCAAAGAAAAGGAAAAAAACCACAGTCCAGGGAACTTCTTTGCCTCAGCTAGCTAAAACTAACTAAAACAAAGGGGAGCTCTGTCCCGCTGTCTGTCCATCCGCAGACAACACAGTCCAGGAAGAGGAATGTGGAGGAGTGAGTGCAGTGTCTGAAAACAAACTGCACACTTCTTCCTCCCCCCTTCACTCTCTGGAACAAGTCTTAAACTTGCAAAACTTATTATTCAGCATAAACAGAACAAGACGATTGGGGATAAAAGCACCATATAGTCAACCGAGGAGAATACTGTTTTAAAGTTTTGAGACTGCTTTGCCCTCCTCCTAATCCTATCTCACAGCAGGCAATGAGTCAATAATTCTAGAGGGTACATGGAGATTTGGCCAGTCCTGTACCCACAACATTAATTGGTGCATTGGCCAGGAAATCTCAGACTGGTAAACCAAAACCACTTCAGTCACTTCCTGGTTTTATGTCAAGTTTACTCCAGTTTTATTGCCTCATGTTTCTAGGTATGATTGAATCAGATGAAAAAAACAGTAAGTGTGGCATGCCTTGAAATCAGAGAGGGAAATTTTTTCATAATCAAAATCAACGGAAGAAGAACAACTGTCTTAGTATAAGTAATTTAAAATAAAATAAAGTGGCAATTCCTGTAAAGTTGTCTATTGGAAATACTGAAATATAATGGTCTTTGGAAAAATAAATGTTCAACTTACAGGTTTGTTACAAATATAACATGCAAACTGTGTTTTCTTGAAAAAATATAACCTGAGCTATTTCTGATTAATTTTTAAAACATCCCATGCAAAAACATACTATATTAGCATGAACAAGGAGCAAAATTTCCTTTTTCTCTATTAGTTGTCACAGGAAAGTACTTATTCTAAATTATGAACATTCAATATTTGCTTGATATTTTGTCTTGAACTTCAGTCAGCATTGAGTTTTACAGATAAGAAATAGTCCATTTGTTTCCTATATATTACCTGAAAAATGCATTTTCAGATTATATGGAAAGATGGAAAAATAGAGGGACATAAATTAAGACAGCAAGATGTAAGGTTTCTTCTGTCTTTATGCTATAAAATATTAAGCAATTGTCAGATAGTCATCACCATGCATCCCACAAAAATTAGTACAAAGGTGAAGATGGCTATCTTTCAGAAGATGTTTCTAGCATTAAAAGCCGTTTTTATAGTATAACCTTATGCTGCTAAAACAATAAATATGGATGTTTTCCATGGCTCTTGAGTGCTTGTGAGAAACGGGAATGTTAATACCTAATGACTCAAACAATCCACCATTTGCAAAAGCATCAGAGTGCTTTGCTGATGAT
The DNA here is from genome assembly GCF_036417665.1 of Passer domesticus. NCBI lineage: Eukaryota > Metazoa > Chordata > Aves > Passeriformes > Passeridae > Passer > Passer domesticus. The sequence goes on along the minus strand of NC_087511.1, from coordinate 9,016,674 downwards.
GTGCAAAGTAACCGCCCAGGGGCAGAGGGGGTGCACATCCACTGAAATAAATGGGCAGATCTTTCTCCTTTTTAATGCCTTTATTAAGAAGAATCAGCTCAGGTGGGGAGAAATCGACGGGTTGCGCCACGCCGCCGCTGCTCCCAGGCGTGGCACGGAGAAGGAGGATGATGCAGCTTTATCCGCTGGTCTGCAGACAGAGCTGGGGATTCCGTCCTCACGGGAGAGTAGCAGATTCCTGGCTTGTTTGTCTAACACCCCGGGGCGTCTCTTTAATCAGTATCTTTTCAGGTTAGGGTGAGAAGCAAAAAGGGTCTAAGCAGGTACGGGACTACGCTCCCATCCTTAGACGTCACTTAAGTCACTTGTTGGCTCGTGATTTTAGGGGTTTTTCTTGTAAAAAACTGTAAAAATTCGGGGCGCAATGCATTTCTCATCTGCATACTGGCTCTGATGTCACTCCGATTCTCTTTACCTTGGAGGGTCTGTCCTGGTGTCTTCTTGGCAAGCAGCCAGCATCAGGGGAACAATGGTTAATCACCGGCCATTAACGCGTAATTGAGGAGCTTTTCTTTGGCAGTGAAACTAAAGAGGTCTGACTGGTCTGACTTGTTTTTAACTCTGAAACTCAAAAAAAAAAAATACAACTTTCTATTCATAACATCCACCACCACCATTGGAGGCTATAAGATGGGTGTTGAACAAGATAAGGGAAGAGGCTGATAAGAGGCAAATCCTTTGAGGTGGGATAATGCTTTTTATCATACCAATGTGTTGCCAGATGAAGAAATGCTTGCACCTGGTGGCTTAATACAATAATAATTTTGCAAAATCATTAGCTTATTGAACTACACAATCAAAACTATGATAAACATTAACTAAGGAAAGGAATAAGAAACTACACTTCACTGATCTAAAGACTCAAATTAATGAACTATGCCAGTTATGCCAATTTCTCTTCTAATTTGGAAAGTAGCACCAAGTTCATTGAGCAGTCAAGTATAACTTCGGGGTCACTGACCAGCAGAGACCACTGAAGGGACCCCCTGGGACAAGAGAATGCATGTGCTGATGGAAGGAAATATATGCTAATGACTTTGGGGAAATAGTTTTCATATGTATCTTTCTTCTGGGAAAATGCCATTCCTCTTTTCCCCATCTAGCTGATGATGGGGGCGGGCGGCAGATTCCCCCTGGAGCTCCGTTTGAATCCCAGGTGTCAGCTGTTTTGGCACATTATAAAACACAGGGAAGCACCCGGGTCCCAGGGTAACTTTATTTGATGGTAAACTTCCCCTTTTCCTCTCCCAGGACCCCGATCAAGGGGCAAACAAAAACTTATATGTGTGGGCAGGTCTCAGGGGAAGATACAATCTTTAACAAATCAGGAGAATTGGGAGTAAAAAACCAGGCGGGGATTACAATGTATGAACCAATAAAATTCCATGGGAAGAAAAACAGTTTAAGTAAACTGCTAAAGTTTGGAGAAACAGAAACTAGAAACTAGCTGACGAAATAACTGGGAAAAGGCGGGGACAAAAAGGAAACAGCATAAAGAAAACTACCAAATTACAAATCAAACCATAAACCTACTAATAAAACAAAAAGCACAACACAACAGGAAAACATCTAAGTATGTTTGTAAAATCTAGCATATAAACAGGAGCATTTTCTGTACTCAGCATGCAAGACAGGTGGAGCTATATCCCCCTTGCATCTGGCATTGCAATAAATAATGCCTGCTCCCTAATACTAAAATTATAGTGATAGAGAGTTTACTTTCTTGCCATTTTTGGTAACAAATGTCCTTACACAAGTGGTTCAGCTGTGAAAACTCCCCTCCAGGGAAGTACCTGAACATTCTCATGTAAGACTGAAGGTATTAATGCCTTCTGATGTGCCATAATTGACTCAACAGTGCTGACTTAAGAGGCAAATGTAATGTCTTTGAAGGTGTCTAAAGTGTGGGAAGTGTTCCGTGATCCACAGTATTACATCATCCAGTGTAAAACTCTCTGCCCTAGGAGAGGTACCTGGGCATTCCCACCTAGCATGAGTGTATATTAACCCACTGGACTTTGTGTTTCATGGGCTTTCCCCCACTCCTAATGGGTCAAGACTGTGACCATCACTTTGACCAATGAACATTGAAATTGCAACAATCAAGTCTTGTCACTGGATCCACAGGTGGTCATTATGTATCTTTCTAATCTTATACTTTCTTTTCCCTTATACATTTTCTTAAGTGTTATTTTTATGCTTTTATATTGAATTTCTAACAAAAATGGCTACATTTTAAAATTTGCCAAGTACCTCATTGTCACTATATTTTATGAAAATCCTTTTGATAGGATTTTGTCCTGAGAAGCTGAGGAGCCTCAGGAAAGAAATGTAAATAGTAAATATCTGCTGCTGTGGAATGCAACAGGTGCATCTTTGATTGGGCCATGTGAGATGTTTCTACTTAATGACCAATCATGGTCCAGCTGTGTGGACTCTGAGAGTCACAAGCTTTTGTTATCATTCCATTATATTCCTTTCCAGCTTTCTGATGGATCCTTTCTCTCTATTCTTTTTAGTATAGTTTTAGTATAGCATTTTAATATAATATAATATCATAATATAATAAATAAGCCTTCTGAAACATGGAGTCAAGATTCTCATCTCTTCCCTCATCCTGAGACCCTCGAACACAACCATACCTCATTCTACCTTAATGTTCTAAAGTTTGCAAGTAAAGGTTTGTTATTGAACCTCCTGACAATGTTGTTGTTTCTCCTGTGCACCCTCCCAGAGTAAATCAAACAACCTACCCCTAAACCTGCCAAGCAGACTGGGGCATAACAGTACCCTACAGGGATCAGCCTGCAGTACTTCTTAAGCTATGATTCAGGCACCTTATGGAAAATTTAGAGCTAGCATGGGGGGAGGGGGGGGAAGAGTGGGGAAAATCTCTGCAAAGAGCTTTACTCACTGGAAAAATCAGCATCAAGAAAGCACAGAAAATTGATGATTATGAATTATTAATAGCATACTTCACATACTTTGGTTTCTCTGAAACACAACAAAGAAGATTTATATATCTCGGTATAAATAATTATCAATATAAAAGTTTTAGGATTAAAAGACCATAACCCCACACCACACACTTGTTTATAAAGATAAAAATGTTAAAGTCCCTCATTCAGGGTTCATAATGTTCTGAAATGTCAGCCTGCTGATTTTGTTCGAGTGAACAATTTCTTTAGCCTCTGATGGCAGGGAGAAGATAAAGGTACTAGGAACTACCTTTGAACCACACCCATGGATCTGAAGGCAGCACAGTGCTTTCTTGCCACAGCATGCCACAGGACCTGAGGAATTTGAAAATTCTCCAATCAAAATCTAATTCCAAGTTGCTTCTCTCTTAGCAATGTAATTTCTTATGGGAGTGTTACTAAAATATTTTTACTTGTCAACAAAAGTTTAACAAAAGTGTTATAGATATGGGTAGTAATTCTTGGGAATTAAGGGTATATCAAAATATATATGTATAAAATGAGCTATTGGTGTATGAAGGGGGGGGATTCCTTCCCCAGGATGGTGAAACCGTGGCAGATGGACAGAGAGGCACCACCTCATTTGCATTCAAAGGAAACTCTGGCTGCAAAGGAGATGGGCATTCACAAGGACCTGCACCCAGTGACGCCCAAGCAATGATGGCCCAGACAAGATACCTATCTGAGAAGACCAGGGACATCAACACCTTCCATCTGAATACCAGATTCCGGGAATCGAGGAAACGTATTATTCTATTCCCGGATGGAGGCTTTGTGCAGCCCGAGCCAGAGAAAGAAACCAACTTGAATATGAAGAACTCAAAAAAGAGACAAAGACACTCTGCCGCGGGCAAAATAAACCGCATAAGAACTGCTGCCTTGGAGCAGCCGGTGTGGACGGGGAGTCATTGGTTCTGGTGAGTCCAATCTCACGTTCACCCGTATCATCTCCCGGGGGTGGTATGCTGTCCGATTTGGTTGTTGGCTGTCGAGACTGTATTACGGTCGTGAAATAAATTTTATTTTTATATTTTTATTAAAATTGGCTATATTTCATTTTTCATCTATAACAAAAAGTGTTATGAATAGAAAGTTGTAATTTTTTTTAAGTTTCAGAGTTAAAAACAAGTCAGACCAGTCAGACCTCTTTAGTTTCACTGCCAAAGAAAAGCTCCTCAATTACGCGTTAATGGCCGGTGATTAACCATTGTTCCCCTGATGCTGGCTGCTTGCCAAGAAGACACCAGGACAGACCCTCCAAGGTAAAGAGAATCGGAGTGACATCAGAGCCAGTATGCAGATGAGAAATGCATTGCGCCCCGAATTTTTACAGTTTTTACAAGAAAAACCCCTAAAATCACGAACCAACAAGTGACTTAAGTGACGTCTAAGGATGGGAGCGTAGTCCCGTACCTGCTTAGACCCTTTTTGCTTCTCACCCTAACCTGAAAAGATACTGATTAAAGAGACGCCCCGGGGTGTTAGACAAACAAGCCAGGAATCTGCTACTCTCCCGTGAGGATGGAATCCCCAGCTCTGTCTGCAGACCAGTGGACAAAGCTGCATCATCCTCCTTCTCCGTGCCACGCCCGGGAGCAGCGGCGGCGTGGGCGCGACCCGTCGATTTCTCCCCACCTGAGCTGATTCTTCTTAATAAAGGCATTAAAAAGGAGAAAGATCTCCTGCCCATTTATTTCAAAAAGTATACTGTATTTCAGAGTTTAGCAAAAAAGTTGCTTTTTCTGATTTACTTAATTATTTTTGCAAAATTGACTGTGCGGCATGTGATCACAGATGTCATGAACTCTGCCTCACCAGTGAGTAAGCTGGGGGTGCACAAGAAGTTGTGTGGGACAGCTGGGACAGCTAACCCCAACTGATCAAAAGGCATATTTTAGACCATATGGCTTGTGCTCAGCAATAAAACTAGGGCGGAGGTTGTTGGAGGTATTGCTGCTCAGGGACAGGCTGGGCATAGGCAGTTGGTAAGCCACTGTTTTCATTTGCATCACTTGTCTTTCTTGGGTTTTCTTTTTCTCTCTCTGCTATTTTTTCCTTTTCCTTATTATTAAACTGTCTTTATCTCAACCCTCAAGTTTTCTCCCTTTTACTCTTCTGATTTTCTCCCCCATCTCAATGGGGAGGAGTGAGTAGCTACATGGGTCTTAGTTGCTGGCCTGGGTTAAACCACAAGTCAGTCATGGAGGTAAATTAAATTTACAGAAGCGAGCATTTCTATTCATAGAGAGTAATAATATACATGGGAAATACTTATACCAAGGAGAAAACAAAACTTTATGCATCCACTTTCTAATTGCTCAAATCCTGCTTTCTCACAGCTAGGCAATGGATGAGATAAAAACTGAACCAACAAAGACAACAGTGAAGAACCATAAACAGATTTTAAATAAAATATTAACTGAAGTAAAGATGCTGTCTTTAAAGCAATTCTTAAGGAACATAACTTTAAATCTACACATTTCCATCCAGACAGGCTTCAGTCAAAGCGTCACAGGTCCTGCTAGCAAACCTTCTTCAGCATGGGCTTCTCTCTCCACAGGTCCTTCCAGAAGCCTGCTCCAGTGCGGGCTTCCCATGGGGTCACAGCCTCCTTTGAGCAATTGCACCTCTTCCAGGATGTGGTCCTCCATGGGCTGCAGATGCATCTCTGTTGCCCCATGGCCCTCAACGGACTGCAGGGGGGAGAGCCTGCCTCACCCTGGGCTGCAGGGAAATCTCTGCTCCAGTGCCTGGAGCTCCTCCTCCCCCTCCTTCTTCCCTGACCTTGCTGTCTGCAGTTGTTTCTCTCACATATTCTCACTCCTCGCTCCTGGCTGGTGTTACCCAGCTTCTTTCCCCCTTCTTAAATTTGTTGTCCCAGAGGTGCTACCACCATCACTGATTGGCTCGGCCTTGGCCAGCACCAGGTCTGTGTTGGAGCCAGCTGGCATTGACTCTGTCAGACATAAGGGAAGCTTCTGGTGTCTTCTCACAGAAGCCACTCCTTCAGCCCCCTCAACCTTGACATGTAAACCCCTTACAATCATAAAGTAGTTGAAGAATACAGGTCTCTTTCTTAAATTCAGTAGATTACAAAGTGTCGTAGGAACAGAGTGCATGTGCCCTGACCCACAAACACTAGGAATTCACCAATGAAGTCTTAAATGCTCCATTATGCACTGAAATTTTTTTAGAAGCCAGTTTTCTATTAGAGCAGAAAGGAAGATGCTCTGAAAAAAAAGCAAGACCTTTTATGATTGCTTAATAGTTACGGTCAATTTATTTTTCTTGCTTTTCTGACAAAAAAGCCACACCAGAAAGTTCATTTTATATTCTTTATTGTATGGCAAAGTTCATTAAAGATGGGGTAGCTTGTAGACAAGTTGCTCAAAATTTGTGTCTAGGTGGAGATCGATTAGCAATCTGACTTATTTCAAAGCATAGGCTTGTCAAACTAGGCCACAAAAACAATACTGTGTACAAGCAATAACTGAATAAGAGCTGCAGGTTCAGGAGTTTCCAAATATTACACATCTTGAGATCTCATCAGGAAATAAAAATAAAATCAAATAAAAGCAGTCACAATATAAAATAGCAGCTCCATGTAGCTTTTTCCAAGTTTTAATTTTATTCACAGTGTCACTTAGTTCAGTTTGCCTCATTCTTTGAAGCTTCATCAAAGTTTTCAACAAGATCTAGAAAAAGAAAAATGTTGAAATTCAAGTCTGACCTACTTCAGCTTTGCCAATTCCCTTGCATCCCCCCCCCCCCCCAAAAAAAAAAGTTCCAGGTCATATTAAGTGGTTACATGGCAAAAAAACTAAAATAAGCTTCTAAAATACCAACCAAACAACATTTAAGAGTTTCATGATTCATTCTTCTTGTTCAAACAACTAAGTTTGAAATAGTTAATTATAATGCACAATTTTAGGAGCATTTAACTTCACCATATCCACAAGAGAGCAGTGATACTGAAAAGGCAGTTTCTTAGCAGTCTTCTTATTGACTATTAAATAATTATCTTAGCCATAGCTATTATTCCTACATGGGACAAAAATGCCAGCTCAAACCAATGATCCATCTAAGTCTCATACGGTATCTGAAAACAATGCTCACAGAAATTCTATAAAATAATCACAGAATGGCCTGAGTTGGAAGGGACCTTAAAGATCATCTCATTCCAACCCAGACATGGGCAGGGACACCTTTTACTAGACCAAGCTCCTTCCAACCTAGATTTGAACACTTCTAGGGATGGGGCAGCCACAGCTCCTCTGGGCAACCTGTGCCAGTGCCTCACCACCCTCACAGTAAAGAATTCCTTCCTAATCACAGAATTACAGAATCATTCAGGTTGAAAAAGACTTCCAAGACCATTGGGTCCAACCTTTGACTGAACACTACCTTGTCAACTAGACCAGAGCACTAAGTGCCACGTCCAGTCATTTCTTGAACACTTCCAGGGATGGGGACTCCACCACTTCCCTGGGCAGTCTGTTTCAATGCTTAACCACTCTTTCTGTGAATAAATTCTTCCTGATGTTCAACCCGAACCTCCCTTGGCACAGCTCAATGCCGTTTCGTCTCATCCTGTCACTTGTTACCTGGGAGAAAATGCCAACTCCCACCTTGCTAGAACCTCCTTTCAGATAGTTGTAAAGAGTGATAAGGTCTCCCCTGAGCCTCCTTTTCACCAGGCTGAGCCCCCCAGCTTCCTCAGCCACTCCTCATAAGACTTGTGTTTTAGACCCTTCCCCAGCTCCATTGCCTTTCTCTGGACACGGTCCAGCACCTCAAAGTCTTTCTTGGAGGGGTCCAAAACCAGACACAGTATTCAAGGTGCGGCCTCACCAGTGCCAAGTACAGAGGGACAATATCTAAAGAGTATCTAATTAATATTTAATGCATATCTACCCTCTTTCAGTTTAAAGCCATTCCCCCTTATCCTGTCGCTCCATGCCCTTGTAAAAAGTCCCTCTCCAGCTCTCTTGCAGCCCCCTTTCAGGTACTGAAAGGAATGACCAGTCAATACTCTTACTGTCCTTGGCCCAATCTTATACTACATATATTATGTCTCAGCAAAATTCACTTCCTTTTCCTCCACTGCATGCTTGTTCTTACCTGGTACTTCATCATCGTCATCATCATCACCACCAGTAGCGAGTGGTGCTTTTCCATCCATAGCTGCAAGAGCAAGCAGTTCAAAAGCATCAGTCAAGCTCACCATAAGCATCTTGATTACAAAGGTGCTTTGCTTTTTGAAAATATTATCAAAGAGTCTGAGCTAAATTTCAATTTTCTATCCAGTTCCCCTGCTAAATAAAAATCTACAACTAATTATATGTTACTAATAATGCTCAAACAGACCAGCTGAAAAATGAGAAGATGCATGCCAAACAAGTTTACTATTCACTATCTTGGTTCTAGATATATAGAGTGCTTTGCATGGTAATAATTTTCAGCTAAAAGCACAGAGACTGATTTTAGCAATTTCTCTTAAAAGCAGCTTGGTTTATTGATTACTCAGTGGTTCTTGAGGCTTACATATTTTACAACATTAGCAAGTTATAAGGAAATCTTAGGATCTTATGATCCTAGGCCTTCAAGAAAACTAAGGTGCAATTGTGAAGCTGCAAGTAGACACAGGACTAGAGATAATTAAAAATATTGTTCCCTGGAAAATCCAGAGGAATATGGAACTGGATACACAATTTTATACTTCAGTGATTAAGGTAACCACATGTCCTGGTCCACATCTCTACTGACTCAGTAATTTCTTAACTATTCCCATTATATTTGCCAGTGCTAGTGAGACTTAACCCTCTCCATTGTAGTAGACCAATGAGCATCTGTGAAACTGAAGCAGTATAATGCTAAGAATAGATATCTCAAGTTCTGGGATGTTTGTGCCACTACTTTTACTGCTATTCTTAACTGTACTACCTTAAGAATATGAGACAGCTTAGCCCATGACCGCCATTTAATCCTAATTAATCCTTCTCTGTTTTCAAGAAAAGCATGAGCAAAGAGATGGGTTTATTCTAGACTTGTGAAATTGCTGCATCCCGATATCTAGAGAACGAAAATAGATGAATGCATAAACTTTGTTCTGAAAGGGCTTAAGGACAAGGTCACCACTCCCAGTGACCCATGGAGGTCCATGGTGAAGCAGAGATCCACCTGCAGCCTGTGGAGGACCCCACACCAAAGCAGGTGAATGCCCGAAGGAGGCTATGACCCTGTGAAAAGCCTGTGCTGGAGCAGGCTCCTGGCAGGATCTGCAAAGAGAGGATCCCATGCTGGAGAAGGTTTGCTGGCAGGACCTGTGACCCCATGGGGGAACCATGCTGGAAAAGCCTGTTCCTGAAGGACTGTACCCCATGGAAGGAATACTGGGGCAGGGGAAGTGAGGAGAAAGGAGTGGTAGAGACACAGCATTAGGAACTTACCACAATCCCCATTCCCCCTTCCCCTATTGTCACTCAGGGGTAGAAGGTAGAAGAGTTGGGAGTGAAGTTAAGCCCAGGAAGAAAGGAAGGCTGGGGGGAAGGGGTTTTAAGATTTGTTCTTATTTCTTATTATCCTACTCCAATTTGATTGGTAATACATTACATTAATTTACCCAAGTTAAGTCTGCTTTGACCATGATGGCAATTGGTCAGTGATCTCCCCCTGTCCCTATCTCAACCCACCAGTCTTTTATTGTATCTTCTCCCCATCTTGCTGATGGATGGGATTGAGAGTACATCTTGGTGGGTACCTGGCAGCCAGCCAAAGTCAACGCACCACAGCAATCTGCAGGCAAGCTTAATGTGGCAGCATTTAGCCAGGCTTTTAGCACAGTTGAAAAATGGGCAAGCTATGGCTAAACCCTATAAATCCCTGCAACTGCATTTGTTGCCATTAAGATACACCTAGCTTATCTTAAGCATCATAAACTAAAGAGCTCTGTCCTAGGGTGACATTATGATGCTTGTATCCCCAATTGTCTGTTCTGTTTATGCTGGAAGTTATATTCTGTGCCTTCAAGACTGGCTCTGACAGTGAAGGCGGGGAGAAGAAGCACGGAGTTTCGTTATCAGCTGCACTCTCCCCCACAGTCTGCTGGAACACAGAACTCCACTGTTGTTGTCTGGGCATGGACGGCGCAGAACACAGCTCTCCTTTTGCTTTTTAGTTAGTTTAGCAAGCTGAGGCAGTCCGAGTTTTCCCTGGACTGGTTTTCTTTCCCTTTTCTTGGAACCGTTCAAACCTGCTCTGGACTGGGACCCAGGGAAACACCAAGAGCTCACACTTTGTAGCTCACGGGGGTCTACTCTGGGCAGCAGCCTTTCCCGGTGCTGGAGGGACTGATAGCAGAGCGACTGTCCCCAGGAGAGACTTTCTGAATTTGTCATCTCTTCAGAGCAACTAATGAGTTTTGTCATCTGGTATTGTTAATTTTGTGTGCTGGGGAGTGGTCTGCCTGTTAAATAAACAGGTTTTTTTCACTTCTCTCCGAGGAACTTCTTCCTGAACTGGTTAGAGGGAGGGGCCATGTGGGCTTGTTTTCTGGGGGGGCCCTTTTGGAGGTTTTCTCCCAAATTTGCCCTAAACCAGGACAGGCTCAAAGAACAGTTGCTTCTAAAAATGCACTACAAAAGCAGCTTGCCTAGCTAGTCTGCATATGTGGTGTGATGTCTATCATTAACACGCATAATACCATTCCCACTGTATCCAAAAAGGCTTTTGTTTAAAAGTGTTATGTTTCTTTGCTTACATAAAATGACAAGGTTTCAAGTAGATGTGCATCCTCCTAGAAAATATACTAGTGCATTTTTGTGCATTAATATATATATTTTGAAGCCACAAGTCCCCCTTGGAATTTAACTTACAGTCTGCTAACACAGTTTATCAAATATACTCTATTTCTTAATGAGAATAGAAAGCTACAGAAGTGAGACATAACTGAAAAAGAAAAGGTAAAAGCCATTCCATGTTTTGAAACAAATCAGTGTCTAATTTGCAAGGTACAAATAATTTCAATGCTTTATATGTGGAGCAAATATAATGGGAGTAGAGGGTCTGTCTATTCTACACATGTGAGCAGGCTGACACACTAAAGCCGAATGATAATCCATCTAGTCTACCGTTCCTGACAGAGGTCTGCCTAGACACCAGTGTAGACATGCACGAGGTCACATCTAAGGAAGCCTGAATTTTGTATTCTGATGGAAGAAGAGGACTCAGTGAATCCTGGAACCTGTAGACTACTTCAGCTTCTACCAACAGTAAAAACATACATAAAACATCTTTAAGGCTATCACTCTTGGGTAGGAATTACTGGAGCATGAAATGATGCAGATGTGCATGGGGATTGTTTATCCAAATGCCACCCCCAACATATGCTAATGGAAAACCCTGACTGCATGATCTAGCTATAATGGTTTTAGACTACTCAGAAACTTCCCTAAACCAGAAAGAACTGCACCATCTCCTGATGCCTAACATTAAAAGGTGTAAGTCAGCCAGAAGGGGAATAAATTAATTTTCATGGGGCTCAAGTAACCAAGCAGGGCAAGAGTGTCCTGAGTAATAAGCCAGCTGGACTTATAAACAGAGCTTCAAACTAGATTTATTGGAGGAAGGACATGGTTTTCTAGGCACTTGAGAAGAGCCAGGGCTGCCAAGGCATGAGGAATAAACAGAAAACACCTGTGAATTGCCTCAAGTGAATTAGGGTGAGCTCCTCTAAAAAGGGGATGTGGCTGACAGCCCAGCTGAAGTGCCTCTATACCTGTGTAGGCAGCATGGGAAACAAACAGGAGGAGCTGGAAACAGCTGCCCAGATGGAAAACCATGACCTGATTGCTATCACAGAAATTTGGTGGGATGAATTGCATGATTAGAGTGCTATGATTGATGGCTATAAACTATTCAGAAGGGACAGACAAGGAAGGAGAGGTGGGGGAGTTGCTGTCTATGCCAAAACCAGGATTGATTGCATGAAGTGATCTTTGAAGAACAGCTTATGGGTGAAAATTAGAGACTAAGTCAAGAAAGGAAACTTTGTGGTTCAACTGCAGCCTTCAACTAAAGATCCCGTTTTATATTACCTCCTTACTAAAAATATCTCGAGTTTCATTTCCAGGTTGAGAAAAAGGCAACAGCAGGAAGCATCATGCTCACATGCCCTGATCCTGATAGGGATCTTTAACCACCCAGATATCTGCTGGAAAAAGGCAAGCAGTCCAAGAAATTAGTGGAGTGCTGAAGTGAGTTGACTGTGGCCAGACACCGAGTGCCCACCAAGCTGCTCTATCACTCCCCTCTTCAGCAGGACCTGAGAGAGGAGAAAATAAGATGGAACAAAACTCATGGGTCAAGATAAAGGCAGGTTAGTAAAGCAAAAGCAAAGGCCACATGCAAAAGCAAAGGAAGACAAAAGATTTATTCTCTACTTCCCATCAACATGCAATGTCTGACCGCTTCCTGGGACAAGGGCTTCAGTATATGTAGCGGTTACTCCAGGAGACAAATGTCTTAATAAAGAATGCCCACTCCTTCCTCCTCCTTTCTCTTAACTTTTATTGCTGAGCAGATGTTAATATACTTTTGGTCAGTTGGGATCAGCTATCCTGGCTATGTCCCTTCCAAAGATATTTGCCCACCACCGGCCTACTGTTCTTGGGGGGGTGAAGAGGGGGTATTGTTAGAGAGACAGCCTCAATGACAAAGCACTGGTATGTGATCAACACCTTTCTAGCTACCAATACACAGCACTGTGAGGGCTGCTATGGAGAAAGTTAATTCCTTGTCAGCCAGACCCAATACAAGTGCTTTGAGGACAACTTCCTAGTACAGGTGATAAAGAGCCCAACCAGAGGAGAGGCACTGCAGGACCAGTTGCTTACTAATGCGGAAGAACTTATGGCCTTAACCTGAGACATGAGATTCAGATTAGATATTAAAAAAAAAAATTACTGTTAGGGTGGTGAGGCATTGGAATAGGTTGCCCAGGAAGGTGGTAGAGTCACCATCCCTGGAGGTGTTTAAGAGGCATCTGGATCTGGTGCTGGGTGATATGGTTTAGCGGTTACAGTGGTAGTGTTTGGGTTGACAGCTGGACTTGATCTTAAAAGGTCTCTTCCAACCTTGATGATTCTATGATTCTAAAGTCTCTCTAACTTATTGGAGAGGTCAAGATTGGAGGCAGACTGGGCTGCAGCCATAATGCCCAGATAGAATTCTCAATTTTGAAGGGTACTGGATGGGTAAAACAGTAGTCAGGACCCTAAACCTCATAGAGACAAACTTTCAGCCATTTAGAGCACTATTGCTTGGGATTCCTTGGGAAACTGCCTGTCATGGTTTGACCCTGGCACAATGCCAGGGCCCCCATGAAAGATATATTTCCAAAATGGTTACTGTGAGATGTGACCCGGAAACAGAACAAAGCAGGCTCCAACTTGGGGATGGAGGGAAAAACACAACACGTTATTAATTACAATATCTAAAAAGGAACACACACAAAGCTAAGAATGAAAACCCTCCAAATACATTCCTCCCCCCCCCCCCCCCTCCATTTTCTCCACAGAATGAAATAACACCATAGATTTCCACCCTGTCACCATCTCTCAGGTAATCAACTTCCAGTCCATCACCATCCCTCAAATGATCAACCCTCAAATCCATCAGGGAGAGAGGAGTCCCCCCTTGCACCATAGGCCTCCCCTGGAAACACAACTGAAACCTCTTGTGTTTCTGTGTCACTCGTGGCACCGCCCAGAGAACATCGGCCCTCGTGACTTCTCCCCCCCATGTCCAGTGCTCTCACCACTACACATGGGCCAGGACTGCTTATAGGGTTCCTTGTTTAAGGATGTTCCACCCAGTTCCAAAAGCAGCAGTCTCTCAACTTTGGGACACCAGTCCCCCCCAAATTTACCCCCTGGGGCCGAGGGGCCTCGTGAACAGAGATCTTCCCCTCCACGGAGACAGAGGGCATCCCACACCCTCCTCAGCCATCTCTGTTCACTCCACTGCTTCACTCTTGACTCCAAGGTATTGCCTCCCCCTAAATGCAGTCTCCGGGTCACAGGAAAAAACACGGGTCTGTCCATGGCCATACAAGAAAGAGTCCAGCTCAAGGCCACTCCATCATCTCTTCCCACCTAGGATTCTTCTCACCTCTTCCAACTTTCCTCACACTTGCCCATTTCGTCATGCCTCATCTTTCTCTCATCATTCTGATTCAGGAGGATCAGTATTTGTAAGGTTTCCATTATTCTATCAAGGGGTTAAAATCTTCGCCTCTGTCTGCTGAGAACTCCCACAGCTGCCGGGCACCTTCTCTCGCCGCATCCCGGCTGTGCTGCCAGTACAGTCTCTATCACTCTCTCCGGGGGGGGGGGCTGCCCAAACATCCTAGGTCTCCTCCACCCCTGCACCTTGCAGGGGCTCCGGCTTCCCTCCCCACAGGCTGCATGGCCTCCCCCTCCCCCACCCAGATGCAGCTGGGCAGGGGAGGTGGACAGATTCCACTCACCAATGCTGGATTCCAAAGAGGAAGTTCTCTGGGAATCCTCTGCTTTTAAGCCCTGTGTGTTCTCAGAGGCGTATCCAGGTCCTCAGTGGCCACACCAGGTGCCAATTTCAAATCTGGCCACTGATTGGTTTGACCACGACTTTTCCAGAAACTCACTTCCTGGGCAAACCACAACACTGCCCTCAGCGATAAAGGAGGTGGGAGCTATTTATGTGATGTTTATATCAGATTGCTGCCTTAATTCAAACCACAGGAGTTGTATGACTAGAACAAGTTTCTCCATTCTTTCCCAGCGGCAATGACTTACACTATGACAAACATGCTTGTCAAGTCAGACACAGCCCCACCCTTTCCCAGACAAAAGTACAACTTTTTTATAACTATAGCAAAGCTATTATTTGGAACAGTATTATTTCACATATAAAAATGTGATTAAGTGGAAAAGAAACCCAAACAAACAATTGTAGCAGAAGAGTGGCAGGCACATTGATTTGAGGCATCTGTTACAAGCATTTGTCCCTGGAACAGGTGGCATCCAAAACAACAGGGAGGAATTAACATGAAACATAGAAACACAGAATAGTTTAGGTTGGAATGGATCTTAAAGACCACCATGTTCTACCCCCCTGACATAAACAGGGATACCTTCCACTAGACTAGGTTGCTCCAAGCCCTGTCCAACCTCACCTTGAACACTTCCAGGGATAGGGCAGCCACAGCTTCTCTGGGCAACCCATGCCAGTGTATCACCTCCATCTGAATAAAGAATTTCTTCCTAATATCTAATCTAAACTTGCCCTCTGTCAGTTTAAAACTGTTACCCCTTGTCCTATTATATATTCCCTGATAAATAGCCCCTCCCTTAAACAAATAGTTGTCTCACCTTTTTATAAGAAGAGAGATCTTAACAGGTTCTTTTTAAATCCTTCAAGTTTTCTTTCTTTCAAGCCCCACTTCTACCAGAAAGAAGCCACACAGCTGACACTAGGAAGGAGGGACCTGAGTTTCATTGGGAAAGCAGTTTACCTCACCTCCTGAACACTACTTCTAGCAGAATTTTTTTCAGTGGGAAGTTGAGAGAAGAGAAGCATCATCAGCTTTAGGAATAGAGTCTATCCTTGCTAGCAGCAAAGCACAGAAAGAAAAACTGTAACAATCAAGTTCATAACTGCTACAAGAAGCAGAAAGTAAGTAGGAAAACCCTACATGCAGGACATGAAACATGGTTCTGATGCCTTGCAGTGGCAACTTAGAACAGAGGCTAGACAGAGTTTAAAAAATAAAGTGGGTATTTATTAAGGGCCTTCAATAGATGCACCTTGGGCAGTGCAAAAGCCTTGCAGAGACTACATCCAAGATAGATGACGGTCATGAGTTTCTCAGACGGATATAAGTTTGGTCTATTTGCATATCAGAGGTTAATTCTCCAATTATAACTTTAGGTAATGAAATCATATTGCTCCAGTTTGCTTCCCCCCCCCCCCCATTCACTTTTGTTTATACTTTTCGGGGCCTGAGGCAGAGGGTGTCCTTGGTTCTCAGGCCTGGAAGGATTGTTTTGTCTGACAAAAATGTGATGAGAGCTTACTAACACTCTATATGGAGTTCAGAGTTATACACTAATGCAGTACAGGATCTGAAAAATATAAATGTTAAAAACTTAAGGCATCAGTCCCAGTGTCAACAAGCCTGTCTTCTGCTCCCAATTCTTACCCTGTAGCAGCAGCAGCACCTTTTCCAAACACCAGATACTTAGGTCCTTCCTCTACTTTTCTCACATAGTTTTAGGGAGAAAAAGTGTTCAGGTTCTTTTACTAATTTAAGGATAGAATATGAAATTGGTGTATTTAGCTTACTGATCATGCCAGTCCTGTTTGCTACACTGTTCTACACACAGAGAAATTATATTTCCTTACAAATGCTGTATAATTGCCTCTTAGCTATCAAAAAGCCCATGCAAGAAAGAATACCTTCACCACATCTGTGAGGGAACAAAGCAGTAGCAAGACGTCTGTCCTCAAGTCCCTCTCCCTATTGTTTATGTTTCCATTAAAAGTGTCAAAACAGACATACCTTCTTTTAAAACCTAACTTTCTCAGAGTAACTCTATCTAGCTTTAATGAACTAGGTATGCCAAAATATGGTAGCCACGGCAAGTAGTAAACTACCAAGAAATCAAGTCTGGCTACAACTTTCTAGTCCTGGACCAGCTGCAAGATATGCTGAGAAACAGAGGTCTCTGCTATATTTTGCTATATTCATTGTTGGATTTAAGCTATAAATAAGATTTAAGTGTTTCATTTCTTCAGCATTTTATAATATGCTTGCAGACAGTAAGAGTGCACTGAATTTCACTGCAGCTATACAAATAAGCCCCATAGCTGCCAGCAGGAAATGCATTCAAGTTTTAACTTACATTGCTTGGGTAGGGCTTCTGCCAATCTTCTCAGGCTAGTCAAACTGTCAGCTCCAAGCTGATTTAAGATGCTAGGAAGCATTTCTGTCAGCTGCTTTGTCTCAGCATGGCCAGTGATAGTAAAAGTGTTAGCAGCCAAGGATGCCTGAACTTTAGGGTTATTGAAGTGAATGACTGTTCCTTGGTTGGTGAACATATTTACCTGCAAGGGGAGAAAACAAAAAAAACCCAGTATTTCAAGCAGTTTAGCACGATTTTTCAATTTAACAGGAAACTAGTTCAAGTTCCTAAAGCTCAGTTAAGCACCTATAGATAATTTACAGGCAAGTTTAACATGTTACTTTCAAGGAAATTATGTTTTATACATTTTATACTTCAATATAGAAAAGCATTTCCCCCTTTCAAGCAATTACCTCTTCGATTCCAGAAATATTGTTGACACCCAGCTTCTTCAAAGAAAACTGAAGTTTCTTGTCATCTGCTGTAGCTGTTCTATGGACAACCTTCTTCTTTCTGCGGGCAGTACCCTTTGCAAAAAAAAAAAAAAAAAAAAAATTAATATTTAATTAGTTATTTGCAAACTCTAATTCTTGTGGCCATATAACTACTCTTCAGCCATCTACAAATCAACTTTGTATGCAAAGTTCTATTTCTGTGTTACAGCACACACAACCTCACTCCAACTGTACTTCAACAGTCTTTTCCTTGCTAAAGTAAGCTGTGCTGGTTTTGCATTAATTGATTTGTAGTGTTATAGATACATATTATAATACTGACTTTTCACAAATATTAAAATGGATTTATATGTGTAGTGTTAAAGTAACTTTGATATAGTTTTTATTTCTGTTATTAATTAAGCTTAGACATAGTAGTGAAATAGCTATGCTTGTGTTAAAATGCCTGCTTGGATGGGATAACATCCAATGAACATAGGATGAGGACACCTGCTACAGATATGCCAACTATCAGCACTCACCGTCTGAAGAAAGTATGGACCAAGGCCCAAACTGGAAGTGATAAGGAGAAGGAGGCAAAACCACAGCCAAAAACCACGCATGCTCTAAAAAGGCAGACCTAAGGAGGGGCCATGTAAAATAGTTCCTGGAAGATGTAAACTAGTTTTGGGAAAAGTTTACTATGCATAAGGGTCTATGAATATGCAACAGGCTGATGTAACGGAAAAGGTATTTAAGGGGTATCCCCAAAGATAACAGTGTGGTCTTGGCTGAGTGCCAAGATGCACTTGGCCATAATAACCTTTGCTCTGTGGTCCTTGTCTCCTACTGTCCTTTATTAAACTTTTTAAATTTTCACAGGCGAGTGAAGATGTTTTTCACAGTAGTAAAGAGGGGAAAAACGTCAGCCACAGAAGTTATTCTCTGTGAGGAGCTACTAAGAACTTGCTCCATGCCTGACAAAACCAATCAGTGATTAGTTTTGAATATTAGCTGTGAAAAATGCATATTTTATGATTGGCTTTTTGCAAATATTAAAATGAATATTATATGTGTTATGTTAGAAAGTTATGCTCTATTAATTTTCTTAAGTAGTGTATTAAATATAATTTTAGGTTATAACATAATGCTAAAATAGAAACTATGCTATGTAAGATACTTTTTTTAAAGAGAGGACTTGCACCGAGATAGCAGCCACAGGACACCTAAATCTTTCAGAGTAAAAGAATTTATTGCTCTCTTATCAGAAGAAACTAACTTCTTCCCGCCTTGCTCAGCCCTGAAGACACCGTTAGGATTCAGAGGAAGAAGTTGACACTGACCAGGCAGAATCCTTTGTTTGAATGGAATTTATGCATCATGTATGAGATGTATGAATATGCAACGGGATATTGCTTTTAAGGGTTAATCCTCTGTTAACTGGTGTCCTTTTTCGGGCTTGTGTTGCCCAGAAATAGGTACCCAGACTGTCCATAACTCTTTGTTTTTATTGTCTCATATTGTCCTAATCCAAATTGTCCAATTTTTCATTACTTTCATTATATTACTATTTTTTTAACCATTTTGTTACTATTAAACTTTTAACATTTTAAAAACAAGTGATTGGCGTTTTTCACTGAAGACAATTACTTAATAAAATACTTACTAGGAAAATATTAGAAGACATGCATCAGAAAACCAATTGAGCTACCCAGGTTTTGTGTGATCATTTTTTAAGGAACTATGGGTGCATTGGGATTTTTGGAGTAGCAAAGCAAGTAACTGAAAGATTTATAATTTGCCAAAGGATAAATAAAAAGGTGATGAGAAAAACAACATGAGGAGGTCGTAGGTTAGCTCTTCGACCATTTCAAAGTATCCAAGTAGAAGTTTGGATTTGTCAGGCTCTGGATTTATTTGTAAAAAACTGTTTAATGCAGAAGAAAAAGAATATGCTATATACTGGGTGAGACATCATAAGAAAATAAAATCTTTAAAATATCAAAAGCCCCCCAAGACAAAGCAATAAAAGAAAAAAAAAAAGGGTGAAAGAAAAGGGCTGGGAATAAAAGATTACCTCCTCCGTTCCCGTTTCTTCCCCCACCCGTTCGCGGCTTCACCCCCCCAGCCCCTGTGCTGGCTCCGGCCCCATCAGTGAGTTCGTCTGCCTCGGTCCCAGCTGCCTGGCCCGCAGCCGCTCCGCTGGCTCTGCCGGGGGGGGGGATGGGCATCTGTCCTGCCGCGTGGTCCGTGGTCACCGCACCGACCGCACCGAGGGGGTATCCCGTCTGTCCCATCCCTGGCTGCCCGTATTATTTTAATTATATTGCTATTTTCATAACGATTTTATTACTATTAAACTTTTAAAATTTTAAAAACAAGTGATTGACGTTTTTCACATTAGCAACCTGTTAAACCACCTAAAAGAGCTGAATCCGCCTCTGTGATTGTGAAATACAAAGCTGTGTTTCATGTCAGGTACATACAGGTAACCTGTGTATCTGTGATTGGGATATGTGTAGAAACTGACCATGGGACAGTTATAAAGACAATTCTAATAAACAACTGAGGAAGTAAAGCATGGAAGAAGGCCTTTGAACCTATCCTTTGTTCGCAATTAACCTTTATAAGTCTTAAGTTGATTTAGGAGCATTCGAATTAAAGCTTTAAGGATGTTGCTGTTTGACAGGAACTTTCTGCTTCTAGCTAAAAAGAGTTTTGCAATAATAACCTTTTGAAGTATAATTTTAGACTATTGCTTGTAGTAAGGATCTTTGAAACTATAGCTTTAGAATATATAAAAAGGAAACATGCTTATCTCGACGCCTTAACAAAATATTGAAAAGCAGCTTGAGAAAGGAAGATGAACATCAACTCAAAGACTGATAGTTTTGACCAAGGGAAGCTGGACATCACTGGTATGAGATTTATAGTCCTTGCAATTAAAAGGCGAACCCACATCTGGAATCTGGACCTCACCAGCTGGGAGACTTCTTTCTTCTTTCGGAAGCTGGACCCCACCATCTGGGGATACGATTTTCTGAGATACATCCTGAGAATAACTAAATCACAATAGTGTATAGAATTGTGACGTAAAAAATGGGAATAGAAACTGCTGAGAAAGCTTATGAGTACCCCTATAAATATCTGTAAGCCCCAACTATCGGCGTGCAGTTGGAGGGAAAATTTCCCCCACTGTACCCAGCGCTGTATTGCTCATACTTTACCATATTAATTAATAAATTGATTGCTGCTTGAATATTGGCCTAGTCAAGCTTCTCATTTATAACATGATATACACATTTAAAGACGAACAAAGCCCGAGAATCGCTCTCTTGCTTCGGGCTTTGAAGAGGTAACTGGGTGCCTGTAAGACCGGCCCCGCTCTGCCGCAGCCCACGCGGGCTGGCTGGGCCAGGCCGGGCCCCAGCGGTGGCCTGGCGGGGGGAGGGGAGGCCGTGGGGCCCCGGCCGAGGCTGGGCCGGGTCGCGGCTGCTAACATCTTGCCGATACTGAAGCCTGCCGCCGGTCCGGACCAAGTGGGGGCCTGCCAGGTCTCGGGAGCAGCTCCGGGTCCCCGCCCCCCCCACCCCTCCCCAGCGCGGCCAGGCCAACCCACAGCTCAACTGAAATTCTGCAACTACTGAGTTTCACCAGAAACTACCAGGTAAAGGGAGGGGAAGCCATCAGCCCGCAGCGTGCTACTGCTGAGTCCTAGCTTGGCTCCTGAGATCCTAGCTTCCCCCCAGCGTGGCCCCATAGAATCTTCCAACC
Source organism: Passer domesticus (assembly GCF_036417665.1). Lineage (NCBI taxonomy): Eukaryota > Metazoa > Chordata > Aves > Passeriformes > Passeridae > Passer > Passer domesticus. Next base: position 8,995,485 of record NC_087511.1, on the reverse strand, counting down.
ATAAACAGCTCTAACCACCGCCCAGCAGAGATCACATAGCCCTCCGCAGGCCCTAGGCGAGATATTAAGTATTTTAGTGCATAGATGAAACCTACAAACATCAATCCTCTCTCGAGTAAGAAAAAAAAAAATTAAGACACATAGAGAACAAAATAAGACATGAAAATCAGTAAAGAAAGAGCCAAGTCCCAGATAAAAAGAAAATGAAGAGATGCATTAGTCTTAAGCTAACATTCTTTTGGTAAAGCCATGGTAATGAACTGTAATACACTAAAATATGCCTTTAATTAATGAAAAAGCATGATGAGAGTGTTCAAACTATAGACATGAGCAAAAGTATCTATGCTAAAGCAAAGCAAGTGTTAAAGTAGCTATGATTTAAATGAGAAGCTTGAACAGAGATGAGTGATGAAGACCCTTTGCCCCCAGAGAAAGAAGAAAAAAACCTCTGTTCCCAGAGATGAAGATGATCTCAAAGATAGAAAAAAAACAACTTTTGCTTTTAAACAGGTCATCCTTAAAATAATACCCCATAAGTTTAATATAACCCATAAAGGCAACTGTGAGAAAGCTGTAAAAGATAAGAAAGACTTCACGACTGCAGATTTCCGGGCGGCTGCTATCCATAAAAATTAAAAGCCACGAGATAACTGTTTCTTGTGGAAAAGTCTCCATAGCATAGTGAAAAAGACTCCTCTCCCTAAGTAAACTAAAGAAAAATTACTTGAACAATAGTAAATGGATTAAAAATACCAAATTTATCTCTTTACACTGTCAGTATGAAGGAAAAGAGGGTGTGATAAATGTTTTGAAGATTTTTTTTCTGATTCTTATTATTCTTTTCGTTCTGTCATTAAAGTTTTCTTTATACCCTTTAAAGTTTGAGCCTGCTTTGCTCTTCTCCTAATTCTTATCTCACAGCAGATAATAAATAAACAATTCTAGTAAATGCCTAGTGATTTAGCCAACATAAAACCCACCACATAAGGTTTGCACATTTGTGAGAAGTGTGAGATTTTAGGATGCAATGCACCACAGAAGCTTTATTTCCTAAGTCTCATGGGGATTCTACAACATCCTACTTAGGAAAGAAAAACTTCAAGTGTATCCTTGTCTGTTACCATAGGCATAAAATTGAAAACTGATCAACTGATTTGGTGACAGATCAACCTCTACAGAAAGATCTATTCAGACATCATTCCTAGGACTAACCCCTAACAATATATTTGATCTTTAAACTTCCGAGTAACTGAATTCTTAATTCAACTGGTTATACATTCATTTCCAGACAGAGCAGTGTAATTCCTGAAAGTATATGTACTGCACAACAGGACGTGTGTGCAAGCGCAACTGCTACAGCAATACTAATGATGACCAGAGTAGTGACAGGCCATGTCTGCACTCCAGTAACTTATACCATTGTTGTAAAGGCGGGGGGGGGGGCGGGCGAAATCAGGTCCACAATGGTCAGGAAAACCTTTGCTGGAATGCCCCTAACCATCAAAAACCTTTGCTGGAATGCCCCTAACCATCAGCTTCCTATTGAAGAATGTACAACAGATTTTAGTCTACCATCCCAGTAAATACAAATTATCTCTCTTTTTTTCTATCCCTTATTCTTTACAGTGTCACACAATATGGAGTTGCATCTGGTTTATGTTAGGGATTACCTAGAGCTGTGAATGCCAACTGTTTAGGTGGAACAAGTTACCTAAAATTAGGATGAACTTCCATTGTTGCTTGTTAAAAATGGCAATGGAATCAGCAAATGCTTGTATCTGCTGTGTCAAAAATAGACGCAAAGAACGGTTTTGAAACTTTCTGACTGAATAGCCAAATAAAGCATCGAAATAAAAGAAGTATAGTAGAGTAAAAGAGATGAGGTAGCAAGATGACTGATGCTTAGAATAAAATAGAGGAAGTTGTGGTAAAGCTAAGAGATATTGCAACAAAGCAACTAAATGCTTATGTATAATAAAAAGCTTGATGCACTTCACAAAATCATGTAGCAGACACCAGTGTAAGGCCTCCCTCCAGACGACCACAAGAAGGAAGGGAAGCCAACAACCACCTGGAAAGATTATGAAATTGCTGATCCCAGCTTATTGATATTTGCTGATTCGGACTAACCAAGCACATTGGAAAATGCTTTGTAGGTTTAAAAACAGTATATATACTTTGCCGAACTTGTAAGTGGTGTGTGCCGTGAGTGGAGCAGTGACTCCCTGGCCACCCAGTGCTGCTTGCTTGCTTTCTTCACAATAAAAGATATAAAAATGAAATTTGGTTTGGCTATTGAAATTTTATATCATTGCTCTACTTCTGACATTTTTGTTCCAAGAAGTTATGAAACAGTTGTGAAAAATAAGTAGCAGTTCTGGCCAGTTTACAGCTGTCTTTGCAGGCTGCAACTTATGTAGCATCATTAGGGTTTAAAGAAATTAGCTTCAAGATTGCTTAAAGGTTACTTAAACTATGTAGGACAGCTTTGAAAATCCAAAATTGGTTCATGACATGAGTAGAAGTTTGGAAAACATCATTTCTCAGCCAAATAAGAATAAAGTTGAACAGCTGATTCTGATACTGAAAAGTCAGAGTTTGTCTCTGGTGCCACAGGGGAAACACTTCCGAGCAGTTTTCAGTAATTTCTGAAGCCCATTAATTTTTTATTAGACAATCTTAAGTTGTAGTCAAATTTTTACTATAAAGAGTCAGAGATGATAAAGCTATCAAAAATATAATTAACAAATAAAAATGAGAAAACCCAAACCACTATTTTTTGTTCCAAATAGACATCTTCATCTGATGGACTTACACATTTGTGTAAAATTTGAAGAACACATATTTTCCCAAAATATTTTATGGACATAATCTTAGAGGTATTTTCAAACTTAAATGATTTTATGAAATATATCTTTTTAAAAAATACTTCTACATAATATTCCAGACTACTCCTTTTTTAGAAAGCAAAACAAGCAAAGCTTAAGTTCCCCTACAGACACAGAGCTCTAGATTTCTTCAGGAAAAAGGTCTGTAAGAATCAACATGACATTTAGCTGTATCAACACTCTACACGAAAATGTCAAATTCCACATAATAAAGAACTACAATTGCCCTCAACCCAAACAGAATATTTATCTTCTTTTTAAGATCTGCAGTCCTGCAATGTTATGAAAATCTTCCATCAGAGGCAATGTGCAAACTTTTCTCACAAGAAAGAAGGAAAAAAACCCAAAACAGTAGTGATAAAGGTTAAAGCCCTCTATAGCCAATACACACATGCTAGTAACATGCACATAATCATCAATATAATACAGCAGTCCTCTGCTTAACTAGCAATCCATATAAAGAATACATAAAATCACCAAGCCAGTTAATTACTGGATTAATCCTGATTTAAAGCTGCTTAAATGTGAGAAATGATACTCATTTCCAAAATTTTAAGGTTTACTAAAACCTTCTCAAAAATACAACAGAAGACTAAAAAGCGAAAATATTATGGTGCCAGGAGCAAAGGATCTTTCCCACCATGTGCTAATCTACACAATGGATGTTCCACCTTCTAACACTTTAGCCCCTCCTAAAGTTCTGTCTATCGACTCTTTGTCTGCTGTTCAGTGGTGGAGTTTACATCCTTAAATTTTGATTGGAGATCAGATGTTGCCATAGTAACAAGCCAACCCTCCCAAATGTCCCAAACCCAGGCCACCCTCTGATAACAACATAAGGGGGGTAAAACATAACTATAACTCCATAAAACTTCTCTTAACATATATACGATATTTGCCTTTTAATTGTGAAAGTCAATCATCGCATTACTTATCTATCACAATCCCCCCTTTTCCTTTTCCACAAGTTATTTGGCTCGAACAATTAAACTCAATGAGTCATACTAGCATCTATTGATGTGGGCAAGGACAGAGGGAACCAAAGGGAAAAAAAAAATCCCCAGTTTTTCCTAGACACCCTTATTCGGAATGAGCAAAAGGACATTACAGAGGTCCAGCATGGCTTTTTACCCCCATCTACCTTGCCTATGGGGTTGCTACCCATAGTAGGTGCATCTTAGTGGTGGGTACAGAGGCAAACTCGTTCTTGCACTCCAGTCTCTTTTGTTGAGGAATTGAAGAGGTCCAGCATGGCCTTTTTGCCTCAACCTTACCATGCCTATGGGGTTGTTACCCACAGCAGGGCTATAGAGTCTTCTTGGTAGTGAACAAAGGGGCCAACCTGGTCTTGCCCTCCTTCCTTTGTCTTATTTTCTTAAGGAAGCTGTCCCATTAGCTTTTATGGCCCACTTGTGTCCCTCCCCTCAACAGATGCTTGCAATTCTCACCTATTAAAACAGTTCTCCAGCTGGCTGGTGGAAGCTTGACTCTACTTTTTGGGCGTCTTGTTGTTTTTCTGGTTGTCTCTTGGTCTCTGCTTGAAAATCAATCTCGTTTCACCCAGCCTGGATATTATAATCCATTCTTTGGGTTCTTCTACTGGGCCTTTAACTCTCTTGGCATGAATCCATCCCCACTCTGCAGTTTGCATGGCCGATTCAGTGATAAGCAGTACCTGGAAGGGACCTTGCCGCTGAGGAGTTAGGGGCTGATCTCTCCATGACTTGATCATCACACAATCCCAGGGGTTAATACTATGGATTCCAAAATCCAGGGTGGTAGTTTGAGGAATTGCCCCTTTATGTCTTAGCCCTTCTAAGGTTTGTGCTATAGACATAACATATTTCTTGGCATTGGTTTCCCCTTCCTCATAGATGGCAACCTTCTGGGGTGAGGTCAGAAAGGGTAACCCAAACATCATTTCATAGGGTGACACCCCCAGATCTGACCGTGGTTGGTTTCTAATTCTTAATAAGGCCAAGGGAAGACATTTTATCCATGACATTTGGGTTTCAATCATTAGCTTAACTAGAGTTCTTTTAAGAGTTTGATTCATTCTCTCAACCCGAACGGAACTCTGTGGACACCATGGAATGTGTAATTCCCATTTTACTCCCAGGGCTTGGACAACTTTCTGCAGTATCTTCGATGTGAAATGAGTTCCCTGGTCTGAATCAATCTTGTTTACCTTCCCATATCAGGGAATGATTGATTCTAGAAGTGTTTTACTCCCAAAATTGGCATTGGCTTTCACCGTGGGTATGGCCTCTACCCGATGAGTCAAGTGATCCACTATCGCTAGCAAAAACTTCCACTGTTGTACCTGGGGAAGCTCAGTAAAGCCTACTTGGATGTTTTGAAAGGGCCGTAGGGCTAGTTCTCGCCCTCCCCTGGGTGTTTTTCTCATGATATTCTTATTTACTGGTTGACATATCACACACTGTTCAATCACCTGCTTAGCTATCCTGAAAATTCTTATGCAGCCCCAGTACCTTAGAAATTGATCACTTAGAGCATGAGTACCTCAATGTGTTGTCCCATGTATGTCTTCTAGCATTTTCCTGGCAAGGGGTTTATTCAATATTTGCCTACCATCTGCTAATCTCCACTTCCCTTTGTTATCTTTCTTGTCTCCTATTTTAATGATTTCTTCCTCTTCTGTCGCACTAAATACTGTGACGTCTTCCATTTCTCCCACTAGGGTTACCACCATCATTAGTTTTTCTGTCCCTGATTCAGCTGCATTTTTAGCTTCTAAATCAGCTAAATTGTTCCCTCGTGTCTCTTGAGTCGCCCCTTTTTGGTGTCCTTCAACATATACCACTGCTACTTCTGGTAATTGTAAGGTTTCAAACATTTTGAGACAGTAGAAATCCATTTTGATTTAGGTGAAATGTACATGTTTGAGTTAAGTCTGTAGCTTGAAAACATAGCTGTTTAGTCTGACTGCCTGTCCTCGTAAAAAGCCTGTGCTCAGAGAAATTGCTACAGCTGAAGGACAAGAAGGATAAGGGGGGCAGACAGAGAGACTGTTATGAAAGATTACGAGAAAGGGCAGCTTCACTCAGGAATTCTCTCTGATAAAGAAGAATTAGCAGCAAATGTCACACGTGAAATCGGTAAAATGAATATGTATAAACCTATTTTGAAATTGCATGCATATATATTTGAGAGGGGGATAAAAAGGGGTCTGGAGTTTCCAGAGGTACGCATGTCATTTTGGGGGAACGATTCCCACATGCGTCCAGCGCTGTAATAAACATACCGGCTTTACAACTTTCACAAAAGTTGTGGAGTTTCTTTCCGCAAATCAACTTCTAAAACAAGTTTTTCGTGAATCAGTCCCTTTCCCTTTGAATTTAATAGGCCACTCTCTTCCCAAATTTGTCCAAAGGTATATACTACCCCAAAAGCATATTTTGAGTCTGTATTTATTGTTCCGCTTTTCTGTGATAATATTTCCAGAGCTCATTTTAGGGCATGCAACTCACATGCTTGGGCTGACCAGTTGGAAGCTAACTTTCCCTTTTCTATGGCTACTAACCCTTCATCCACTATAGCGTACCCCAAAACACGGTGCCCCTGGATTACTCTTAATGATCCATTAATGTACAATTGTTTCCCTGCTTGGAGTGGTTGATCCATTAGGTCCTCTCTTATTCTAGTTTGATAGTTTATAACTTCTAGGCAATTATGTATTAATTCCTCACCTGGTTTTCCATACAAAAACTCTGTAGGGTTGAGTTTGTTACTCACGATTAGCTTTAAATCATTATCTATTAAGATGGCTTCATACTTTAGCACTTGGGAATCAGTGAGCCATTTCTCAGCGTTTTGGCTTAGGATACTTCTTACTCAGTGCGGGGTATATATTCTCAATTTTCCCACAAAAGTTATTTTTTTGCTTTTCTCTACAAGTATGGCAGTTGCTGCCACCACCTGAATGCAGGTTGGCCGCCCCAGGCTGACAGGGTCCAGCAGTATTGATAAATAGGCCACTGGTTACCTGGATCCTCCCCAGTCCTGGGCTAGCACTCCATGAGCTACCCCTTTTTCTATATCTACAAACAGATAGAAGGGTTTGTTTAAGACAGGAAGACTCAGTGCTGGTGCACTGACTAATTTTTGCTTTAAAGCTCCAAATTTTGCTCATCATCTTCATCCCACCTAATCTCTTCTTCTACTAACTTTTCAAACAAGAACCTGATGGCCTGCATGTATCTTTCAATCCATAGCCTACAACATCCTAACAAGCCTAGAAACCTTCTAACTTCCCTCTTAGTTTTTGTCCGTGGGAATGAGACTAACCCCACAATTCTCACAGGGTTCAGTCATCAGCTGCCTTGACAAATCACATGTCCTAGGTATTTTACTTCCCTCTCTACAAATTGGAATTTCCCTTTTGATACCTTTAGTCCTTGGTTCCCAAGAAAGTTTAACAATGCTATGATGGATTCCCAAACTACTTTTTGTTCCCATCCTGAGAGAAGCAAATCATCTACATACTGAATGAGTTTTATCTCAGGTTTGATGGAGAAGAGATGTAGTACTCCCAGGGCTTGACCAAATAGGTTTGGGGATTTGGAAAACCCTTGGGGTAACCTAGTCCACCAAAGCTGTTGTTTCTTCCTGGAATCAGGGTCCTCTCATTCAAAGGCAAATATATCCCTACTTTTTCTCTGCCTGTCGACATGCCCAAAAACAATCTTTTAGGTCTATCACACTAAACCACTGGTGTGATGGGTGGATGTTACTCAATAGTTTATAGGGGTTAGGCACTACTGGGTGTCAATTCACTGTTCATTTGTTTACTTCTCTTAAATCTTGGACAAGGCTGAAAGTCCTATCGGACTTCTTTACTGGTAATATAGGTGTATTATGGGGGGACATACATGGTTCTAAGGTCCCTTCTTCAAGTAGGTCCTGGATCACTGGTTGCAGTCCTCATCTCCCTTCCTGAGAGAGTGGGTATTGTCGTACCCAGACTGGATGGTTCTCATCAACTATTTTTATTACTACCGGTTTCATGTTCAATTTACCTTGATTTTTCGGTTTTGCCCACACCAATTCATGAATTTTCTCCGCATCCTCTTCTCTCAGTTGGAGAAGCTTAACTACCATTTATTTACCCTCCCTCTGGGAGTACTCCAATGTCTAACTGCACCTGTAAATCCCATCTTAATAACTTGCACCCTGCTTCTGGAACTAACAAAACATCCCCAATTCCTATTTTATTTGTTTCTTCAAACTTCCTTTACAACTAAGACTTTGAACCCCTCCCCTTTTGCACCTACTACTTGCACAGTATCTGCACAGTATCTGGACCCTTTTTGCACCCCTTTGAGATTCTACAAACACAAGTTCTTTCAGCCCCTATGTCTACTAGGAATTCAAATTCTTCCTCCTGGGGACCTATTTTTAAAGGTATCAAGGGATCCTGATGGTATTCTGTCCCCAGGAGGTAGAGCCCCTGACACCCCTAATCTTCCGCTTCTCCTTTCTGCTCAGTCTCATAGACCCTCAGGTCCTTTTCCTTCTGGGGGCAATTCTTTCTGATATGCCCATTCTCTTTACAGTAAAAGCAAACTGGTCCTAGGTTCCTCTGTCCCCCAAACTTCCGTCTTTATGTCTAGTCCCAGGGGGCTACATCCCCCCTCCATCTATCTTCCCGCCTTTGGGGTCCCCCCACCCTTACCTGGGTAGTTCTTTACATGCTGGTTTCCTTCCCTAATGGTAGTTACCATTACCTTGGCTTTCACCTTGGCCTTCTCCTCATCTCTCTTTACATACACCCTCTGTGCTTCTCTTAAAAGATCCTCCAACATCCTCGCTTGCTAACCATCTACTTTTTCTAACTTTCACCGTAGATCTGGCTAGGCATGAGTGATGAAATGTATCTTTAGTAAGATCTGTCTGGCCACTGTATCAGAGTCAACCTCTGAATATTGCCTCATATTTTTCCTCAATCTTTGTAACCACTCTGTTGGGGTTTCTTCCCTCTTTTGCTGCTCATCTAAAGCCTTACGGGCATTTTGATTATGTGGAGCTGCCTCTGATAGCTCTTATCATCAAACTTCTATATTCCTCCATGTCTTGGCTTCCCCCAGTGCTGCAGTGGTCCCAATTGGGGCACACTATGGGCATTTTCAGATCCCCAGGAGGTCCTTGCACATGCTCCCTTTCCCATATCTGTATCCCAGCTGCCTGGATCATCTGTCTTTCCTCTGGTGTGAACAGCATGGTCATTATTGACTGCATTTCTTCCCATATATAAATATTGGGCCCCAGAAACTGGTATAGCTGCTCCACTAATCCAATGGGGTCCTCTAATAGTCCTTTTAAATCCTTTTTAAGTATTCTCACGTCAGAGGAACTGAGAGGTACAGTTACAAATCAAATTCCTCCCTACACCCCAGCCAGTGGTACTTCCCTCAGGGGGTACAATTATAATCCTGATGCTTGGCTCCCATCTTCTGATCTGCTTTCCTCCCGTGGTGCTACCCTGTTTCTGGTGTTTTGGCTAGGCCCATCAAGGGGTAGGGGAGGTGCAATTAGAGCTACTGGAGGTGGGGGGTGGGGGGCAAGTGGTCTAACGGGTCCCATTCTTTATGTTCTGCTACCTTAAACACACTCACCTTCAAGGGTGTGGTTTCCCCTTCCCAGCAAGCAACACAGTCACTCTCTTCCTGATTTGTAGCAGTCACAGGGCCTGCAAGACCTCCCTGGCAGTCAGTTGCCTAAGATAAGAAATGCCTAGTCATGATAACTGGACCAAAGAAGCCCCTCTTCCACCTTTGGACCCTTGTTATCTCTCTGTAAGATGATAGATCATATTCGCCTCGACCCTTACTATTGGACTCTTTCCCAAAACCCACATACCCTATATAAACCCCTATTTTTGCGCTGTTCAGCAGAAGAGCTGTCACTGTCACCCTTCACAGAAGCTGCCAATAAAGACACCTCTGTGGAACCTAATACAGCCTTCTCCTCTCTCTCCCTGTGTCTGCTGAGGCCCTTAGCAAGCAAAGAGCTGAAATCACTAAAGAGCTGAATTCACCAAAGAGCTGATCTCTCTTAAGAGCCGAGCTGCTTGCTAAGATTGCCTGTGACTGGGAGCCTGCCTGAGGGACCTGGACAGGTTGTGCTTAGCGGGACTTCACTATCTGGACACCTACGGCAGCCGGGGTCGGACAGACACAGAAAATCCCCTGCCGTAATACTGATTTAATGGTTTCTTAGCTCTTACATACATGTTTAATGCCTGACATTTATCTGATCCATATCTAAGCCAGTATACATGGTTGCTCCTAATTTCCCTTCTGGTCCATGCTACTGCACAGTACTGAATCATTTTGCTCTTGTCCTTATCTCTGGTGTTGGGATCATATTTCTACAGGGCTAGTTTCTTTCCCAGTGGACTATCTGGGGGTATGCCCATTGGTACCTCCTCAATTTCTACTTCTACCCTTGGGGATTCGCTACTCACCCACGATCCCATCCTGACCAGCCGATCACAGGTCTTCCCTCAACAGAGCCCACCTTTCCAACCACAGGCCCTCTCGACAGAACCCGCCTCCCCCAATCAGCCGATTATACACTCTCCCAGCAAGGCCCACCCCCTAAGAAGGGAGAGGGAAAGAAGAAGAAAGAAACCAGGAAAGGAGGAAGGAAAAGGGAAGAGAGAAAGAAAAGGAAAAAAGAAAAAAGAAAAAAAAAACTTTACCTCTTCTGAAAAACACCTACGATCCTGGGGCTTTCATCCCACAGTTGCACTCTGCTCCCTACCCCACCTGGCTCAGTAGTGCTGCCCCCGCTGCGATTCAGTCCTGCAGCTGGCTCCGCCCTGCCACGGTTCAAGGGTGCGCAAACCGCTGCTCCACGCTGAGGGTTTCACCCACTCCTGGGTGACCACCCCCTCCGCTGCAAACCTAGGCGGTCGCCCCTCTTCCAGCCTAGTCCCAGCTGGCTCCAGAAATCACAGTGCTGGCTGCGTACTAGAGTCAGGTGCTGCCCCACGTGGGCTCACTGATTCCCTTTGTGTGTGCTGGCTGGGAACCCGGCCACAGGTCCCCATCCCAGCACAAGCCTGCTGCTCAGGCCAGCACCGGCACCAGTGCCGCTCGGCCCCCCGGGCCACATCCACTGCCACTCGGTCCCCCCTGGTGCCTCCCCCAATTCCGCCACTGGCTACCACCACTCGTCTGGCCCAGGAAACCACAGCTCTGGCCATGCACCAGAGTCAGGCAGTGCCCCATGTGGGCTCACTGACTCCCCCTGTGTGCGCTGGCTCGGTGCTGCAAACCCCTCACAAACCCTTTAATCTCATGCATCCCGCTGACCATGGGGGGAAATCCCCGCTTTCCTCTTCACCACATGTCCCGCCGTTCCCTCCTACTGTCCAATATCCTAAAATTTCAACAGACCAGGATGGGTCTAGTATAGTTGTAGCTATGATATTTTATGGAAAATCCTTTTCTAGGATTTTTCCCCTCCTGAGAGCTGAGGGCCTCAGGAAAGAAATGTAAACAATAACTATCTGCTGCTGTGGAATGCAACAGGTGCATCTTCCATTGGTCCATGTGGATTGTTTTCAATTAGTGACCAATCACAGCCACCTGTGCCAAGTCTGTGAGCAGTCACAGGATTTTGTTATGCATTCTATTCTATTCTTGTTCTTGGTAGCCTTCTGATCATTCTCTCTCTCTCTTCTTTTAGTATAGTATTAATGTAGTATTTAAGTATAATATACAACATAATAAATCAGCCTTCTGAGAAAAATGGAGTCAAGCCTTGTGTCCCCACACTTGGAGCATCCACCACAACATATAGTAATGGCGTGAAGTTTGCTTTCCTATACTCGAATTATGGAGTCATTATCTGGCCAAAGATAGTTATGAGGAGGTTACTCACCCCCCTTCTTCTCTTTTCTTTATCCAGCCTCCTGTTGTCTCTGGGCTTCCAACCTGTGACCACTGGTGGCTCTAGGAGAGTCCGATAAATTCCGCCAAATTTCTGGTGGGGGAGCTCCCCTTTTGAGAACTTCTAGTGCCACTGGGGTGAGGTGTAAATCCCGGGGAGAGCCCCCCTTGTGAGAAATGATACTCACTTTCAAAAATTGAAAAGGTTTATTAAAACCTTCTGAAATATACAACAGAAGACTGAATAGAGAAAATACTATGGTACCGGGAGCAGAGGATCTTTCCCACCATGTGCTCATCCACACAATGGATCTTCCACCTTTTAACCCTTTAAGCCCCTCCCAAAGTTCTGTCTATTGACTCCTTCTCCGCTGTTCAGTGGTGGAGTTTACTTCCTTAAATTTTGATTGGAGGTCAGATGTTGCCATAGTAAAAAGCCGACCCTCCCAAACGTCCGAAACCCAGGCCACCCCCTGATAACAATGCAAGCGGGATAAAACAACTATAAGTCTATAAAACTTCTCTTAACATATATACATAATATTTGCCTTTTAATTGTGAGAATCAACCATCGCATTACTCATCTATCACACTAAATAGCCATTTAAAGGCAAAAAGGTTCAATGCATGAATAAACGCTACTGGAAACTGTCAACAAGAGTTCTGCTGAAAAGAATCACAGAGTAGTTTGGGTTGGAAGAGATCTCAAAGATCATTTAGTTCCAACCCCCTGCTGTGGGCCGGGACACCTTCCACTAGACCAGGTTGCTCCAAGCCCCGTCCAACCTGACCTTGAACACTTCCAGGGATGGGGAAAAGACAACTTCTTGGAGCAACCTGTGCCAATGCCTCACCATGCTCTATCAGGGACCTAAATTATTCAGGCTTTAAACATTTTTATGAAGGAGTTTTGCCCATTATAGCAAAAACTGTATAAAGAAGCTACAACCACAGAAAGCTCCTTGAATAATTTTGGACTGTGAGTTAAGCCACTTAGACAAGATAAAGGGGACATTATAGCTCAATCATCTCTGGTCTAAGGAGAAACAAACAAGGCTGAGGGAAAGGATGCATTCACAAGAAAGCCAAATCCAGCAGCTTTGCTGAGAATCATCTGTCTGGTATTGGGGTGGGGGAGACCACAGCCCACAGAAGTCAGGTTTACACAGACTCCCCCTGAAATGAGGGCAGGGGGGAGGAGGTTTCAGGTGTGTGGTGTAACCTCTGGTCAGAGACACTGAACACCCATCCTCCTTTACACAAACTGGTTCAGCTGTAAAACCCCCAACCGCACAGGCCACATATGTGGGACATTCACATGAAAGGCAGGTGAGAGGGTGTCATAATCCATCATAGGCCCCCAAAGCACTCCCCAGAGGCCTTGCACCACAGGACTTCATGTGATGCAAAATGATGCAACAGATCCAGAGTCTGCTGCAAGAGATTCCCTCCCCTCCCCAGGGGGAGGTACCTGGACATTCCCACCTGGCCTAAGTGTATATTAATCCATCGGATTCTATGCTTTTGGGGGAACCTTCACCACCAAGAAGACCAGCTGGAGAGGATCAATGGAACGTCATTGGGATCCACAGATGGTGATATTTTCCTTATTCTGTCTCTGTCACTCTCTTTCTGTCCCCCCACCTAGTTTCTATTTCTTTCTCTTCGTCTCTCTCTCTCTCTCTCTCTCATATTTAGCATTAAATAAAACTTATACTATTGCCTTTGGCATATGGTCTCATTTGCACCTTAATTCAGGCAGAGGAATTTCTAAATAACTTTAAAACCGGATCATAACACCCTCATAGTGAAGTTTCTTATGTCCAATCTATATCTACCTTCTTTCAGTTTAAAACTGTTGCCCCTTGTCTCATCACTCCATGCCTCTCTGTTCCAGATTGCAAGGTAATGTGTGTATTCTATTTGCCGTCTGTTAGAGGTGTAGCAGTTATCTTCTGTTAATTGGGCAGTTTTCTTTATCTCTTCCACAACCAATCCTCTCTCCAGGGATACATCTGCTGTTAATTGGCCATTGAGTGTCACTGCATAACTGATAAAATTACATCATCCCACTGTGAGATGCTCTTCCCAGGGGGAGGAGCCAAGTATTTAGTCCTGGATATAATCTGAGATTTTGGGACACCAGGACAGTCTTTTTCCCACTGGATTCCAAGAGGAGTAGCTGTCTTCTCCACTGGATTCCCAGAGGAAGACCAGGCCCATCTACAGCACTACCGGACCTTCAGAGGAAAACTCCACCTTTCTACAGGATCACTGCTCCAACAGAACCATACCTGTCACTGCAGGAGGACTGCAGCCACCATCCAATCGGACTGCTACCAACACCCTGACCCACAGGGTGTCAGGTTGTATTCTGACTCTGTCAGCAATTTTTTGTTGATGTTTGTACTATTACATTTGTATTTTTAGTTTTCCTAGTAAAGAACTGCTATTCCTATTACCATATCTTTGCCTAAGAGCCTTTCAATTTCAAAATTATCATTTGGAGGGAGGGGGTTTACATTTTCCTTTCAGGGGAGGCTTCTGCCTTCCTTAGCAGACACCTGTCTTTTCAAACCAAGACACTAAAAAGTCCCTCTCCAACTCTCCTGAAGCCCCTTTAGGCACTGGAAGGGGCTCTAAGGTCTCCCTGAAGCCTTCTCTTCTCTAGGTTTAACAGCTCCAACTCTCTCATCCTGTCACCACAGCAGAGGTGCTCCAGCCCTCAGAGCATCATCATGGCTTCCTCTGGACTTACTCCAACAGGTCCATGTCCTTCTTCTGTTGGGGATGCCAGAGCTGGATGCAGTACTCCAGGTGGGATCTCACAAGAGTGGAGTAGAATTGTCTCCTTTGACCTGCTTGTCACATTTCTTTTGATGCAGCCCAGGATAACGTTGGCTTTCTGGATACCAAGCACACATTGCCAAGTCATGATGACCTTCTCATCAACCATCACCCCCAAGTCTTTCTCCCCAGGGCTGCTCTCAATCCATTCTCTGCCCAGCCTGTACTCATGCTTGGGATTGCCCTGACTCAGGTGCAGGACCTCACACTTGGCCTTGCTGAACTTCATGAGGTTCTCAGGGGCAGATTTTTCAAGTTTGTCCAGGTCCCTCTGGATGGGCTCCCTTCCCTCCAGTGTGTTGACTGCACCACACAGCTAGATGTTGCCAACAAACTTGCTGAGGGTGCACTCAATCCCACTGACCATGTGGCCAACAAAGATGCTAAACAGTGCTGGTCCAAATACTGACCCCTGAGGATGCCACTAGTCACTGCTGTCCCCTTGGACACTGAGCTGTTGACCACAACTCTGAGTATGACCATCCAGCTGATTCCTCATCCACTGAGTGGTCCATCTGTCAAATACATGTCTCTCCAGTTGGGACGAGGATGTCCCGTGGGACAGTGTCAAATGCTTTGCACAAGTCCAAGTAGATTATATCAGTCACTCTTCCCTCATCCACCAACACCGTAACCCCATCATAGAAGGACACCAAATTTGTCAGGCACAATTTGCTTTTAGTGAAGCCATGTTGCCTGTCACAAATCATCCTTATTTTCCATGTGCCTTAGCATAGTTACCAGGAGGATCTGTTCTATGATATTGCTGGGCACCAGATAGGTGAGACTGATGGACCTGTAATTCGGTGTCTTCCTCATTTTCCTTTCTAAAAATATGGGTTATATTTCCCCTTTTGCAGTCAGTGGGAACTTCATTGGACTGCCACAACTTCTCAAATATTATGGATACTGGCTTAGCTGCTTCCTCTGCCAGGTCCCTCAGGACCTGTGGATGCATCTCATCAGGTCACAGGGACTTGTGCACCCTCAGGTTCCTTAAATGGTCTCAAACCTGGTCTTCTCCTAGAGTGGGTGATTCTTCGTTCTCCCAGTCCCTGCATTTACCTTCTACAACTCAGGTGGTGTATTGGTGAAAACTGAGGCAAAAAGGTCATTGAGTACTTCAGCCTTCTCCATGTCTTGGGTAACCAGGTCTCCCATATCCTTCCCGAAAGGGCACACATTTTTCCCTAGTCTTCCTTTTATCACTGATGTACCTATAGATTTTATTGTTACCCTTGACATCCCTGGGCAGATTTAATTTCATCAGTGCTTTAGCTTTCCCAACCTGATCTCTGGCTGCTCAGACAATCTCTCTGTATTCCTCGTAGGCTACCTGTCCCTGCTTACACCCTCTGTGAGCTTCCTTTTTCTGTTTGAGCTTGTCCAGGACCTCCTTGTTCATCCACACAGGCCCCCTGGCATTTTTGCCTGATTTCCTCTTTGTTGGAATGCATTGCTCCTGAGTTTGGAGGAGGTGATCCTTGAATATCAACCAACTTTCTTGGGCCCCTCTTCCCTCCAGGGCCTTATACCATGGCACTCTACCGAGCAGATCCTTGAACTGGCCCAAGTCTGCTCTCCTGAAGCCCAGGGCAGTGAAATTGCTGTGTGCACTCCTTGCTGCCCCAAGGATCTCAAACTCCACCATTTCATGGTCAGGGCAGCCCAGGCTGCCCTTGAGTTTCACATTCCCCACCAGTCCCTCCTTGTTGGTGAGAATAAGGTCCAGCATAGCCCCTCTCCTCATTGGCTCCTCTGACACTTGGAGAAGGAAGTCATCAACCCATTCCAGGAACCTCCTGAATTGCTTGTGCTCTGTTGTGTTGTCCCTCCAACAGGTATCAGGGTGGTTGAAGTCCCCCAAGAGGACCAGGGCTTCTGAATGTGAGACTGTTCCTATCTGTCTGTAGAGGGCCTCACCCACTCAGTCTTCCTGATCAGGTGGCCTGTAGCAGACTCCCACTATAATGTCACTTGTCCCTGCCCTCCCTATAATCCTAACCCATAAACTCTGTCAGCTTCTCATCCATCCCCAGGTGGAGCTCCATGCACTCCATTGACATAAAAGGCAACACTACCTTCTTGTCTACCCTGCCTGTCCTTCCTAAAGGGCCTGTGTCCTTCTATTCAAACACTCATCACAGGAGCCTCCCACCATGTCTCTGTGCTGCCAGTAAGATCATAGCCCTGGAGGCATGTGCGCATCCTGTTTATTCCCCATGTTGCATGTTTGCATAGAGGCATTTAAATTGGGTCCCTGATGAAGCTGATTGACTGGCTGGAATCCTTGGTGCTGCTCTTCAGTTGCTCTCCTGCTGACCTGTGATCCCTCTCCAGGCTTTGGGCATCTCTCCCTGGCCCTGGCATGTAACTAGTAGGAGTGGGATAGACTGAGTTTCCCCTCTCTCGGTAATTTTGGTTTAAAGCCCTCTTCACCAGCTTGGCAAGCCTATGACTGAAAAAGATCCCCTTCTCTGACAGATGGACCCATCAGCCCCCAGCAGACCAGGTTTCTCAAACCAAGTCCTATAGTCTAGGTAGCCAAACCCCCAACTGTGGCACCAGTACTGTAACCATTTGTTGATTTGCCAAATTTGACTAACACTTTCAAACTCCTTCTTTTTGATCAGGAAGACTGATGAAAAAACTACCTACACTCCAGAGTCCTTTACCACTGCTCCCATTGTCTTATTTTAGAATAGCTTGTGTTCTAAATACAAGCCTGTATTGTGTGCACATTTCTCAGGTATCAAAACAAAAAAATTGCTAACAAATTCTTGCCTTAAAACTGAAACCGTAATTAACATGTTTACTAGCATACAACTATACTCAACATACTTTTTTATTTTCAGATTATAAGTAATCACAAAGCTACATAAATTCAGATGTTAAAATAAAAAGGTCTTCCACGCATGTTATTCTACAATGATAAGAGTATGAGAAATACAGAAACTCCAGCTTTGTTGTAAAAAGCAAGTAAACAGCCACGGGCATCTTAAAGATTTGTCATGAGAATTTGGAGTATAGCTCTCTAGTCTATTATGAAAACTATACCAAAGATAATTTACTATTAAAGGTCTACTTACTTCAAATCTTAATCATAGAATATCCTGAGCTGGAAGTAACCCATAAGGATCAGAGTCCAACTCCTGACTCTGCACAGGGCAGCCTCAGGATTCACACCATGTGCCTGAGAGCATTGTCCGAATGCTTCTTGAGTTCAGACAGGCTTGAGGTTGTGACCACTGCCCTGGGGAGCCTGTTCCAGTGCCCAACTACCCTCTGGGTGTAAAACCTTTTCCTAATATCCCAACTAAACCTCCCCTGTCACAGCTTCATGCCATTCCCTCGGGTCCTATCACTGGTCACCAGAGAGATCAATGCCTGCCCTTTGCTTCCCCCTGTGAGGAAGTTGTAGACTGAAACTGCAGTTGTAGCCTGAGGTCTCCCCTCAGTCTCCTCCAGTCTGAACAAGCCAAGTGACCTCAGCTACTCCTCATATGACTTCCCCTCTAGACCCTTTACCATTTTTGTAGCCCTCCTTTGGATGCTCTCTAATAGCTTTATATCTTTCTGTGGTGGTGCATTCCCCCCTTTTTCCAGGCCATACTGTGATCTGAGAAACGCTTGTTAGGCCTCAGCCTTGACAAACAGCACATGGGCTCAGCTCTTCTTGAGCTTATCAGAAACACTGTCTGCTCCCAGGAACTGCTGCTGTCTAATGAGCTCCTGTTTTCTTTATGAACAGCCTTGGAAACTGTTTTCCTTGCCTGAATGGCACAATATCCCTGTTCTCACACTTTCAAAGAAAGTGCTGACCCAAACTGTGGCCAGGATGAAACACTGTTATGACTAAAGCCCACTCTCTTGCGACCCTATAAACAGTGGTCTAAAATGAGACCCTTTGAGCTCTTCTGGACTGCAGCAGGCTGTGACCAGCGACCTCCCTCTGAGTGGGGCCTCATAGACCCAGCAAACTCTCATGTTTGCTGTACTCAGAGGATTGCCGAACGACGACGAGTCCTGGGACAACACCCTCACTCCTCAAGGCCTGACCCTTCACCCACTGGGGAGATGCAAAGCCATCTGAAATGAATATTTCACTTACACTTGAGGGGAATTTTTCACAGGTAACTTGCACTGATTCTTTATGTCTGTGTGCATACACGTGCACATGTGCTATAGGAAATCTAGGAGAAATGCTGCTTTCTTAGATGTTTAAGTACCTTAGATATCTAAGTAGCTTAGGCCTGTAAGTAAGGTTAAGTCATAAGCTAAGTTAAATGCTGCAAAGTGTTATTCCTCGGTTGTTATGATTAAGGTATAAGTTAAGTGTTGTTCCTTTGTTAAATTCTTAGGTTTAAGGTGTAAGTTAACTTAAAGTACTGTTAAGTTTGGTGCTGTTAAGCTTTTAGGCTGTATTCCTTTTTATCCTTGCCTTCATTATGCTTTTGTCACACACACATGCATACCCCCACACCCCCCCACCCCACCCGCCATGATAGTTCTCAGTTCATTTCTGTTTTGATTGCCTGGATTTTGTTTGGTTTTGTTGTTGCTTGTTTTCCTTGGTGTGCCTTAACTGTCTAGTAAGTAATAGAGCGAATCTTGCCAACAAACTTTGTCATGCTGTCACTTAATATTAAATCTGGTTTCTACCGATACCCTTGCTGCTGATTTTTTAAGCAATCTCAAACAGTTGTTCGTAACATTTTCTTATATTGTGGTGCCCAAAAGTGCACACAGTAGTCGAGTTGAGGCTGCACCAGTGCAGAGCAGAGCAGGACAATCACCTCCCTTGACTGGCTGGCAATACTGTGTCTGATGCACCCCAGGACATGGCTGGCCCTCCTGGCTGCCAGGGCACTGCTGACTCATATCCAACCTACCACTGACCAGGACCCTGAGGTCCCTTTCTGCAGTGCTGCTCTATGTTTCATTCCTTAGTTTGTACATACATCCAGGGTTGCTCCATCCCAGATGACTTTTAATATCGCCTATATAAGAATATAGGCTACAAGTCAGCTATAAGATAACAAATCCAAACAGAAAAGGCTGGACGTTCAACTCCTACATTCTGCTTCTACTGAAGTAACTAGAGATCCCTGCAGCAGTGCAGCTTCCCCCAAGGACAGTCCAGCCAAGGCAGGAGTCTTTAAGGCTCTTCCCCACCCAAGTTTTCAGGATCCCACATCAGAGGCCCATTGTATGGACCGTGACACACAATCCTGAAGGCAGGGATGGGAGACAGTTCCTACCTTGCCACCAATGCGCACTTGAGCCTGGAGCTTAGCAAGCTTTTCTTGGTTCATGATCGTTTCTTTCATCTGTGGAAGCAATAAGAGCACCAATGCAAAACAGATCAGGAAGCACCCAGCGGCCCAGGCCACAACCTGGGCCCGGCAGTAAGGTAGGTGAACTCAAGGGGCTCCGCAACTACCCCTCACTACATTCTCACACCCGACGGGAAGCTGTCCAAGCTCTAACGGAGCGGTCGGTCTGCCACACACAGTGCCACACACAGCTCTCCTGAGGCCCTGCCTGTAAATGCCATGCCTTGCCTTGCACCAACCACAGCCACCCACTAACCCGCAGCCCTTGGTCGCGCAACAAATTCCACCCTAGTCCCTCCCCCACAGTCTCCTTTGTACCTTCTTAGAACGGAAGCAGCGGTGCCACAGCGGGGGGAGATGAGGGTTGTGGGAGTGGGATGAGGACTGAGCAGAACACGCGAGATGGCGGCCGGAAGGGAGACCAGGCACGCCGCTCTACCACTGCCTAAGCCAGGAGAGTGCGCCCTATGCAGCAGTGAAATCTGGAGAGGCGGAGCCGCCACCGCGGAAGGAGTTAAAAGCATGAGATGGGGAGTGGAGGTTACACTACTTATAGAGAGCGATGGACTCTAGTAAGCGTGCTGTGCTGCACAAAGTAAATTTATTTGTGTGGCTGAGATGGGACGCAAGGTAAAGTCTACGCCTCTTCCCCCCCTCTCTTCCCCACCGCCCCCCCCCCCCCCCCCCTTCTCTTCCCCCTCTTCCTCCCTCCCTTCGGGCGTGTTCGTTTTGGTGTATGTGGCCTATTTCCCTTCCCTCCCTGCTTTCCTCACTTTCTCTTGCTTGCAGCCTCACCTAGCAGGGGTTTTTTTTGATTAATGTATCTGTCCTTGGTTTGTTTTGTTTTGTTTTTTTCCCTAGAAGATATTTAAATATTGTATTTTCTCTCTTGGTGATGCAATTCAAACTGTGTCCCCATATCCATGATTTTTCTTTTAGATCCAGTTCTTCATGAGCTGCTCTGGTGTGGGTCCCCCATAGGCTCACAAGTCCTACCAGCAAACCTGCTCCAGTGTGGGGGTCCTCCTCTCCACGTCTACAGATCCTGCCAGGAGCTCGCTCCAGCATGGGCTTCCCGTGGGGTCAAAACCTTCTTTGGGTGCATCCACCTACTTAGGCCTGGGGTCTTCCACAGGCTGCAGGTAGATCTCTGTTTCCCCAGGGACCTCCATGGGCTGCAGTGGGACAGCTGCTTCACCATGGTCTTCATCGTGCACTGTAGGGGACACACAGCTTTGGTGCCTGGAGCACCTCTTCCCCCTCCTTCTCTACTAACTTTGGTGACTACAGGGTTGTTGCTCCCGCATATTCTCAGTCATCTCTTCTATGTCTGCAATTGCTTTTGCACAATAACTTCTTTCCTTTCTTAAATATGTTGTCCCAGAGGTGCTACTACCATCTCTGGCTTGGCCTTGGCCACTGGTGAGTCTGTCTTGGAGCCAGCAGGAATTGGCTCTGCTGTACATGGGGGAAGCTTCTAGCAGCTTCTCACAGAAGCCACCCCTGTAGCCCTCCTGCTACCAAATCCTGGCCTTGCAAACCCCACACAATTCTTCAGATTCACAGCCTGACATCAATATAAAAGAAAGATTTCAGAATTACAAGGCAAATTGATGATTACAAACATACAAAATGTTTT
Organism: Passer domesticus; assembly: GCF_036417665.1. Lineage (NCBI taxonomy): Eukaryota > Metazoa > Chordata > Aves > Passeriformes > Passeridae > Passer > Passer domesticus. Next base: position 8,973,857 of record NC_087511.1, on the reverse strand, counting down.
AATAGGCTGAAATATTGAAGTGAAAATGAATCACAGAAAGATTATTCCAAGACAGAAGTCGTAGAAAGTGCAGTCCCAGCTGTCAGCCTAGGATTCACTGGCTTGGAGATATAATATCATATTCTCTCGTGTGAGGTTTTGAAGACAAATTATGCTGAAAACCACATCACTGAGTTGTATCAGGAATCAACTGAAGCAATTAAAGAACTACAGTTTAAGGGAGTCTGTAAAATTTGGTTACATTTCCTGGAACAAACAGCAGACCTTCCAAAAGCAAACTTTGCATCAGAGAAAAAGCATTTTAGAATGTTACAATACTATTGGTTTCTTTTCTCCAGTCCTTTTTGTGTAATTGCATCATAGGAAACATAAAACTGTTTTTGCTTGTATCTGAAGAACTTCTGGTGAGAAATGAAACAGAGCCAAAGCCTGTAGTACTGAAACAGTGTGAACTCAGCAAGCATCCTTTCAGTTCTGAAAAAGGATTAAACTTAGGATCTTAATCCTCAAAGAATATACATTGTTGAAGTAAAGTTCATTAGCTGCACAGAAGCATCATAGAAATGGAAAAAGACCATTAAAATGGTTAGTCATTGAGAGGAATGGCAGATTTGTCTTTACAAACAAGTTATGGGTCTGCTGGTAGATAAAACTAGCACTGGGAGATAAAAGAAACAAAGGGAGGATTCCACTGATTGATGAATGGCAAAAGATATTTGCTTTTACAAATAAACTTTAGGTTTGCTGAGAAATGAAATTGGACATTGAAAGATGAAAGGAACAATGGGGGAAACCCCTAAATTCCATAAGAATTAAAAATTAAAAGGAAGGGTTATACATTAGAGGGAAAACTTTGGTATCAGGTGTATCGGGAAGTCTGTACCTCTCAAGTACCTCAACCAATGGGGAAAGAGAGAAGGGAAATGCGGCCAGGAAATTCGGATAAAAAGGAGGCTGTGTCCTCCAAAAAATTTGAGAGATCCCAGGGGAATGCCCCATGGCCTCTCCCTTTATTCGAATAAAGTATAAGGACTCCTCTGTTTCCTTTTTGGACATAAATCTCTGATGTTTGTGGATTAATTTTCCTGACAAACTGTGGGCTTGTCTGGGATATTTCCACCATCTGGAGTGGTGGGCAGGCAGTGAGCAGAGCTGAAGGCGTGCCTCACACAGTTTGGGTCATCAGCTCCCCTTGGTGGCGGCCAGCTCTGGGCAATCAATTGGGTTCCCGAGACTCCAGGAGACAGACGAGTGGCGGACATGGCAGGTCCCTGAAGAGTCCACAGGGAAGAAGCACTGAAAATCTTACCGGTGAGTAATATGGGATCTTCGGGGAGCAAACCTGGGAGGGCACCCATGGAGGGTAGCACAGGTAAAACAAGGCACCCATGGAGGGTTGCAGGGGTAAAGCTGGGAAGGGGCCCCGGCAAAAGGGATGATGATCCCATAATATCCCTGGAGAGTCCCTTGGGGAGAATGATGAGGTCTTGGAATAGATTATACATTCACCCAGAGGTAACTATAGAGATCATGGTAAAATATTGTTATTTTGTGTGGTCAGAGTATGAGTTGCCAAAGGGGCTTATATGGCCACCTTATGGAACAGATAGAATTTGTGTCAAATTTTGTGGAGGTATTTAGAGGAGAATTGGAAAGGACGGATTGAAAGGGAATGTGGATTGATGTGGATTAGACAAGCAACAGGAGAAATCTATGTATTAAGAAAAATGGGAGAAGAGAAAAAAGGGGAGGAAGAGGAAAACGGTGAGGATTGGGATGTTTTTCAGCACCTTCCCCCATCATGTCCTGCAGTATTGCCAGCTGACCCAGGGCCAGCTGCAGGTCCCCTGTATTCTCAACTCCTGGTGCAAGGGGAGCAGGGAAATGCTGTTCCTAGGGGCCCCACCTGAGAATAATGATGGTGTGGGGGGAGGGGAGCAACATATGGTATCTCCCCATAGAACTAGAAGAGGAACTCAGTTTAGGACATCAGAAGCCCCCCGGACCCAAGAGACAGGGGTACACCAGATGCCACTTTGCCAAGTTCCTTTGGGGGGTCAGGGGGGAGGGTTTGGGTTTGTAATTGTACCACTTACTACCCAGGATATAAGAGGGTTGAAAAATAATTACCCCCATATTTGAATGATCCCATAGGGGTGGGGGAAAAGATAGAGGAATATTTGGGAAATGCGGATTATACATTGAAAGATTGGGATTTTCTTTTGGGGATTTTGTTTGGGTCATCAGAGAAACTAATGATTTTGGAGAAAGCTCAGCAGCTGTGGGAGGATGAAAATCCACAAGCAGCCGGGGGGGGGGGGGGGGGGGGGGGTGGGGTGCTGGACCTAATGTACCTACAGTGGATGATGCTATCCCCCAAGCTGACCCCCAGTGGGACCCAAATAACCAGGCCAGTCTGGCTCACCTCTACAATTACTGTGCTTATTTGATTAGGGCAATTAAATCAGCCGCTCCCAGAACTAACAACATAGCTAAGGCTATGTCTTTAGAACAGGAGAAACATGAAAGCCCTTTTCATTGGTTGGAAAGGATTAGGGATGTCCTGTGAAAGCATGGGGGGATGGATCCTGAGGGGCCAGCCTTTGACACATTGCTGAAGGTACAATTTGTTACTAAGGCCTGGCCTGATATAAGGAAAGGAGTACAGAAAGATGAAGAGTGGCAAAATAAGCCTCTGGATAAATTGGTTAGAAAAACACAGCAGATATATGTAAGAAGAGATGAGGAAAAGGTTAAAGCTAAGGCAAAGATGATGGCAGAATTTTTGCAGCCCCTGGGAAATAAACTGCAGGATCCAAGGGGTCCCCCAAGCATTCCCTCCTCAGCTGGGGAAAGCCAACCCAAACAGCACTTGGGGAAAAAGCAGTGCGCCGTCTGCAGGGCAGAAGGGCATTGGGAAAGGGAGTGTCCACAGAGACAGCTGGACCCTCAGGAGGAGGAAGTCCAGAGGATAATGGAAATGGATTGTTAGGGGTGTCAGGGGCTCCCATTATATCAAGAACACACCACTCTGGAGCCCTTGATAACTTTTAAGATGGTCTGGATCAAGAGGAGGTGTGTTTTCTGGTAGACACAGGGGCCTCTCGATCCACCTTGAATTTTATACCTAAGGGGGGGGGAATTATCAAAAAGATCATTGGTTATTCAAGGAGTGGGAAGAATGAACGAGTGCATTTTATTCAACCCCTATTAATAGATGTGGGAGACAGGTTTGAAATGCATGAATTCCTGTTTGTTCCTCATTGTGATTGTAATTTACTGGGAAGGGATTTGATGGCTAAAGTGGGAATGCAAATTAGTATTGTAAAAAAAGACAGAGTCCAACACTGTGATATCTTTGTATAAAATGTCTGAGAAGGCTTATGCTGAAATAAATCTGGAAGTGTGGGCAGCCCCAGGGAAATATGGAAAACTAGACATAGAGCCTCTCCAAATTACTTTGAAACAACCAGGACAAGTGGTGTCTTAAAAACAATACCCTCTTTCAAGGGAGGGAAAGAAGGGGTTACTGTTGCGGTGTGATGTCATGGCTTGCCTCAGTTCCCTGGGTTTCTCCCTGAAATTACTTTTCCCAGGTGGGCTGTCAATCACCTCTCCTTTTCCCCACCCTTGACCCCTGCTGGGCACTGTCTATCAACCCAGAAATTCCAAGAGAGCATCGAGTGATTAGCAGGTTCAAAAGATGCTCTCCACCCCCTGGGGGACCATTGGCCCACCCAGGTGTCCCTCTCGCCTGAGACCCCCTCCCCCTGTACCTGGCTGGTGGTCCCTGTGTTCCCTCCCCTGCCCCTCTCCCCAGGTAAAAGGGCAAGCAGAGTACGAGGTCGGGGTTCTGTTGGAGAGTTCTGGTGGGAGAGTTCAGAGGATTGTTGCAAGATTCAGAGGCCGTGCCACCAAAATAAAAACTCTGGATTAAAAACTCCATCAGGACCCGCTCCTTTCTTCACCTCGCCTTAAGGGTTTCTCCAGCTCAGGAAGGCCTGAAGAGTGACCCCCTCAACAGCAAGCTCCAGCCTGCAAGCACTGGAGCTCAGGGCATGCCTAGACTTGTCTCCACGTGCCCAGCTGCGACCACAGGTACTGAATAGCGTCTCTGGGGAGGAAGGACCCCAGGTGCCGCTATTTGGCCAGCAGCCAAGGCCAGACAGACCAAGGCAGTCCCGTCTGTAATATTGGCAAACACCAATAGGTTACAGCCTGTCATTGAGTCCCTGCTGTGAAAAGTGCATATTATATGGCTCTATGCAGATATTTACTATACACATTAAGTTGTATTGAGTGGTGCTGTATTAACATTTTAATACTATGGTAAATGTAGTTTCATAGCAAAAAGGTAGCTTTTGTAGTTAAAATAGGAACTATGTATGTGGAATGTTTTCTTTTAGAAAGGAATGAGGGGCCCTCACCGGATGGCGGCTGCAGGACACCTAAATCTTTCAGAAAAAGGGAATTTATTGCTCCCTTATCAGCAGAAAACTAACTTCTTCCCACCTCACTCAGACAGGAAGACGGCATGAGGATTAAGAGGAAGAAGTTGACAGTGACCAGACAGAATACTGTGTTTGAATGGAATTTATGCATCATGTATGAGATGTATGAATATGCAACAGGCGATTGTTTTTAAGCGTTAATCCTCTGTTAACGGGGGTCCTTTTTCGGGCTTGTGTTGCCCAGAAAAAGGTAGCCGGACGTCCGTATCTCTTTGTTTTTATTGTCTCATATTGTCCTAATCTCAAATGTTCAAATTTTATTATTCTGATTATATTGCTATTTTTATAACCATTTTATTACTATTAAACTTTTAAAATTTCAAAAACAAGTGATTGGCGTTTTTCACAATTATGGTAGCAGAGGATGGTTAACACCTCGCTGCCAGTGCCTTAGGAGAGTCAGAGTGGTGAGGCGCACCCTGCCCAATTTGGCAGCCTCGCTCTGGTTCCCCTGGTGCAACCGACAGATGCAGGTCACATCGGTGGACAAAGAGAGGCAATAAAACAAAGAGAAGGGAAAAAGGCTCCCTTTCTGAAACTGCGGTAATTGGCCACCTAAGAGTAGTAGTGTGCACGAAGAACCCGGAAAGGAAAAAGGATTGGTAAGTACTTTTCGGGGGGCAGGTATGGGGGGATGAATGTGTGTGAATGAGAGGCGGGCTGGTTGTCCCAGACCTGCCATGCTGCGGTTCCATCTTTCTGTGAGGAAAACTGCCAGTAAAGAGACGAAGTGAATGTTAAAAGGAGTGAGAGAATCCCCTGGGGTAACTGGGACTGGGTCTCAGGGAGGGGTTGGACCCCTCGGAGGAAGGGAGCAGAGTTTCCTAGCCCAATCCACTAGGAAACGGGACAAGAGGGGCCCCTGAAAACCTGCTGGGTTGAGGGATTTACATTCCAATAGCATCCAGGGTTGAGCAGAATTCTGCCGGTTGAGGATATGCCCAAGAGCATCCGGGGTTGGACAACTCAGCTAGATTGAGGGATAAACATTTTAACGAAGAACATCCGGGGTTAGACAGCACAGCTAGATGGAGGGATAAAAATATTTTTGCCCAAGAGCATCCAGGGTTGGAAAACACAGCTAGAAAAAAATAGAAATGCCTAAGAGCATCTGTGTTGTACCACATAGCTGGATTGAGGGAAAAAATGCCCAAGAGCATCTAGGGTTGGACTGCACCACTGGATTGAGGTATAAAATCCCCAAGAGCATCTGGGGTTGGACAGCACAGCTGGATTAAAGGATAAAATTCCCAAGAACATCTGGGGTTGGACAGCACAGCTGGATTGAGGGATACCCAATAGCACGGGGACTGGCCAGTAACACCTAAAATTGTAATAGGTGGTTTGAAAGTAAAAGGTACCTTATTGTTGTCTTGTTGTGTGTGTGACTTGCACACAGGCCATTGTCTCCTGGGCAGGTGGGAACTCTGGTTAAGGTATAAGTGACCTGCAAGGGGCCACTGTTCTCCCTGGCGTGTGGAGGGGGCTGTCGCTAAAGAGTGTGAGAGACATGCAGACAGCCTCACAAGGGAACTGGCACCCGAGTCAGAGCCCTTCCAGGAGGCCCGGCGATACTGCAACCCCGAGGCCAAACCCAAAGTGAAAAGGGGGGGGGGGGGGCGCAGGGACCGTGATTCTCTAGCGATAGAGATTCACTTTGTGTAAGTAGTTGAAAGAAAACCAGTAAATAAAATAAAACAAATGGGACAGAAATCCAGTAAGGTAGATACAGGAAAAGAAACCAGGGGAAAAAAACTACCAACAGAAATTCCCCAGGATAGCCCTTTGGGAGTCATGTTAGCCAACTGGGAAAGAAACCCTTGTAGAAGAAAAAAAGACAAGGTAAAGATGATACAATTCTGTATGCTTAAATGGCCAACAGAGAAAATCAGATCTGACCACGTTTATTTGCCTAGGTACGGCTCTTTTGAAAGGTGGATTTGTCAGGCTTTAAATGAATTTTTAAATTCAAAGGAACAATTTGATCCAGAAGAAAGAGAATATGCTACTTGTTGGACAGGAGATTACAGGAAAATAAAAATCTTTAAGGTATCAGAGATCTCTGAGACAAAACAAGAAAGAAAAAAGGAAAAGAAAAGAGAGGGGAACAAGATGAAGAAATAAAACAGGAATGTGATCCTTTACAGGTTTTGCCCCCTCAGTTCCCAGCCGAGGCGCTGGTCCCAGGTCCCGGCTCGCTGCTTGCTTCCTCTCCGCCCGCCCCGGGTCCCGTCCCGAGTGCGGGCATAGCTCCGCCTGTCCCGGATCCCGTTCCGAGTGCGGGTGCGCAGCCCGCGGCAGCTCAGCCTGCCTCAGCCCACAGTTCAGCCCCGACCCCGCCGGTGAATTTGTCTGCTGCGATTCCGGCCGCCTGGTCCGCGGCCGCTCTGAAGGCCATGCCTGGGGTCCCTTCTGCTGCCTGGTCTATGACCAACGCCCCGATCGCGTCAGGGGTCCCGTCGGTTCCAGTAGTCCCATTCCTGACCGCTTTCCCCACTGCCCAATCTCCCGCTGCCCTGCCAATGCCGGTTGCGCTGGGTGCCGCCGCTGCTGCTTTATCTCTGCCGGGAGCCGCGGACTCAGCCGCCATTAACCATGTGCAAGCAGCCCACGCTCCCGTCTGGTATTCTACGGAAACGCTCCCTCCTCCGGCGGTTCCGGCAGCAGACCACGCCTGCGTCCCGCCTTTGGAGGACCGAGCAGCCGCGGCGGGATGTCCTCCTCTCAGCCCATGTCCTGCCCTGAGCCCCGTTCCCTTGGTAACCACAGCTCCGGCTGTTCAGAGAAACTCTCTATCTAGAGGAAGAATCTTATCGAAACACTAGGAGCTCAGCTAAAAGGCAGCCCTCTCCAAATTCTTTCTCAAAACACGGGAAAAAACTATAGAAGGTAAAAAAGAAAGGGAATTAGATGAAGGGATTGGTCTATTCCCGTTAAGAGAGGTTCCAATGGGAGGGGGTGGAACAGGTTTTGTAAATGCCCCTTTGACTTCTTCTGAGGTCAGAAATTTTAAGAAAGAAATCAAAGGGATTTTGGAGGATCCCATAGGTACAGCTGAACAATTAGATAAATTTTTAGGTCCAAATATTTATACTTGGGAAGAGATGCAGTCCATAATAAAAATAATATTTTCTCAGGAAGAGAGGCAATTAATCAGAGCAGCTGGGATAAAAGAGTGGGAAAAGGATAATCCGCAGGGACCTCCTGGAGAAGATAAAATGCCAACTGCACCTCCTGAGTGGGGTCAAAATAATGAAGAGGGGAGGAAACAAATGAATGACTATCATAATTTAATAATCAGGGGAATAAAAGGGGCAGCACCCAGAGGCCAAAATGCTAAAAAGGCTTTTGAGGCACAGCAGGGAAAAGATGAGACTCCAACTGAATGGTTAGACAGGCTTAGGAGGAATATGAAATAATATTCCGGGATTGACCCTGAAACTGATGTGGGAAAAGCTTTGTTGAGGATCAACTTTGTCACTAATGCTTGGCCAGATATTAGAAAAAAATTAGAAAAAAATTAGGATTGGCATAATAAATCATTAGATGATTTATTAAAGGAAGCTCAGAAAGTTTATGTACGGAGAGATGAAGAAAAGGCTAAACTGAAAGCAAAACTTATGGTAGCCACCATGCGAGAAAACAATTTCCAGAGAAACCAAAGTCACACAGGCACTATTCCTAAATATGAAGGTGGTAGATACAGGGGAAAGGGAAAAAATAGAACCCCAATACAAAACAAGTCTGAGGAGTATTCCAGAAATGCCTGTTATTACTGTGGGGGGGAAAAGGGCACAATAAGAGAAATTGCCCTAAGCAGGCAAAAGATCTGAAAATCTTTGAAGAAATGGGCACAGAGGAGGAATAGGGAGGTCATAGGCTCTGTCTTTTAGGGGACAAATGCCATCTGGAGCCTGTGATAACTTTAAAAGTGGGTCCCCAAGAAGAAAAATTGGAATTTGTAGTAGACACAGGGGCAGAAAGAACCTGCTTGTTAAATATTCCAAAAGGATATAATGTGAGCAAAGATACTGTAAAAGTAACAGGGGCAAAAGGAGAAAGTTTTATGGTTCCTGTCATAAGAGATGTAGTAATTGAGGGGGAAACTAAAATTTGGATGGGGGACGTTTTATTGGTCCCAGGGGCAGGTAGCAACTTATTGGGAAGAGACTTACAAATAGAATTAGGAATAGGGGTTATACCAGAAGACGGGAAAAAGACAGCTAGAGTTTTAAAATTAGGCCAGGAGGATGAAGAAAAAATCAATAAGGAAGTTTGGGCTGCGGAAGGAAATAGGGGAGGATTAAATATTGATCCCATAAGGGTTACAATTGAAAGAGAAGATTGTCCCATACGTGTACGACAGTACCCTATATCTTTAGAAGGACGGGAAGGTTTGAAGCCAGTAATAGAAGGACTAATAAGGGATGGGACCTTAGAACCTTGTATGTCACCTCATAACACCCCTATTCTCCCAGTAAAGAAGCCCGATGGGAGCTATAGACTAGTACAAGATTTAAGGGAGGTTAATAAAAGAACTTGGACTCGCTACCCAGTGATACCAAATCCTTATACTCTTCTGAGTAAAGTCCCACCTCATCAGTGGTTTAGTGTAGTGGATCTTAAGGATGCTTTTTGGGCTTGTCCACTGGCTAAGGAGAGCCAGGATATTTTTGCCTTTGAATGGGAGGATCCAAAAACTGGGAGAAAGCAGCAATTAAAATGGACTAAATTACCACAGGGGTTTACAAAATCTCCAAACCTATTTGGGCAAGCTTTAGAGATGATACTACAAGCTTTCCCTACTCCTCCTGGGATACAAATTATCCAATATATGGATGACCTCTTATTATCTGGGGAAGCTGAAGTGCGGGAGGCTACTATACAACTTTTAAATTTTCTTGGGGAAAAAGGATTAAGGGTATCAAAAGGGAAGCTGCAATTTGTAGAATCAGAGGTAAAATATCTTGGACACTTAATAAGTAAGGGTAGTAGGAAACTCAACCCTGAGAGAATTGCAGGAATTTTATCCCTTCCTCCTCCCTCTACAAAGAAAGAAATCCGAAAACTATTGGGATTACTGGGATATTGTAGATTATGGATTGAGGGATACACACAAGCAGTAAAATTTCTGTATGAGAAATTGACACAAGGAGATGATATAAAATGGACCAAGTGAGATAATGATAAATTAGGAGAACTGAAGTTAAAACTAGCTTCGATACCAGCTTTAAGCTTACCCTTACTACAAAAACCCTTTCATCTGTACGTGAATGTAGGAAAGGGGGTAGCTCATGGAGTTCTGGTTCAGGAGTGGGGAGGAATAAAGAGACCAGTAACTTATTTATTAAAGATGTTGGATCCAGTGAGCCACGGCTGGCCAGTATGCATTCAAGCTATAGCAGCTACTGCAGTCCTGGTAGAAGAAAGTCGTAAGCTTACTTTTGGTGGTAAACTAACTGTGCACACCTCATGCAGTTTGAAATGTGTTAAATCAGAAGGCTGAAAAATGGCTGACAGACTCTAGAATGTTAAAATATGAAGCAATCTTAATAGACAGCGAAGATCTGACACTAGAAGTAAGCAAAAGTTTAAATCCAGCTCAATTCTTATATGGAGAACCAGCAGATAACCTAATACATAATTGTCTAGAAATTATCGAATATCAAACAAAGGTTCGAGAAGATCTTGAGGAACAAGCCCTTTTAGAAGGGGAAATAATCTATGTGGATGGTTCCTCCAGATGTCTACAAGGAAAAAGAATGTCAGGGTATGCAGTAGTTGATGGAAAGAACATGCAAACTATTGAAAAAGGAAAATTACCTTCAAATTGGTCAGCTCAAACCTGTGAATTATATGCTCTAAAAAGAGCACTGGAATATTTAGCACACAAAAGAGGAACTATATACACTGATTCAAGGTATGCCTTTGGAGTGGTACATACCTTTGGAAAAATTTGGGAAGAGAGAGGATTACTTAATTCGAGAGGAAAAGGATTGGTACATGAGGGGCTCATTTTAGAAGTTTTAAAGGCACTAAAATTACCTGAAGAAATAGCTATAGTACACATCAAGGGACACCAAAAAGGAGTGGCCCCAGAAATAAGAGGAAATAATTTAGCAGATCAGGAAGCTAAGGATGCAGCAGAAAATGGGGCTGAAAAAGTTATGATAATATTAACTCCAAATGAGGAAAAATTGGAAATTCCAAAGTTTAGTGAAGCAGAGAAAAAAATAATTAAACAAAATAGGAGGCAAAGAAGATGACTCAGGAAAATGGAAACTTCCTGATGGAAGACAATTACTTAATAAAACAACTACAAGAAAAATATTAGAAGATATGCATCAGAAAACCCATTGGGGTACCCAGGCTTTGTGTGATCATTTTTTACAGAATTAGGGGTGTATTGGGATTTTTGGAGTAGCAAAACAAGTAACCGAAAGATGTATAATATGCCAAAAGATAAATAAAAAGGTAATGAGAAAAACATCATTAGGAGGTCGTGAGTTAGCTCTTCGACCATTTCAGAGTATCCAAGTAGATTTTACTGAACTTCCTCAAGTACAAAGATGGAAGTACTTATTAGTAATGACATCATTTAACTCATTGGGTGGAGGCAGTTCCCACTGCCAAGGCCACAGCCAACTTGGTAAGTAAAACCCTTTTGGAACAGATTATTCCCAGATATGGAATGGTTAATAGGATAGATTCGGACAGAGGAACGCATTTTACGTCAAAACTGTTACAACAAATAATTCAAGCCTTGGGGATAAAATGGGAGCTACACACCCCATGGCATCCACAGAGTTCGGGCTGAGTAGAGAGAATGAACCAGACTCTAAAGAGAACTTTGACTAAATTAATAACTGAAACCCGAATGTCATGGGTACAATGCCTACCTTTAGCCTTATTGAGAATCGGAACCCAACCCAGGTCGGACCTGGGAGTGTTACCTTATGAAATTATGTTTGGATTACCTTTTTTAACTACTCAATATGAAAATGCTACCTATGAGGTAGGGGAAATGAGGGTCAAGGGATATATTAACACCATTGCAAAAACTCTTGAAAACTTAAGGTTAAAAGGAATAATCCCTCAAACCACACCTTTAGATTTTAAAGTCCATAATATTCATCCAGGGGAATGGGTGTTAGTAAAAACATGGAAAGAACAATCTTTAACTCCACAGTGGGAAGGTCCTTTTCAGGTATTGCTGACAACCGAAGCTGCGATCCGGACCAGGGAACAAGGGTGGATCCACGCCAGCAGAATCAAAGGACCTGTGGAAGAACCTAAGGAGTGGACGATAACATCTGAACCGGGTGATACAAAACTGACTCTTAAACGGGGAATGGGTAGTAATAAACAGGAAAGACCCAAATGATTCAAGAAACATACACAGGATACCTACCGGGGGTGTAAGATGGAGCTTATATCAGTGGTTTCAAGTACCGTGTGGACAAACTTTGAGACGCCTCCAGTATCCTCCTTGGGGAGGAATACTTCCACTCCAAACAAGAGGATCAGGACTGTTTCGAACAGAGAACTCTTGTATTCAGGCCTTGGCCTGTGACTTATACAGAGAGGAGGAGGAGTTGCAACTTCCAACTGTGCCAAAACAAATATCCTGTTTGATTCACCCAAATACCAGACATGCTAGCTGGGTTAAATGTAAATGTTTAAATTCTGGGAAGAATTGGTATTTGTCATGGTTTGACCCTGGCACAATGCCAGGGCCCCCATGAAAGATATATTTCCAAAATGGTTACTGTGAGATGTGACCCGGAAACAGAACAAAGCAGGCTCCCACTTGGGGATGGAGGGAAAAACACAACACGTTATTAATTACAATATCTAAAAAGGAACACACACAAAGCTAAGAATGAAAACCCTCCAAATACATTCCTCCTCCCCCTCCCTTTTCTCCACTGAATGAAATAAAATCATAGATTTCCACCCAGTCACCATCTCTCAGGTAATCAACTTCCAGTCCATCACCACCCCTCAAATAATCAACCCTCAAATCCATCAGGGAGAGAGGAGTCCCCCCTTGCACCATAGGCTTCCCCCGGAAACACAACTGAAACCTCTTGTGTTTCTGTGTCACTCGTGGCACCGCCCAGAGAACATCGGCCCTCGTGACTTCCTCCCCCCCCATGTCCAGTGTTCTCACCACTGGACATGGGCCAGGACTGCTTATAGGGTTCCTTGTTTAAGGATGTTCCACCCAGTTCCAAAAGCAGCGGTCTCTCAACTTCAGGACACCAGCCCCCCCCCCCCAGATTTACCCCCTGGGGCCGAGGGGCCTTGTGAACAGAGATCTTCCCCTCCATGGAGACAGAGGGCATCCCACACCCTCCTCAGCCATCTCTGTTCACTCCACTGCTTCACTCTTGACTCCAAGGCATTGCCTCCCCCTAAATGCAGTCTCCGGGTCACAGGAAAAACATGGGTCTGTCCATGGCCATACAAGAAAGAGTCCAGCTTAAGGCCACTCCATCATCTCTTCCCACCTAAGATTCTTCTCACCTTTTCCAACTTTCCTCACACTTGCCAATTTCATCAGTCCATCATCTCTCTCTCCTCATTCTGATTCAGGAAGATCAGTATTTGTAAGGTTTCCATTATTCTACCAAGGGGTTAAAATCTTCGCCTCTGTCTGCCCAGAACTCCCACAGCTGCCAGGCACCTTCTCTTGCCGCATCTCCCACTTCTGGCTGGCTGTGCTGCCAGTACAGTCTCTATCACTCTCTCCGGGGGGGGGGGGGGGGCTGCCCAGACATCCCAGGTCTCTTCCACCCCTGCCTCTTGCAGGGGCTCCGGCTTCCCTCCCCACAGGCCGCATGGCCTCCCCCTTCCCCCACCCAGACGCAGCTGGGCAGGGGAGGTGGACAGATTCCACTCACCAACTCTGGATTCCAAAGAGGAAGTTCTCTGGGAATCCTCTGCTTTTAAGCCCTGTGTGTTCTCAGAGGCATATCCAGGTCCTCAGTGGCCAGCACCAGGTGCCAATTTCAAATCTGGCCACTGATTGGTTTGACCACGACTTTTCCAGAAACACACTTCCAGGCCAAACCACGACAGTATTGTAGTTCACATAATCAACGCTCTCATTGTAGGAAGTGTCAAGTGCAAAATCAATCTCCTGTCCAGGAAGAACTTGAAATAACTGAAATAATAACTTTGTTTTGTGGATGGGAATTATTGGTGCCTGTTGAATGGGAGATACCTGAGGAACAGTGGGAAACCACAGTTAGGGAGTGCCAAAAACGATTTGCCTGGAAATTAGCTAAGAGAAACTGACAAGGAAACAGAGGGCAAGACCAGATTGGCCTCTATATTCGCCACCAAGAAGATCAAATACACCTGCTGTGGGTTGCAACCCCATAGGCATGGGAGGTGGGAGTATAAGCCATATTGGACCTCTGTTAGTCTTGGTTCTGGCACTCATTGGGGGTCTTTTCCCTTTTGGGATATCAATAAGACCCTGCTATAAATGTTACCACAAGCTATATATGGAAAGACACTGAGGTTCCTTTTTTATTTCTCACACTCATGTCAACAGTCACTGTTACGACCCATCCAAATTAGGCAATTGTATACACAATGGGAAAAAGTACTGGATTGCAGAGAACTTAGGAACAAGTGGTAACAGGATGGGAAGCCAACGCCCAAAAGAGGAGAGATGGATTTGTTTCACTTACGTTATTGGAAACAAAGCACAAGATTTAGTAAAAGAGCAATTGGTAAACACAAAGGCTAAACCAGTACAACCACCTAAACCTGTGCCAATCTTGATCAATGATTTATATACAAGACTGGAACAGCAATTAGAAAAATAAATAGATATCTCAAGAATGGGTAAAAATCAGTTTGTGGAATTGGGGGAAAGAATAAGTAGAGAACTCAACATAACCAATTGTTGGGTCTGTGAAGGGGCTTTGATGTCAGAAGAATGGCCATGGAAAGGCAGTAGCTTAGGCCCAATTGAGCTCCTTAAGTGGAACCAAACAAGTATAAGTGGAGAAAATCGACCAGAGGGGTGGATTTTGAGTTCAGTAGTCATAGGGGAAGAATGTCTATGGTGCACTGGAAAAGAGTTCATTTATGAAGTAGGAAAAACTCCCTGTAAAAGATACAAGGTTAGTAATGGAACTTCTGTAAGGTGGGTCCCAGAAAGACCAACCATGTTCTGGACCCAGGAAAAAGTTAAAAAGGGAAATTGTAAGTATGATAATAAAATCAGACTTTTCCAGTGTAATGATACAGACAAAAATCCTTATTTTGGCATCCCAGAAATTTCCAAATTCTGGGAAAATATAAATCAGCAAACGTTTGACTATTGGAAAGCTCCAGATGGCCTGTTTTGGATATGTGGAAAAAGAGCATACCCAAAACTTCCCTCTCAGTGGAAAGGGAGCTGCACTCTGGGAATCATACAACCAGGATTTTTTCTTTTGCCAGGACCTGATGGGGATCAATTAGGGATACCAGTCTATGAGGATCTAAAGAGAAACAAAAGGGATTTGATTGGAGGATTCAAAAAATGGGGAGATGATGAATGGCCCCCTGAACGTATCTTAGAAACGTATGGGCCAGCCACCTGGGCACAAGATGGGAGTTGGGGATATTGGACCCCAATTTATATGCTAAATTGAACTATAAGGCTCCAAGCTGCTGTAGAGATAATAACAAACAAAACTGGTAAGGCAATGGAATTAATATCAAGGCAGCAAACTCAAGAGCTGCCATGTATCAAAATAGGTTGGCTTTAGACTATCTCTTGGCTGAAGAAGGAGGTGTTTGTGGAAAATTCAATACATCCGATTGTTGTTTAAAAATAGATGACAATGGGGATGCTGTCCTGGACATAGTTAATGATATCAGAGAAATCGCGCATGTACCAGTTCAAAAGTGGGAATCAATGTTAAATACTAGCTGGTGGGATAATGTGTAGGGAACAGAATGGTGGAAAAAATTAGGCTTCTTCCTTTTATGTGCTACAGCTGGTCTAATATTCCTTCCTTGTTTGACCCCCTGTTTTATTCGTCTCATCACCAGTGTAGTCCATGCCATGCAATTAGTGCCCGTGGATCAAAGAATGGCTACAACAACCACGGGGCAAAGAATTATGGTCTTAAAGAAACAAAATAATGTAGAAGACCCTTTTAGAGAAGCAAGGTTGATTTGTGAAGAAAATGAGTGATTAATGAAGGCTAGAAAACAGTAAATACTGCTTGAGCCAAATTAATTATAAAAAGAAAGAGGAAGGATTGTGAAAAGTGCATATTACGTGGCTCTACACAGATATTTACTATACACATTAAGTTGTATTGAGTAGTGCTGTATTAACATTTTAATACTATGGTAAATGTAGTTTCATAGCAAAAAGGTAGCTTTTGTAGTTAAAATAGGAACTATGTATGTGGAATGTTTTCTTTTAGAAAGGAATGAGGGGCCCTCACCGGATGGCGGCTGCAGGACACCTAAATCTTTCAGAAAAAGGGAATTTATTGCTCCCTTATCAGCAGAAAACTAACTTCTTCCCACCTCACTCAGACAGGAAGACAGCATGAGGATTAAGAGGAAGAAGTTGACAGTGACCAGACAGAATATTGTGTTTGAATGGAATTTATGCATCATGTATGAGATGTATGAATATGCAACAGGCGATTGTTTCTAAGGGTTAATCCTCTGTTAACGGGGGTCCTTTTTCGGGCTTGTGTTGCCCAGAAAAAGGTAGCCGGATGTCCGTATCTCTTTGTTTTTATTGTCTCATATTGTCCTAATCTCAAATGTTCAAATTTTATTATTCTGATTATATTGCTATTTTTATAACCATTTTATTACTATTAAACTTTTAAAATTTCAAAAACAAGTGACTGGCGTTTTTCACACTGCTAAAGGCAGGTCTCTTGGAGCCCTGTAACACCCCTATCCGGCTGGTTAAGAAACCAGATGGAACCTACAGAATGGTGCAGGACTTAAGAATAATAAATGAAATGGTCAAACCAAGGCATCCCACAGTTCCGGATCCCTATACAATCCTGAATCAGATCCCTTCTTCACATCAGTATTATTCAGTACTGGATTTGAAGGATACTTTCTGCGGGTGTCCGATTACAGAAAATAGTAAACAGTATTTTGCCTTTGAGTGGGAACAGGAGGAAGGAGGAAAAATGGTAAAGCAACAATTGACATGGACAGTTCTTCCACAGGGATATACTGATTTGCCAGTTTTGTTTGGGCAAGCTTTGCAGAAAATATTAAGAGTGTTTACTCCACCCTCATGTGGTAATCACATATCCTCTGAACAAAGAGAGATATAGCTCTCCCAGGATTTTCCTGGGAAGCTGTGAGAAAGCTCAGAGAAAAGAATGAGAAACAATTCTTGTCTTCACTTGCTACACCTGTTGTTGTGCACATGTGGAATGTGTTATGGAGGTTTACCAAAGGGTGATTTCTTAATTGGCCACTGGTGATGGTGTTTTGGATTCATTGACCAATTGGATCTGTCTGTATCAGACTGTCTGTAAGGGTGATGAGTTTCTTGATAGTATAGTATAGTACAGTATAGTATACTATAATAAAGCAATTCATCAGCCTTCTGGAATCATGGAGTCAATGCTAATTATTACCCCGTCGGGTCCGCCCTGCTACAATAAGTAGTGAACCCCGACGCTGGGTGCAGCCTAGGCTGAAGAAACAGGACCCTAATGGATCCGGCCGAGTTCACAGCTGAAGCTGAACACGGGAGCATCTGCTGAACCGTCACAGAAATTACGTCTGGCAACCCTTCATGGAGTCGCAGGATGGGCGGAACCGCCTTGGGACCCCGCTGGGATTCCTTCGGGATGTCACCGGGACGCCATCGGACCCCTGCTAGGATCCTGCGGTGCCCGCGCAGCCCGCTCGTAACCAAACACCTGCTTCCCCGGAAAGGCAATACTGACCTTTGCTCATGTCATCTGGGAGGAGATTTCTCCCTTGGGACTGCGTTTTGGCCCAGTAGCCCAGAGGCTGGGGCGGGGAACAGATCTCCCAACAATAGCACTGCCCGCGACCCGGGGTAGATTTGCAGTTAGGAAGAGATGCCTGCAGAATTGGGCGTCCAATTTTCTATGTTAGAAGAGAACATCCTTGAGGTGTGGAAATTTCTGATTCGTCATCACAGACTCCCTGTATCAGAAGAGACTCTCTACAGGTTTTTCAGTTGGGCAAAAAAGTTCATGGTTTCTCCGTGGATGTGGAATCCTCCCTGGATCCGCGGGCGTGGGACTCACTGGATCTCTATCTTTTGGGGAAACTCAGGCGAGGTGTGAGAATACCTCGACACCTACCAATCTGGTCAATGCTTTCCCCAATAGTAAGGGGCTGGACCCCAAGGGAACGCGAATCCACCTCGGTGGGCACGTCCGGCTTGGACATGGAGAAACGCCTCACCCCGGGGGGGTGGCCATCAGCCTCTCCGCCGCGGCCAGCCGGGGACTGATCTGTTTACAGACAACCGCCGCTGGTTCCTCCCTCCCTGCATCGTGGCATTGCCCACGGAGCATCCAGAGCAGCTCTCTCCTGGCTTCCCGGCGCATGGGCAGGAAGGATCAAAGCCTTCAACGGCTCCGGCTCCACTTTTGCGGTCAGCAATTGCTCTCACCGGAGCCGCGGTCACTCCTGACCCTTTGCCTTCGCCAGTGCAAGAGGGACCGTCTCCTCCTCGTGGGGCGTGTGGATCAGCCTCGCCACTGGGCTCTCTCTCCCCCCCCCCCCCCCCCCCCCCCAGCGCCACAGAAGGGGGTGGAGCCACGTCCACCGCCGGGTTCTCCCCCCCCGCGCCGCAGGAGAGGGTGGAGCCGCCTCCGCCGCCAGCAAGGGAGGCGGCCGGTTCCGCGACAGCGGTCAGCCCCCCCGCGCTGGAGAGCACTCCAGCCCTTCTGCGCCACAGCCTGAAGCCAGTTCATCAGCAGCGGCACCCTCAGTGCTGGCCAGGGATGCCCCCCTGCCGGCTCCGCCGCCTCCACCCGGCCTGGCTCCCATCCGGGACGTGTGCTGTGGCACTGAAGAAGATCCCCAGCCCGCCTCGCCGCTCCCGGCTGCCCCACCCCCTGCTGCTTCTCTCGGGTTTCCCGGGAATACAGACAGGGACAGCAGTGAGCACCAACAGCCTGTTCCTCGGTGGGGGCGTGCCCTCGCAGCTGGGCGCTGGCCGACTGCGCCGTGAAATCTGATGATCAACATTCCTCTGGGGACAACACCTTCCCTGCCGTACCTTGGGGCACCCTGTACAACCCGCTCTCATTCGCGGGGCAGGAGGAGCGGGTCCCGAGAGGCTGTGGCTTGGTCCATGGCCTCGAAGGGCAGAATGCCAAAGGGGTTGCCGAGACGTTGGCAGCATGGTGGGGGCGGGCAGTTAAGGAGAAGGAGGAAGTGAGACGCCCATCTGGTGATGGACACGGGCTGTCCCAGGGACCCCAGATCCAGGGGTCCCAAATGATACCACTGCGAAGCTGGGGGAAGGGAACAAGCCAAATGAATCTGGGTTCGGCAGCGGGGGTGTCGCCGCCAGGTCTGGGTCCCTTGGCCCACCCACCGGGGCCGGGTCCCCCGCCCCGCCCACCGCCGCTGGGTCCTACGGTCTGCCGCCGCTGCTGCTGGCCTTCTGAAGGAAAAAAAAAAAAAAAAAAGGTGGAAAGAGCTACTGTCTTCATTCACTGACAGCTCGATGTGCTGGAAGGCTGCGAGTCAGCCTTGGCCCAAGTGGTTGAATTAAAGGCTGTGGCCATGGCATTCCAGAGATTTTCTCAGTACCTCTGAATTTGATAACAGTTTTACACAGAAAAGGTAATCCTGCAAACCATCCAATTAGAGCTTCGACTGTGGCCAGGTCCTAACTCTACGTGGATGGGGATGATTGACAATCAACCCAGATATTTTCTGCATCCAAAGGATTCAAGTCATTTTGGCTTGGCAATTTGACCATATATATATGACAGCTGAGCCTACTGCCAAAGGAAGTTTGCAAAATCATGCTCCGGACATGATTTCCAACTCTGTTTATTTGAGGTTTATCAGATGTTGCAGACTCTGGGATGACAGTCAGTGCTATAGTGCCTGATAGTTATGTGGTGTCACGTGTGTTATTGATTATGTGCATTATCTGATTGATTTCTAATAGTTGTTAGTAACCTTCTTCAGCTGTTCTCTGTTTCAGGACCAAGAAGGACATTCAGGGATGTCAAAGATCAACATCTCCAACTAATGGACCTTCTCCTGAAACTCAGCTGTTTGTACTTTGAAACAATGATCATTCTTTGCATTGTTGTTTGGTTTTCTTACATTGTAAACCTTGTTTTAATGATATAAGTAGATATTCTACATGTAAAGAATCTCCCTGACCATTCTAAATCAGCTTCTGAATGAGGTTTTGATTGACAATGGATAAACCTCTTGAGCTGCATTTGTTCTCCCTTCTGCAAAGGGCCCAGCAGAAGATTTGCAAATACAGCTCCTCTTCTTCTTTTTTTACAGTAAACAGGGTGAGATGTGGTAATCACATATCCTCTGAACAGAGAGAAACCTAGCTCTCTCCCAGGATTTTCCTGGGAAGTTGTGAGAAGCTGTGAGAAAGCTCAGAAAAAAGAATGAGAAACAATTCTTATCTTCACTTGCTGCACCTGTTGTTGTGCACATGTGGAATGTGTTATGGAGGTTTACCAAAGGGTGATTTCTTAATTGGCCACTGGTGATGGTGTTTTGGATTCATTGACCAATTGGATCTGTCTGTATCAGACTGTCTGTAAGGGTGATGAGTTTCTTGATAGTATAGTATAGTATAATAAAGCGATTGATCAGCCTTCTGGAATCATAGAGTCAATGCTAATTATTCCCCAATCAGGGGCCCGCTGCTACGATACCCTCAGGAGTTCGGTTGTTGCAGCACGTGGATGATTTGCTTTTATCAGGAGAACAGGAAAAGGTGGTTGTGGAGGCTATTGTAAAGCTGCTTAATTTTCTTGCTAAAGAAGGACTTAGTGTCCAACAAGAAGGCACAGTTGGTAGAGAAAAATATCAAATATTTGGGACGCATTCTGACTGGAGGGTTACGGTGTATTGACCCAGACAGAATACAAGGGATTTTACAAGTACTATTACCCCAGACAAAAAAGGAGTTTAAGGCAGTTTTTAGGGTTGGTGGGATACTGCTGAGCATGGATTGAGGATTTTTCTATTGTGGCCAGACCTTTATATGACTTTTTAATCCACAATAGTCCTAATGTCGTGGTATGGATACCAGAAGGAGAGCAAAGCTTTAAAAAATTAAAAGACCAATTGGTTAAGGTCCCACTCTTACCTCTTCCAGACTCAGAAAAGGAATTTGAACTGTGAAAAATGCATATTATATGATTTGCTCTGTTGTATTGCACTAAATAGTTTATTTAGTTTTTTTTGCACTGGGTTTGGTATTTTGCACTGAATAGTATGTTTGTATCCTCCTGGGATTCCCCTCTCACCTAAGCCCCAGTGGAGGTGGTCTCTCCCTGGTCTACTCCTCCTCTCACCCCCTCCTCACTTCTATCCCATTGGCTGTGGTCCTTTTCTTCTGCCCCTGTTCCCCTGGGTTTAAAATCTCCCGCCATCACACAATCGACCTCTTTTCCCTCTGGGACGCTTCCTTCCTTACCGGACGGCTCCTATCCACAAATAAATTGGGACTCTGGTCCTGAGAGGAAAGAGCGCCTCCAGTCTGTTACTTTTGTCCTTGTAATATTGAAGCAAGGGCGACTCTGACATGGGTGAGGGAGAGAAAATTATGCCTCTGACTCTATCATCAGAAGGCTAAATAATTACTTTGTTATTCTATACTATATACATTGCATCTAAACTGAATCTGCCTTGCACTCACCCTTGCTCACAACTGCACAGAACTGCACTCATCTTGACTCTCTTGTGACTGTCTCGTGACAGTCCGACACATACACTTTTGGCCCTGATAGGCCAAGGGAACAAAACATCCTCACTTTGGGTAAACAATCTCCATATTGCATTCTACTTTGGCACAACACAAGCACAGCAAGTGATAAGGACTGTGTTTTCTTTCTCTGATGTTCAGAGAATGTGAAACCCAGAAATATTCCTGGGAAGAATTGTGCCTTGCTTTTCTCTATGAAGAGAAATGTGGCAACACTTGTAAGATTGAGAAAAGGGGCTAGAGGTCCAGAGCTAGCTGGATTGGACCCTTAAAGGCCCCAGAGAGCAGTCTTACAGCTCTTCGCAAATATTACATTGAATACTGTTATGAATAAAAAAGTTATCAATTTTTTTTAAGGTTGCAAAGTTAAAAATAGTTGAACCAATTGCTGTTAAATTGAAGGTTACCTGCATGTTGCAGCCACCTATTGTTAAGAGTTCTTCTTCAGTTACCTGTTAATGGTTGGTGATTAGCCATCCTCCCCTCTAATGCTTGCCAGGGGTGATACCAGACCCCGCAGGTAGGAGGGGAAGGAGAGTGACCTCAGAGCTAGTATGCAGATGAGAATGCATTTCACCTGATGTTGTAACATTTCAGGAAAAAACCCCTAGAAACGAGCCAACATGGAATTAAGAGACCTAAGTGACCTCTAAGGATGAGGAACTTAATCCAGTATCTGCTAAGATCCTTTTACTTCTCACCCTAACCTGAAAAGGTCTTAACTAGAAAGAGGACCTGGAATGTTAGACTGAAAAAGTGGAATTTCCTACTCTCCTGTGAGGACGGAAGACCCAGCTCTGCCTGCAGACCAGCGGACACAGCTGCATCCTCCTCCTCCGTGCCACTCCTGGGAGCAGCGGCGGCGTGGGCGCGACCCGTCGATTTCTCCCTACCTGAGCTGATTCTTTTTAATAAAGGCATTAAAAAGGAGAAAGATCTCCTGCCCCATTTATTTCAGCTTGGGGTCTCTCCAGGATAGCCACGCCTGAAGAGGACACCAGGACTGGGACGGCCGCGCACCCTGGACCTGCAGGACAGCTGGCTATCGGGACCAGAGAAGATCAGCTTGGGACTGTGACATGGAGCAGCGCCGGATTGGTGAGAATATCCGGCGGCGGGAGTGGGAGGCGAGTAAGTGGTGTGTGCGTGAGACGAGGGCCGGCAGCTCGGCCCCTCGAAGCGAGTGAGGACCCCTCAGTACTGCAGTTCCGCACCCCCGCGAGGGGGCTGGCCGGGAACAGGTAGGATTGGTGATTGAGGCACCTCCAGAGGGGTAAAGAGGACCCCCCTCCAGGCGTGCGGAGGAAATAGTGTGTGAGTGGCATGCACCGCAAAAGTCCTGACGAAGGAGGTTAGGCATACAACCTCAGAGGCCAGGGTCTCGAGGTTTTGTTGGTTGAGTCTTGGTGAGGGAGGCCAAAGTCTCAACAAAGTCCTGACGAGAGGAGTCAGGCAAATTGGAGTTTCGGCGGAGGAGGCCGGAACTTCTTAAATAAGATGGATTTTCTTTAGGGTAGAGGCATCTTTGTGATTTTTTTTTTTTTCAGGCCGAAAAAATGGGAAGGTGTAATAGTAAGAAAAGCAGCCAGAGACTGAAGAATATACCTCCCCATAGTCCCCTAGGTGAACTATTAGAGAAATGGGACTCTATAGAAGCCACAGAAGGATTAGATAAAGTTAAGATGATTCACTGTTGTCTAGAAATGTGGCCAGAATTAAATGTGCAAGGAGGATGGCTCTGGTGTGGGACAAAAGACAAGTGGATGTGTCAACAACTGAGTCAGTATCTGACATCTTGAGAGGATACTGATCCTGAGCAATTGTTATATGTAGCTTGTTGGTTGAATGCTATCAAGAATGAAGGAGTGCAAATTTGTAAAGTGCAGAGCAAGAAAAAGGGGAATGAAAGAGTGAATGCTGAAGTTAAAGAGATTGCTAAAAGATGGGACCCCCTAAACTAGTTGCATCCTGATGCCCCTCCACCTTATAATCCTCTCCTTCGAGCACCTCAAATAGCAGATCCGGCTCTTCCCCCAGCGCCCTTGGGGGCCATTCCCTCACCACCCCCTTTAGCTGCTTCTGCACCACCACTAGTACCTACTTCACCTGCTGCATGCTCCACCCCTTCTCCAGCTCCACCTAACATGCACCCAAGCTCTTCTCCCCCTCCTACTGCTGTCCCTCCACCTCCTCCTAACTGGGACACAAATGCTTCCTTACCTAGTAACCTCTTATCACCAGGTACAGCCGTTGACCTACAGCAGGTCCAAGCTAATGCTAATACACCTCAAATGAGTAATCTTGTGTCTGAAAATGGGCCATACTGTGGTACCCGATCCAAGACCTCCAAGGCAGAGAGACTTTTTCCATTTAGATAAGTTCCTATGGGAGGAGTAGTGGGAGGTGTTGGTTTTGTGAATGCTCCTTTAACTGCTTCTGAGGTGAGAGGATTCAAGAAGGAGTTAGGGAATCTAGTTGAAGACCCTGTGGGCATTGCCAATCAAGTGGATCAGTTCTTAGGTCCAAATATCTACACTTGGGGGGAGATGAATTCCATTCTAAATATATTATTTTCCCCAGAAGAGTCCCGAATGATTAGGGCCGCAAGCATAAGTATTTGGGAAAAGATAACCATCCAGGGCCCCAAGTGCCATCAGGTGAAGACAAATTGCCACTAGTGGATCCCAATTGGAACCCTAACCAGGAGGAAGGGAGGAAGGCCATGATGGAATATAGGCCTTTGATAATTCGAGGGATCAGAGAATCAGTTCCCAAAGGAACTAATACAAAATTGGCATTTGAGGGTGCACAAGAGAGGGATGAAACTCCTGCTACTTGGCTTAATCGCCTAAAGCAGTACTTTCAATTGTATTCTAGAATAGACCCAGACACCAAAGAGGGTGAAGTGCTATTAAAAGTCCAGTTTGTTACTAAATCTTGGCCTGATATACGGAGAAAACTGGAAAAGATTGAAGATTGGCAAGAAAAAGACATTAATGAGTTATTGAGGGAAGCATTAAAAGCGTATTTAGGGAGGGAAGAAGACAAAGCACGGTCCAAAGCTAGGATCATGGTTGCTATAGCCAGAGAAAATGTGGGGGGAAGTAACTCTTTCCTACAGTCCAAGGCCACAAAAGAGTGCGGGGGGCCACCACCAGGAGCAGGCAAGGATAGGCCAGTACTGTCAGGGGCAGGAGGCATGGAGAGGCCTCGAGTCCCTTTGAGTGAAAGGCGCTGCTATTACTGTGGAGAAACTGGACACCCCCCCCCCCCCAGACTGTTCAGCCTAAAGTTGCGAAACTTTTGCTAGCTAATCAAGATAGCAAAGGAAGCAGCTTTAGGACCAGGGGATCTGGTAAAAGATTTTTAAGCAGAAACCACACCCGAGTAGGGAAAAAGAAGAGAAGAACCCATATTTTGTGAGATTTAAAGTTACATCAAGGGCAATGGGGGAGTGGTTAACATCAGACGGATGGGTGTTTCTAAACAAAGCACTTGCCGGGACAGTGCTAACAGAACTACATAAATTAACCCACTGGGGAGTCCAAGGACTATGTGATCATTTCCTAAGAAATAACCTGTGCATAGGTATATATGACCTAGCAAAAGCAATCACAAAAGGGTATTTAATTTTTCAAAAAGTGAACCAGAAAATCATGAGAAAAGTAACACCTGGAGGCAGGGAACTAACTCTAAGACCTTTCCAGAGCATACAAATAGATTTTACTGAGATGCCCCCAGTACAAGGATACAAATATCTACTAGTTACAGTAGCTCATCTCACTCACTGGGTAGAAGCCTTCCCAACCAAAAGGGAAACAGCCCAAGTCGTGGCAAAAGTAATCTTAGAAAACATTATCCCCAGATACGGAATGGTGAATACCATAGACTCAGACCGAGGTCCACATTTTGTGGCCCAAACATTGAACAATATTATTGAAGCTTTAGGAATAAAATGGAGATTACATACTCCATGGCACCCCCAGAGTTCTGGGAGGGTGGAACGAATGAACAAAATTCTCAAAAATGTATTGACTAAATTGATCAAAGAAATAAAAATGAATTGGCTAAAGTGTTTGCCCCTAGCACTCTTGCGCATCAGAACAAGACCCCGGTCTGATATAGGGATTTCACCCTATGAAATGATGTTTGGACTGCCATTCTTGTTAACTCCCTATAGCACATGAGACTATCTGGAAGGAGAAGAAGCTATCAGAAAATATTTAGAAGTCATTGGAAGAACCCTAGAAGGACTTAGAAAAAGAGGATACCTCCCCCAAACCTCCCCTCATGATACAAAAGCACACGATATCAACCCAGGAGATTGGGTTTTAATAAAATCCTGGAATTATAGACCATTAATGCCTAAATTTGAAGGCCCCTTTCAGGTACTCCTCATCGCTAATTCTGCTGTGCGAACCAGAGAAAAAGGTTGGACCCACATCACGAGAATTAAAGGACCAGTCCCACCCCCGAGCATTGGACAAGATTCATCAGTGTCTCCCTCTGGTATTGGACCAGATTCTACACCACCCTCACACTCTAACTCAGGACAGGATTCAACCGCATCAGGAGTTAATTCAGCTGAATATACTATTATAAAAGGACCAAATGACTTAAAGTTGACATTCAAAAAGACTGATGAACTGCATAAGAAAAAAGTTTAGAATCATAAAATGTCTTGAAGTGTTTTAAGAAATTTGTAAAAGTTAAAAATTATTAATAAGTAATTCTGGTTAAGTCGTCCCAACTTGGTACCAAAGACCCCAGGTTAATCTTCTGC
Organism: Passer domesticus; assembly: GCF_036417665.1. Classification (NCBI taxonomy): domain Eukaryota; kingdom Metazoa; phylum Chordata; class Aves; order Passeriformes; family Passeridae; genus Passer; species Passer domesticus. The sequence goes on along the minus strand of NC_087511.1, from coordinate 8,947,597 downwards.
AGAGTGCTCCCCTAGGAGGGACCAAATTAGCAGGGACAGATCAAGAGAGGTTTAACCAGAGGAGCAAGAGACTCTAAAGAACTTGGAGACTTCTTCTCAGTAAAATCCTCAAGAGGCAAGGCCGGGTGTGCAGGCTGTGCAAGATGACCCATACCGGACTCTTGGGAAGGGTAGTAGTGATGGCTCTGATTGCTGGTGGTGCTCTGGAGAGCCCAGGAGAGCTGTGCAATGAGTACTACCAACCTCTCTATGAGAAGGAAGTAAGTTCCTTGCTGAGAGTCCACAACAATTGTGTTAACCTCTCCCAATTGATCCTTTATCAAGAGAATAAGAAAATATATTGGATGGCCCGGAACACCGCCACCTTTAGGCAGCCACTCCTGGGAGAGCACCCTGTAGGAGAGGCCTGGTGGTGCTTTGAACGTGATACTACTAAAGCAAGCCTGGTAAATCTGGTAAAAGGAAAAAGTATTTCTAAATATTGTGAGGGCACGACAAAAAATAATATTTTTCAGGAAACCCCTAAACACCTGTTTTGGGTCAATGGTACCACAGCATCCACTGAGTTGCCAAGAGACTGGTCTAGTAGTTCCATCATTAGAGTTATAAAACAAACTGTCTTTATATTACCCAAAGAATCTGGATCAAGTTTAAGAGTTCCTATATATGAGGATTTAAGAAAAACAAAACTGAAGAAGCAATATATGTTAAACAAAATTTTTGAAACTACAATCAGAATTAGAAGTAATATCTAATCAGACCACATTAGCTCTTAATCATATTAATGACCAAGTCAACCAAACCAAAACAGTAATTTATCAAATCAAATTAATTGTAGCAGTCATTAGAAACACTTTAAACAAAATAAGAAAACTAGCATATTTAAGAAATCAAAGGACTCCTACACTTGATTCCAGTTGGTGGGATAATCTATGGACTTTCAAAAAAAGTTGGAAAACTATAACCTTCACTGTGTGTACACTTGTTGGTTTGTTCTTATTTCCCTGTTTAACAAAAATAGTGACATCGGCTGTACAGAATAACCTAAGGATCTCTAAAGAAATTAACCTGAAAAAACCAAAAAAAGTAATGAAGTTTGGTAAATATGATCACCAGAGTGCTCAGGAAATGTATAATCAATACAAAAAATATAGGAAATTCTATGTCAATGAGCCAAAAATTATAAGTTGATGCAAGCTTAAGCTTAAGCCTGATCAAAGAAAAAGAGGGGGGACTGTTATGAACAGAAAGTTATGGTTTTTTTTAGGTTGCAGAGTTAAAAACAAGTCAGACCAGTTGCTGTAAGTTAGTTGCATTATTAAAGAGTTTTTCTTCAATTACCTGTTAATGGTTGGTGATTAACCATTGTCCCCCTGATGCTTGCCGCTGGCCAGGGAGGGACACCGGGACAGACCCTCCAGGTAAGAGGAGAATGGGAGTGGCATTAGAGCTAGTATGCAGATGAGAAATGCATTGCGCCCCGAATTTTTACAGTTTTCCCAGGAAAAACCCCTAAAATTACGAGCCAACAAGTGACCTAAGTGACGCCTAAGGATGGGAGCGTAGTCCAGTACCTGCTTGGATCCTTTTTGCTTCTCACCCTAACCTGAAAAGATGTTGATTAAAGAGACGCCCCAGGGTGTTAGACCAAAATGTAGGAATCTGCTAATCTCCCATGAGGACGGAATCCCCAGCTCTGCCTGCAGACCAGCGGACAAAGCTGCATCACCCTCCTTCTTCGTGCCATGCCTGGGAGCAGTGGCGGCGTGGGCGCGACCCGTCGATTTCTCCCCACCTGAGCTGATTCTTCTTAATAAAGGCATTAAAAAGGAGAAAGATCTCCTGCCCATTTATTTCAGCAGCGAATTCCCTTCCCCAAGCAGCAGGTCCGACCATCCTCCTCCAAAGCCCAGCAGAGCGAGAGACAGCGTTCCAAACTCTCCAGCCCTCTGCCTCTATTCTTGCGCTATCTCTGTGTCGACCCCCGTCGCCGTCCCCCCTCCCCCTGCCCCCCCCCACTCGAGAAACTCCCAAAAAACCAAAGGAGTTCCCCCTCCCTGCCGTCTCAAGTACACAGCTATCAGTGCTTCTTAGCAACTCAATGGGAAAAAAATTCCACAAGTAACAAGGAAAGAAAAGAAAAAACCCAACCCCCAACATTATCCTCCTTCTGCAGTATTATCAATTAATTCTGCTCAAGCCCTGGCAGGAACCTGCCACCCCCTTAGTTTTAGATGAAAAATCAATCTCCTCTATCTTTTATCACAGTATAGCTTATCCCCAAAGATTTATAAGTGAACAAAAAACCTACCTGCCAATCTTCACTGCATTTATGAATGGGATCATACTCCTTCAGGGCTTATTTGCCTTGCTACAGAATTAAATTGAAAATATCTGAAATATCTGAGACATTAGTTATGGAATCTCCCTCCTAATTTGTCAGAGCTTGTCTACAACAAAAAAAAAGGGTCTGGAGAATGTTAGAAAGGTTTTCAACAGCTAGTGGAGATATGAAATCAAATGTAACCAAAACAAACATTTTTTCATATGATGAAGACCCTGCTGTATTAGCTACAAGGGCCAGTGCTTCATTTTGAAAATCAATGATCCCTCCACTAGCATTGTGAATAGACGCTATCTTAGAAGAGTAGAAATTATATGTTAAAATAAGAACAGGAAAAGCAAATGTAGGCATTTTGTGCTCTTCTGGAGGATCATTTGGATGTGGCTCTTGTTGCAATCACAGATGCCTGGGAACACTTACAGCCTGAGGTGAACAAGAAGTCAGAGAGAAGGATGGCAAGGATTGTCAACAATACAAAATTACTTAGATGCTAATCCAGCGATTCTCAAGCAGAATGCTTCATCCTGAAAAAGAGCTGACCTAGCAAAGTGTGATAAAACCTACAAAGTCATGAATAGCAGAAAGAGGATGGTTAACAACAGTTGTTCATTGCCTCCACACTTCCTCCTCTCCAGCATCCTTCTTCTTCTCCCCCCACCTCCTCACAGGACTAGGTGCTCTCCGTCCTGTCCCGCAGCCATTAATGTCTGGAGGTCGAAGTGAGGAGAAAGAAGGGGGAACAGATTTGCAGGCATGGTGGCACAGCCCATCTGCATACTTCCCCAACCCCCCAAAAAAGCAAAAGACAAAAAAAGAGGGGAGAAGAGAGAAATTTTTCAAAGCAGCAAAAATATCCCAAAATAAAATCGAAAACAGCTGCTGCCTCTGAGCAGGTGGCAAGAGCGCCTTTGCATTGCAGCAGCAGCAACTGGCAGTTCTCTGCAGAGCAGCGCAGGTACCTGGTGGTAGCTAGGAACACATCTGCTCACTTGCTGCACTGGACTCTGCCAATGCACTGTCCTGCCATCATGCCATGACTCTGAACTTGGAGATGTCTGAAGTGTCAATGCTGCCTGAGGAGACTGATGAGGAGGATGACAAGGACCCACATTCCCAGCACCCCGCCGCCGCTCCTACGCTGAGGATGAGGAAGCAGACAAAGAGGGTGTGGATGACCTCCATGACAACACCCTGCTGCTACAGTCACACGTGTGTGGTGGCAGTGGGATGGGTGACAGTTTGCGGTCCCCTTTCAGGATGGCCCACAGAAGGCAGCAGTAGTGGGGTGCACAGGGGTGGCAAGAACAATCTGGTGAAGCCACACTACTCCCTACATTGCTCTCATCACCATGGCCATCCTGCAGAGCCCTGAGAAGTGGCTGACGCTGAGCAAGATCTGCAAATTCATGAGCAGGAACTTCCCCTACTACTGGGAGAAGTTCCCTGCATGTCAGAACAGCATCCACTGATACCTTAGGTTTTAGCTTTTATAGTTTTCAGATTCTGTACTGTGTTAGTGTGTAGTTCTGAGATTCATATTAAGAGATGGTAAGCTCTCTTCACAGAGTAGCTAGACAAAACAATTCCTTTCCTAGCTTGTGACCAAGGACAACCGATCCAAATTTTAGGCCTAAGACCATAAGCAATGTGAACTGAAAAGAGAAAAACAACAAGGATGGGACTTCATAAGCTAAAGCTATAATTGGACAATTAACTCCAATATGCAAATGGACCAAAACTTATAAAAGTGAGAGACCTTGTGACCAGTTATCCATTTTTATGTCCATTTTGGGTTCATCTTGGGTGTAGCCCTGGCTGGGCTCTTGTACTGCCCAAGGTGTATCCATTGAGGCCTTTTAATAAATACCTACCTTATTCTTTAACTCCATCTAGCCTCTCTTCTAGGTCATACTTCACAAGGCATCACCACCACAGTCTCCCTCAGTGACTACTTTGTCAAGATTCCTCAGAATCCCAGCAACTCTGGCAAGGGCAACTACTGGATGCTGGACCCCACATCCTTCAACATGTCTGACAACGGGAGCTTCCTGAGCTGCCAAAAGTGCTTCAAGCAATAGCAGCTCTTGGCGCCCAAGCTGCTGCTGCATACCATGAACCCTGCTGCTGCCTTCTTCCTGCAGCCCCCGCCCCCAGCCTCCACAGCAGCCACCCTGTGTCTACAGACCCTATGGCTGTGGCTATGGGCTCCAGCTTCAGCCCTACCACCCCCAGTCCACCTTCTTTGCCTTCCATCACTCCTCCCTGCCAGCCCGCCAGCCCCTCATTACCCCCGGGAGAATCCCTGGATCAGCACTGCCTGCTTTCGCTGCGCTGCTGGGCCCCTTGCTGCCAGCAGCGGAATTTGCACAGACGCCCTTCTGCAACATACACCTGCTGGGCCTAGTGCTGGCGGCCGCGCTGCATGCCGCCAAGCCCGGCAGCGGCATGGTGCTGGCCCACTTGCCTTTCTCCATCAAGAACATCATTGTGAGGAGGCCTGGTCCTGGCACATGCAGGAGCTGCGCCTCACAGTCGGACACACTGTGAAGTGCCAGCAGTGGCCTGTGCCTGACCACTGCCCTCCCTGCTACCCCTGGCTTTATGGCCCAGATCTCTAGCTGTTAAGAATTTTGGAGTTTTTCTGAATGTAGAAGCTGGGCTATCTTGTTTCTTTGCCTCTTGGATACCTGACAGATGCTGTGAGCGGTGGAGATAAGGGGTTTGTGCAGCGGGTCTCAGGGGCCATCTTCCACAGCCAACAGGCTGCCTGGGACCTATAGTTATGCAAAGCCAGATCGAGATGCTGCATAGACTGATGGTCATGCTTTTGGAAAGTTCCTTGTTACTCCTTTAAAAAACAATCAAGAAGAAAAACCAACCAAAAAACACTTATATCTCTAAACTGTTAAAGTTCAGAGATTCTCAGGTTTAGTTGCTTAAAAACAGTGATGTACAGGAAAAAAAATGCTTGATGGAGCACAGCAAATCAATTAATTTTAGTACATTTGTCTCATGTATATTACATTACGGTCATAGTTGGAGACAGGAACATGACTGAACACACTGAGATCATGTGACAAACAGTACACATTTATTATGGACACCCCCTTTTACAGAGGGTTCAAAATTTCCCGGCTTGAACAACTGATTGGTTGAGGTGTCAGTACTGCCGAGCTCCCTGGCCAATGATATGTCTGCATTCAGGTTTGAATGAGATTGGCTAAGGTCCCCTGTTTGAGTTGGAATCCTACCTATTGACTCGCCCGGGGACTTGTTTACTTCTAGGCTATAACGAACTAGGCTAGCTGAATTGGGTTTCTTATTATAGCTAAATTTGTACAGCCTCAGACTGGCTATGGCTGTGACACATGAATTTTTGTCTTGGGGTGATTTTATGATGATGCTTTATGTGTCTATTTTATGCCCAGAAAATGAGTGCTGTAGCTTTAAGGTGGACGGGGGGGCGGGGGGGGGGGGGGGGTGTGTCAGGGAGCCTTGGGATCCTGCATGGGCTCTGTTCAAGCTCTTTTTCTCTGGCTTCTCCAGAGAGCCTCAACTGGGTTGCAACACTGTTCCTTTTGTTGGATTGGGGTATTTTTGCTAGCGTGAAGCAAAAAGGTTTTTTCCCTTCCCCTAGCCTGGAGGCTGCACTGGGAATACTCTTGGTGATTTGTTTCTTTTTTCCTTGAACTGTTTCGGTTTGGCTTTGTTTTTTTTTTTTTTTTTTTTTTTTTGGCTCGTCCAGGGAGCTGATAGGACCGCCCAGAACCCAAGACCTTGGAGGAGCTGAACTGACACGAGAAAGGACACTAAAACCCACCAGCTTCAGCTACTGCAAGAAGACCCATGCCAAAAATCCAACAGGCTCCCAGCTGCTGTGTGAAAAATGCATATTTTATGATTGTCTTTTCGCAAATATTAAAATGAATATTATATGTGCTATGTTAGAAATTAATGCTGTCTTAATTTTCTTAAGTAGTGTGTTAAATATAGTTTTAGGTTATAACATAATGTTAAAATATAAACTATACTATGTTTTAAAAAAAAGAAATGACTCGCAGCAAGATAGCAGCCAAAAGACACCTAAATCTTTCAGAGAAAGAGAATTTATTGCTCCTTTATCAGGAGAAACTAACTTCTTCCCACCATGAAGGCACCGTTAGGATTCAGAGGAAGAAGTTGACAATGACCAGAGAGAATACTGTGTTTAAATGGAATTTATGCATCATGTATGAGGTGTATGAATATGCAACAGGCGATTGTTTTTAAGGGTTAATCCTCTGTTAAAGGGTGTCCTTTTTTGGGCTTGTGTTGCTCAGAAAAAGGTACCCGGACATCCATAACTCTTTGTTTTTATTGTCTCATATTGTCCTAATCTCAAATGTTCAAATTTTATATTACTATTGTCATAACCATTTTATTACTATTAAAATTTTAAAATTTTAAAAAGAACCGATAGGCCTTTTTCACAATTATGGTAGCAGAGGATGGTTAACACCTCGCTGCCAGTGCCTTAGGAGAGTCAGAGTGGTGAGGCGCACCCTGCCCAATTTGGCAGCCTCGCTCTGGTTCCCCTGGTGCAACCGACAGATGCAGGTCACATCGGTGGACAAAGAGAGGCAATAAAACAAAGAGAAGGGAAAAAGGCTCCCTTTCTGAAACTGCGGTAATTGGCCACCTAAGAGTAGTAGTGCGCATGAAGAACCCGGAAAGGAAAAGGGATTGGTAAGTACTTTTGGGGGGGGGCAGGCACGGGGGGGCCGAATGTGTGTGAATGAGAAGCGGGCTGGTTACCCCAGACCTGCTACCTGAGTGAGGAGTCTCCCATCCTGCGATTCTGTCTTTCCGCGAGGAAAACGGCCAGTAAAGAGACAAAGTGAATGTTAAAAGGAGAGAATCCCCCGGGGTAACTGGGACTGGGTGTCAGGGAGGGGTTGGACCCCTCGAAGGAAGGGAGCAGAGGAGTTTCCTAGCCCAATCCACTAGGAAACGGGACAAAAGGGGCCCCTAAAAACCTGCTGGGTTGAGGGATTTACATTCCAATAGCATCCAGGGTTGAGCAGAATTCTGCCAGTTGAGGATATGCCTAAGAGCATCCAGAGTTGGACAACACAGCTAGAATGAGGGATAAAAATTTTGCCCATGAGCATCCAGGGTTGGACAACACAGCCAAAAGAAAAATAAAATGCCCAAGGGCATCTGTGTTGTACCACACAGCTGGATTGAGGGATAAAATTCCCAAGAGCATCTGGGGTTGTAAAACACAGCTGGGTTGAGGGATATCCAATAGCACCAGTACTGGCCAGTAACACCTAGAATTGTAATAAGTGATTTGAAAGTAAAAGGTACCTTATTGTTGTCTTGTGTGTGAGAGTGAGTTAAACACAAAATCAGCCTCAACTTCCCGGATGGGTGGGAAGGTGGGGGCTGTGGCATAGTGTAGGCGACCTGCAAACAGGCTATTGTCCTCCCAGGCGTGTGGAGGGGGCCGTGACTAAAGAGTGTGAGTGACACGCAGACAGCCTCACAGGTAAACTGGCACCCGAGGCGACCAGAGTCAGTGCCCTTCCAGTAGGCCTGGTGATACTGAAACCCGGAGGTCAACCCCAAGGCGAGGAGGAGCCACAGGAACCCGCGATTCTCTGGCGGCAGGGGTCCGCTTTGTGTCCTGAGGATGTGAAAGAATGTGTGAAAGTGAATGAGAAATAAAAGTGAGTGAATGTAGATGAATGAAAGTATATGTAATGTAGATTGTGTTTTTTAAGCTTTACCATATGTCCTTGGAGGGAGGCGCATGTATTGAAAAGTAGTGTGAGAAAAAGGTTTTTTATTTTTGGGTGTGAGTAGTTGAAAGAAAAGTGGTATTTAAGGTGTTAGTGAAAGTGAGAAACAGAGGCAGGGTATGAATAGATAAGATCTCGAAAATGGAACAGAAAGCCAGTAAGTTTGGTACAGGAAAAAGGGGGAATAAAAGCATACTAGCAGGGATACCCCAGGATAGCCCTTTAAGAGTTATGTTAGCTAACAGAGATACAACTCCTTGCAAAAGGAGAAAATACACGATATGCAGTAGTTGATGGGAAAAAAAACCAACATGCAAACTATTGAAAAAGGAAAATTGCCATCAAACTGGTCAGCTCAAACTTGTGAATTATATGCTCTAAAAGAGCACTGGAATATTTAGCACACAAGAAATGAAATATATATATACTGATTCAAGGTATGCCTTTGGAGTAGTACATACCTTTGGAAAAATTTGGGAAGAAAGAGGACTACTTAATTCAAGAGGAAAAGGATTAGTACATGAGTAGCTCATTTTAGAAGTTTTAGAGGCATTAAAATTACCTGAAAGAGATAGCTATAGTACATATTAAGGGACACCAAAAGGTTAAGACCACAGAAATAAGAGGAAATCATTTGGCAGATCAGGAATCTAAAGATGCAGCAGAAAATGGAGCTGAAAGAGTTATGTTAATATTAACTCTAAATGAAGAAAAATTGGAAATTCCAAAGTTTAGTGAAGCAGAGAAAAAAGAATTAAACAAGATAGGTGGTGAACAAGATGAATCGGGGAAATAGAAACTTCCTCATGGAAGACAATTAGTTAATAAAATGCTTACTAGGGAATATTAGAAGACATGCATCAGAAAACCCACTGGGATACTCAAGCTTTGTGTGATCATTTTTTTAAGGAACTATGGGTGCATTGGGATTTTTGGAGTAGCAAAGCAAGTAACTGAAAGATGTATAATTTACCAAAGGACAAATAAAAAGGTGATGAGAAAAACTACATGAGGAGGTCGTGAGTTAGCTTGTGAACCATTTCAAAGTATCCAAGCAGAAGTTTAGATTTGTTAAGCTCTAGATTTATTTGTAAAAAATACCCCCAAAAAACATTTAATCCAGAAGAAAAAGAATATACCGCATGCTAGGGGAGGAGATCGTAAGAAAATAACATCTCTAAAATCTCAAAAACCCCCTAAAAAAAAAGCAATAAAAGAAAAAAAAACGGTGAAAGAAAAGGACTGGGAATAAAATATTACCTCCTCCGTTCCCGTTTGTTCCCCCCATCCATTCGTGGCTGCACCCCCCAGTCCCTGTGCCGGCTCCGGCCGTGCCGGGGGGGGTTGGGGGTCTGTCCCGCCGTGTGGATCGTGGTCACCGCGCCGACCACACCAAAGGGAGTGTCCTGTCTGTCCTGTGTGTCCCGTTCATCCTATCCCCGGCTGCCCTGCCCGTGCTGGCTGTGCTGGGTGCCGCCGCTGCTGCCGGGGTCTCCTGCCTGCTTTGTCTCTGCTGGATCAGTCGGCATTAGCCGCGTGCGGGCTACCCACTTTCCGGCTCGGTCTCCACCGGAAAATCCCCCTCTGGTGGTTTTGGCAGCAGACCCCGCCTTTGGAGGACCGAGCCTCTGCGGAATATCCTCTCCTAAACCCCCGTCCTGCCCTGAGCTCCATTCCCGGGGTAACCACAGCTCCGGCTGTTCAAAGAAACTTTCTTTCTAGAAGAAGCACCTTATCGAAACACTAGGACCTCAGTTAAAAGGCTGCCCTCTCCAAGTTCTGTGGAAGGGGCTAACAGCGGGCCTGTTAGCTAAAGGAGCAAGAAGAAGCTGAGAAGAAAGAAGAAGCTGATAAGGAGCTTTCTCTAAGGCTGTAACTAAGGAGACTAAGAGAATTGAAGGACTGAAGAAAGATAAGAACTTCACAGCTGCATGAAGTATATTTAGAAAGTTAGTTAAGTCATTGTAACTTTTCACCAATGGTGTTATGTTGATTTATTGTATCCCATAGTTGGGGTAGAAGAAGCATAAACAATTAAAAAGTGTATAAAAGGTCAGCTATGTTCGATAATAAACTGTTGCCATCTGAGACTGCTTGTGGTCTCTGCTTTGTGTCGTGACTGCCTCGACAACGACATTTGGTGACCCCGACGTGATACAAGACCCTTAACGAGATACTCGGGGTCCTAGCAATTGACAACCGTGACCCACTAGGACGTAGTGGGGGAGGCGGCGTTGGTGTAGCTGAGAGTGGCCAGTGAAAGCCACAGGGAAGTCCGGACCTGATTTTCTCCTATCAAGACACCTGGAATTAGGTGAGCCACCAACTAGCAATAATGAGAAATAATTTATCTAAAGAGGAAGAAACTGTTTTGGCTACATGGAAAGTTTTGTTAAGAAATAAGGGAATCTTTACTTCAGACTATGCCCTTCAAAGTTTATTGCTGTGGGCTAAATCACAGGATTTTGGCACTGACCCTGGTACAGCATTTAGTGTTAAGGCATGGAAAAAAGTCGAGGACAGACTGTGGGAAGTTATCCGAGCGAGAGATAAAAGTGTTGTCGATTTAGCTGTTACCTGAGGATCGCTCTTTGAAGCATTGAAACAATGGAAAACAGAGCAGAAACAAGCAGAGCGGGATGTGGACGCAGAATCGGGGTTGATAATAGAAACTGACGGGGGGGATGAGGCAGACGGGGCCTCTGATGAGAAACTTGCTGAAACCATCCTTGAAGAAGGTGCAGGTGCCGTGAAAGTTACCAGGCAGGCTACCAAAGCTTCCGAGAAAGCTGCCAGAGTTTCTAAGCCAGCTGCCAAAGCTTCTGGGAAAGCTGCCAGAGCTTCTGAGCTAGACGCCAAAGCTTCTAGAAAAGCTGCCAAAACTTCTGGGAAAGCTGCTAAGGCTTCTAGGAGAACTACCAAAACTTCTGGGCAAACTGCCGTAGCGTCTCCTTATCAGACTCCTAAACCTCTATATCTCACACCCGCGCAGCAACTCGCGATAATACCTGTATACGATACACCGCTACGCCAGCTAGCTAAACTGTCTTTAGCAGAGAAAGAAACCCAGCCATCTGCCCCCCCACTTCCCTCTGCTCTAGTCCAGCCATCTGCCCCCCCCGCTCCGCTTTCAGCTGCATAAACAATCTGCAAAGTTGTATCCTCCGTTACCTAACAGTAACAGCAAATCAAGTGATGAGTCACCCGCAGTAACACCTGAGTTGGGGCAAGGAACTGTTGTCAGTTTACCTTTTAATAGCTCTAGCCCTACTGCCCCATAGACTTTGCCTCCATATCAAGTAACTGTGCTTCCTCGACATCCTCAGGAGTTTTAAGAATTTGTTAGAAAAAAAGCAGTTGAAGAAAAAAATTGGAACATAATAAAAAGATTTGGTCCTCCAAAAGTACCTCAGGAGAAGAGTGCTGATGCAACTGTTGCCTGTACTAACCCTAAGGCTTTTCCAGTTTTTAAAGCAGCTCCTAGAGCAAGGCAAGATGACAGTCATCATGTCTTTGCCTGGAGAGTTGTACAAGATCTCCAGTCGAAGGTGGCTCAGTATGGTATTAATTCCTCTGAAGTAATGCAATTAATACGTGTAATCACTGCAGATCTGCTTGCACCTTATGATATCATGCACCTTGCCACAATTTTATTCCAACCAGTGCAATATAGTGTTTTTCAAGAATCTTGGAGGCGAGTGGCTGAGCGCACTGCTTTGACAAATATGCAGCTGCCTCAACACGACCCTCGTCATGCTGTAGGTGTTGATGCCCTATTGGGCCCTGGGCCTTTTGCTAATCCAGATTTACAGGCAAGGTGGGATCCTTCAATTTTGACGCAAGCTCAACAAATTAACATGAATGCTTTAATTAAAACAATAGAAATGTCAGCTCCAAAACAGAAGTATGTTACTATACAGCAAAAGATGAGAGAACCATTTATGCAATTTGTAGAAAAGCTTGCTGCATCTATTGAAAAACAAGTAGATGATGAATCCTTGCGACAGAAATTGTGTATCCAATTGGCAAAAGAAAATGCAAACCCAGATTGCAGAAAGATTATTAATACTTTACCCGGGGAACCCACATTGCCTGAAATTGTTACTGTTTGCTCAAAAGTCAGTTCTGTAGAGCATAAAATGGCAGCTCTTGCTGCAGTTTTAAGACCTTCATCAAAATGCTATAGATGTAGACAACAAGGGCATAAAAAGAAAACAACACCTAATCCAAGTGCATGAATTGCAGTCTGCCTTGTCTTCTTTTACAGGCCAAATAAAATACCATTTACCTTCTCATCCAATTTTAAAACTGACCAAGGAGATTCCTTTTAAAAGAAAACAAATTTGTTCTCCTGTTCCAGTGGAAGGTATAACGGTTTTTACAGATGGATCCAGGAAAACCAGAAAAGCAGCTGTAGCTTAGAAAAAAGATGACCACTGAGAATATGAGACAAAGATTCAGCAAGGATCTCCTCAATTGGTTGAACTCTATGCTGTTCTTTTAGCTTTCACTTTATTTCCTAATTCTCTAAATATAGTCACTGATTCTATCTATGTTGCCAATTTAGTTAAGCAGTTAAATCAAGCAGTGTTGTATAATATCCAAGAGAAACCATTGTTTACCATGTTAATGAAGTTATAAACAGTCATTAGTGCTCGAAAACATCCTTACTTTATCATGCATGTTCGCAGCCACACATCGTTACCAAGATTTTTTGTTGAAGACAATGCATATGTAAATTCTCTAGTAGCTGCTACTGCAATCAAAACCATACCTAATGTGTTGCAGCAAGCAATTTTATCTCATCAATTTTTTCATCAGAGTACTCGAGCTTTACAGCAGCAATTTCAATTGTCTCCTAGTGAAGCAAGATCAATTCTTTCTTCTTATCCTGACTGTCACATGACTCATGTCACTCAATATTACGGTACCAACCCTAGAGGTCTTTCTGCTTTAGAAGAATAGCAGACTGATGTTACAAAAATGCCAGAATTTAGTCACTTTAAGTATATTCATGTTACGGTTAATACCTTTTCTCACGCAATGATTACTTCAGCATTCACAAGAAAAAAACTCGTGATGCTATTCATCATTTTTATCATGCCTTTTCTGTTCTAAATATTCCGTGTCACATAAAAACGGATAATAGCCCAGCATATGTTTCACAGAAAATGCAAGCATTCTTTCGTGCTTGGAGCATTAAACATTCAACAGGTATTCCACATGTCCCCACGAGCCAAGCAATTATTGAAAGAGCTCACGGTCTTCTTAAATGTCAGGTTCAAAAACAAAAAGGGGGAATGCAACAGGAGTCACCTCAAGTGAGATTAGATAAAGCTGTTTATGTGTTAAACTTCTTGCGTCCCCTACCTGACTCACAGTTATCTCCAATTTTTTACCATTTTTCTTCTTTGAATGCTAAGCAACCAGATCTCCGTAGAAATGTTAAGGTATGGGTCAAAGACTTAATTACTAGCATGTAGTCTGGCCCAGTGAAATTAATAACCTGGAGAAGAGGTTATGCTTATGTTTTGACAAATAATAGTCCTCGATGGGTTCCTGCTCGCTGTGTCAAACCTTATCTGGAGCGAGCAGGCAAGGACAAGACAGATAGCTCCGCAGCTGAAGCAGAACGTGCAGATGACATTGGCTAAAGCTATATCTAGATATATAAATCAGAATATGTATTTCATTGCTCTTCATGTGCTTTCATAGTAATTAAAAAGTGTGGTTTTGGTTTAAGCTGACCGAGACAATGCAGGTTTTTGGAACCTTTGTTCTAGTATTCCTACAGCTCCCTTTAAGCACTTTGGGGTGGTTATAGTTCACGGCTTTATAGGATAAAGTAGTTAAGAAATTTTAAAGCACCTATAGATAAATGAAAGACAAGAATGATAGTATTAAGAATGGGAATGTTGATTTTGTTAATAGTTGTAATTAGTGTTTTGTGTTTCCCCTGTCTGCTTGGATTTTTGCAAAGAGCCCTGCAAAAATCCATAGCAACTGTGTTTAAAAACAAAAAAGAAGAATTGTGGAAGGGGCTAACAGCGGGCCTGTTAGCTAAAGGAGCAAGAAGAAGCTGAGAAGAAAGAAGAAGCTGATAAGGAGCTCTCTCCAAGGCTGTAACCAAGGAGACCAAGAGAATTGAGGGACTGAAGAAAGATAAGAACTTCACAGCTGCACGAAGTATATTTAGAAAGTTAGTTAAGTCACTGTAACTCTTCACCAATGGTGTTATGTTGATTTATTGTATCCAATAGTTAGGGTAGAAGAAGCATAAACAATTAAAAAGTGTATAAAAGGTCAGCCATGTTCGATAATAAACTGTTGCCATCTGAGACTGCTTGTGGTCTCTGCTTTGTGTCGTGACCGCCTCGACAACGACAAAGTTCTTTCTCAAAACACAGGAGAAAGGCTATAGAAGGTAAAAAGGAAAAAGGTAGATGGAGGGATTAGTCTATTTCCATTAAGAGATGTTCCCATGGGAAGGGGTGGAACCGGGTTTGTAAATGCAACTTTTGACTTCTTCTGAGGTCAGAAATTTAAAGAAAGAAATCAAAGGGATTTTGGGTAATCCATAGACACAGCTGAACAATTAGACCGATTTTTATGCCCAAGCATTTATACTTTGGAAGAAATGCAGTCCATAATGAAAATAATATTTTCTCAGGAAGAGAGACAATTAATCAGAGCAGCTGCAATAAAAGCTTGGGAAAAGGATAATCCGCCGGGGCCTCCCGGAGAAGACAAAATGCCAACTCAAAATGCCAACTGCACCTCCTGAGTGGGGTCAAAATAATGAGTGAAATAAATGGGCAGGAGATCTTTCTCCTTTTTTAATGCCTTTATTACAAATCAGATTGGGTGGGGACCCGAAGGGTCGCGCGCACGCCGCCGCTGCTCCCAGGAGTGGCCTGGAGGAGGAGGATAATGCAGCTGTCTCCGCTGGTGTGCAGGCAGAGCTGGGGCTTCCGTCCTCACAAAAGCACCAGGAGATTCCAGTTTTTCAGTTTGACATGCGAGGTCCTCTTTCCAGCCTGTAATAAATGTATTAAATTCGTGCTCATGTAAACATGATAAATATATTCATACTTAGGGAAATATATATCAAATCACGCTTTAGAATACGTTACAGAAAGCACCCAGGTTAGGAAATGAGTTACCTCACTAGATTGTAGTACACACAGGTGTTCACTGAATAAGAGTCCTGTGAAAAATGTGTATTTTATGATTGGCTTTTCACAAGTATTAAAATTAATATTGTATTATGCTAGAAAGTTATGCTATATTAATTTTCTTAAGTAGTGTATTAAATATAGTTTTAGGTTATAACATAATGTTAAAATAGAAACTATGCTATGCAAGATATTTGTTTAAGAAAGGACTCGCACCAGATAGGAGCTACAGGACACCTAAATCTTTCAGAGAAAGGGAATTTATTGCTCCCTTATCAGCAGAAAACTAACTTCTTCCCACCTCACTCAGACAGGAAGATGGCATGAGGATTAAGAGGAAGAAGCTGACAGTGACCAGACAGAATCCTGTATTTCAATGGAATTTATGCATCATGTATGAGATGTATGAATATGCAACAGGCGATTGTTTTTAAGGGGGGTTGTTAACGGGGGTCCTTTTTCGGGCTTGTGTTGCCCAGAAAAAGGTAGCCGGACGTCCGTATCTCTTTGTTTTTATTGTCTCATATTGTCCTAATCTCAAATGTTCAAATTTTATTATTCTGATTATATTGCTATTTTTATAACCATTTTATTACTATTAAACTTTTAAAATTTCAAAAACAAGTGATTGGCGTTTTTCACAAGTCCAAATTAGCAAGTGAAGGGAGTAGCTCCTACAGAAATTTTGAGCGAGTCTCGGAGCACCCAAGCCATCATCAGCCAATAACGACCAAGGACAGCTCTGGACTAGCATGTGAATGCTCAGTTCCCGTAACTTGAACTTTATATGTATCAGTTCCTGGACCCACTATTGTTTGTCCCAAGGCAGCTTTGTCCGAGCAGGAGACAGGATTCCTCCAACACCGGAAAGAGGACAGAGGACTACATGAATATTTGAATCCTTCTCCGGACACTGTTCTGTCTACTCGAAGATAGAATTCTTCTGACACCGGACAGGGGATGAGGACCGCATGAATATTCAGAGAAAGAAACAAAGGAAACGTAGCTCCGGGCAAGAAAAATAGTATATAACCGCGGCTCACCAGATGGACTTTGTGAACTCCACAGGTCTGATGCGAGAGGGGGTCAGAACTGTGTTCACCCAGTGTGGAGTCCCAGGCTCGACGCTGATCCTTTGATTGTGGCTGGCAGAGATTGTGTTTCGATTCACAAAATAAAACCTATTTCCTTTTTATTTTAATCTGGCTTTCTCAAATTATTGATTTGGCCTGATCTGGTTGTTGCCTATAGCCGACATCTTTTTAGGTTAGGGTGAAAGGTAAAAAAAGATCTTAGCAGACACTGGATTCAGTTGCTCACCTCTAGACATCACTTAGCTCTTTTAATTCCATGGTGGCTTGTTGTTTTAGGGGTTTTTCCTGCTAGACTTGGTGAGGTGCTTCCACATTTGCGTACCAGCCCCGATGTCACTTCCTCTTCACCGTCCCGGATGCCATTTTCCAGGAAGCAGCAGGGGTGATACCCGACAAAGAGGGATTTCTAACTATCAATAACAGGTAATTAAAGAAAAACTATTAACACGTAGTTAAAACTCAAACTGAGCAACAATTGATTTAACCTGTTAACTCTGCAACTTTTAAAAAAATTGACAACTTTTTCTACTCATAACAGTCCCCCCTCTTTTTCTTTGATCGGGCTTAAACTTAAGCCCGCATCAACTTGCAATTTCTGACTCATGAGCATAGAATTTCCTTAATTTTTTGTATTGATTATAAATCTCCTGAGCACTCCGGTGATCATGGTTACTTAACTTCATTACCTTTTCTGGTTTCTTCAGGTTAATTTCTTCAGAGATCCCTAGTTTGGTCTGCATGGCAGATGTTACCATTTTAATTAAGCAGGGAAGTAAGCATGGTAAGAAAAGCAAACCAGCAACTATACACAGTGAAAAAGGCTGCCTTTTCCCACCAATCTCCTTTTGAAGTCCATAGGTTATCCCACCAACTGGAATCAAGTCAGGGAGTCCATTCTTGGTTACCTACATATGCTAGTTTTCTTATTTTGTTTGAGATGTTTCTAATGACTGCACTCTTATCATCAATTTCTAAGCAACATTCTGATTAATTAAATTTGCCACAGATGCCGCCCTCGTCAGCAAGTAAGTAATACACAGCTAATCTGATTTGATAAATTACTGTTCTAGTTTGGGTGAGTTGGTCATTAATATGATCTAGAGCCAAGGAGGTCCGATTAGATATCATCTCTAATACTGCCTGAAGCCTGATGATTATGTTTAACATATATATTGGGGTCCAATAACCCCAGAACCCATCTTGAGCCCAGGTGGCTGGGCCATAAGTCTTGATAATTTTTCTTGGGGTCCAAACTTCGCTTTTCAAATTTTGGGTTCCCCCAATTTCTATTGCACTTTGCCTCTTCCATTTGGTTTTTCTTAAATCATCATATATAGGAACTCCCAAACTTGATTGAGATTCTTTGGGTAATAAAAAGAAATCTGGTTTTATAAATCCAATGGTGCAACTCCCAGACCAGTCTCCTGGAAATTTAGTGTATGCTGTAGTACCACAGATCCAAGACAGGTGTTTGGGAGCCTCCCAAAATGTATTATTGGTTTCTGTTGAGCATTCCAAATATTTAGTAATTTCTTTCATTCCCCAAAAAGGGTTTCTTCCTTTTTCAGCACATCCATAAAGTCCATATGCCTCATGGTAGATGCACTTGTTTTCTTTCTTCTCAACAGACTAAAATCTGTTTGGATCTCTTGGGATCCACTGGGTAACAGGGGTTTTTACTGCTAAATACCTTTTACAAGCCATTTTTCCTACTGGCGTACTGTACCCCTTCCCTGTTGCCAGGATTTTTAGTGAAAAAGCCTCTGCTAGGATTTTTCCTGTCCTGAGGAGCTGAGGGCCTCAGGAAAGAAATGTAAACAATAACTATTTGCTGCTGTGGAGTGCCACAGGTGAATCTTCCATTGGTCCATGTGGATTGTTTTCAATTAGTGACCAATCACAGCCACCTGTGCCAAGGCTGTGAGCAGTCACAGGATTTTTGTTATTCATTCCTGTTCTATTCTTGTCTTTGTAGCCTTCTGATCCTTTTCTCTCTGTTCTTTTAGTATAGTTGTAATGTAGTATTTTAGTATAATATATAACATAATAAATCAGCCTTCTGATCAAAATGGAGTCAAGCCTCGTGTCCTCGTCCAAGGGGTCCAAGTTTAAACAAGAATTGGTGAACCCTGGACGTGTGAAACTGATGGTCACCCCAAGAGTGACCATGGAATCTAGCCTGGAGCTGAAGAAACGAGACCCTGAAGATGGGCAGAGTTCACAGCCAAGGCGAACAGGAGAACCTGTTGGACTTTCCTGAAGATTGTGTCCAGAGACCGCAGAGCAGCAGAGCTGCACAGCTGGATCCACAAGGACACTGTCTAGAGGTACTGTTATTTTTTCCCGTCCTGAAGATCCTGCCATTCGCAAAAGGTGGGAGGAAAGTTGGAAAAAGGTACCTTCGGAAGCTCAGGTTCCGTTTACTGCGTCAGAGGAGGAAGTTATTAAACTCTGGTGCGAATGGGGACACACTTTGATTTTTAGGAAGGAAAATTATTATCAGGCTTTCAGATGGGCAAAATTTTATAGATTTTTTACAAATGTGGCATACTCCCTCGATTTAGACCTTTGGGAGTTCATGCAGGCTGTGGTTGAGTGGACAGAGCACCAGGGTATTAAACGCCCGATAATATATTTAGTGTTCCAAGGCCTCTTATTCTGTGTTTTGAAAAAAAAGAAGGCTGTGAGGGACATCGTGGCTCGGTGGCGCAGCCGAGCTCCGTACCCGCCAGCTTCAGCACGAAAGAAGCCTCTCAAAGAAGACGAACCGCGGGTTTGCAGCCCCCCCGCACGGCCCACAGCTGAGCAAAAGTTTTTCTCTGTTCCTTCGGAGCAAACAGATCTGCCTTCCCCCCCCGCTCCTTCTCTTACGGGGGATGGGGAGCCGAGCCCGCCCGCTTCGCCGCGGAACTCTCCGCTTTCCCTACCCCGGGAGGGGGCGGATCCGATTCCGTCTCAGCCGGCTCCGCCCGCGGCTCCGCAGCCGGCCGGGCCAGCTCCGCCGGCTCTGATGACTGCGCCTGCGCTGCGGCATCCGGAACCGCCTCCCGCCGATCCGCCCGTGTTGCCAGGCAACGCGATCAACAACAATGATTCCCCGGCTGTGCTGCTGTCCCCGGAAGCTGCAGGAGCTGCCTCCGTGCCTTCTTTTTCTGCATCCCAGCCGGCAATGGAATTCGCAACGGTGCAGGCGGTGCCTGCGCGGGCCGACCCCGTTCCGAGCCCGCCGCCCCTGCCTGTCCCGCCGCTCCCTGCCGATCCGATTGCAGTGCAAGAGCTTGCCGAGAATGGTGCTGAGCCCACGGATTCGACTCAAGAGTCGACACCAGCGCCCGTGCTGCCCGCACCACCCACCCCAGTTGTCCCGCAGGTTTCCGAAGCTCCATCGTTCGCATCACACCCTGCGAACAGCCTGTCCTTCCGTGGAGGAGGCGTGGCCCTCCAGCTAACTGCAGGAGCAGTTCGGCTGGCTGTGTTCAAAATCAGTATGGTTTCTGGGTCATTTCGTGTGTGGTCGGGGGCTTCTCCCTGGGGGTTGGGGTGCCTGCCTTCCCCCGAGCGCCCCAGCGGCGTGGGCGAGTTGGCTCCTGTGGCATCTGCCTCTGGTCCCCAGCCCAGTGGGGATGGGGGTGGTGCCCAGGGGCAGAAAGCAGGAGAAGTGGCATTTGCATTGCAGGAGCAAGAGAAACAGAGCAAAGCAAGCATTGCTCGCTTGCTCTGGGGACAAGAAACCCTCACATCTGGGATGACAATTCCTGAGAATGCTTCCCTTCCTGAGCTGCCGGTGTGCACCGGTGCTGCTGGGGGGAGGAAGCATTGGGTCATTTCTGCTCTCAAGACGCTGGCAGCATGGTCCTGCCAGGTTCTGAGCATGCAGAACCCGCCTCACAGGCTGGTTCTGGGCCTTTTGGCTCATTTCCCTGGGCCGGGGCCACCGCCCCGTCCAGTGCTGGGTTTGGGGACTTTGCTTTCCCCACAGGGACCTGGGCCACCATTCTGTGAGCCAGGTCTGGGTTCTCTGGTCCATCCACCAGGACCAGGGCCACCCAAGGGTCCTAGAGACCCTCTGCTGCTGCTGTTGCTCTTCTTCTTTAAAAAAAAAAAAAAAGAAAAAAAAGAAAAAAAAAATTAATAAAGAAAAGTGGAAAGAGCTAGCAGCTCAAAAGCATTGAAGAGCCAAAAATTAGCCTCAGCCCAAGTGGTTCAGTGAAGGGCTCTGGCCAGGGCATTTCAGAATTTTTCTCTGAATTGTTTCATGACTGTCAATGAATTTTTCATAATTCTTGTTTTCTGTAGCAGTTCTTTGTTTCAGAATTCTGCAAGCCTGTTTCAGGACCAAAGGGGACTTCCAGAGATGTCAAAGAAGAACATCTTCAGTCCATGGACTCTGTCCTGAAACTCAGCTGCTTGGACTTGAAACAATGAACTTTCTCTGCATGTGTTTTTTGCATTTTCTTATTTTTTAAGATTGTTTTAGTGATATGATATAATTAGATGTTTGATAGGTGAAGAATTTTCCTGAATGTTCTACAGGTGAAGGATTTCCCTGACCATTTCACATCAGCAGATGATTGAGATTTTGATTGGCAACAGATGAACCTCAAGAGGTGCTTGTTCTCTCTTCTGCAAGGGCCCAGTAGAAGAGATTGCAAACATTTCTTTTTCTATTTAATCTAATAATTTAAAAGGGTGATATGTTGCCAGGATTTTTAGTGAAAAAGCCTCTGCTAGGATTTTTCCTGTCCTGAGGAGCTGAGGGCCTCAGGAAAGAAATGTAAACAATAAGTATTTGCTGCTGTGGAGTGCCACAGGTGAATCTTCCATTGGTCCATGTGGATTGTTTTCAATTAGTGACCAATCACAGCCACCTGTGCCAAGGCTGTGAGCAGTCACAGGATTTTTGTTATTCATTCCTGTTCTATTCTTGTCTTTGTAGCCTTCTGATCCTTTTCTCTCTGTTCTTTTAGTATAGTTGTAATGTAGTATTTTAGTATAATATATAACATAATAAATCAGCCTTCTGATCAAAATGGAGTCAAGCCTCGTGTCCTCGTCCAAGGGGTCCAAGTTTAAACAAGACTTCCCTTTTCTTAAAATACATTCTTCTCCTATTATTCTTCCTTTCAGATTCCATTGTTCTTTCCCCCTCACCTCTGTAACACTGAATTCTGGGTTATTCTGTATCCATTTTAAGATCTCCAATGGCCGTAGGCTGATCCCTTCCCATGGCCAGATTTCGGTCATCTGGCTACTTCCACAAACCCAACAAGTAGTTAGATTCAGTTTGTGGCTGATTCTTTCCACTAAGTCTATGAATAGATTCTTATCTCGGGGCATCTCTAAATTGTCTTGTTCTCTTATTGCTTTTACTATTTCTCTTTCTTTGACCAGATCTACCAGGCCTGCTTCAGTAGCATCACGTTCAAAGCACAACCAGGCTTCTCCTACAGGGCACTCTCCTAGGAGTTGCTGTCTAAAAGTGGCAGTATTTTGGGCCATCCAATATATTTTCTCATTCTCTTGACAAAGGATCAACTGGGAGAGATTAACACAATTAGGATTTAAATTGGTGAGGACTCTCAACAAGGAACTCACTTCTTCTTCCTCATAGATGGGTTGGTAGCACTTACTGCACGGCTCTCTTGGGCTCCCCAGAGCACCACCAGCAATGAAAGCCATTATTACTACCCTTCCCAAGAGTCTGGTATGGGTCATCTTGCCCACCTGGGCTTGCCTCTTGGGGACTTTACTAAGAAGAAGCCTCCAAGCTCTTTAGAGTCCCTTCTATCTGCTTTTCTGGTTAAACCTTTCTTGATCTGTCCTTACTAGTTTGGTCTCTCCTAGGTGAGTACTCTGTAGAAGATTAACCTGGAGTTCCTGGTACTAAGTTGGGAGGACATTACCAGAATCACTTATTAACAGTCTTTAGCCTTTTTACAAATCCTTTTTGAAGACAGAACTGTCTTAAAACACTTTAAGATATGATTCTGAAACCAAACTCTTTTCTTATTTAGTTCATCAGTCTTTTTGGCTCTTCTTTTTGAGAGTCAACTTTAAGTCTTTTGGTCCTTTTATAATGGTATACTCAGATGAATTACCTCGTGATGTGGTTGAATCCTGTCCTGAGTTCGGGAGTGAGAGTGGTGTGGAATCTGGTCCAATGCCAGAGGGAGAAACTGACGTTGAATCCGGTCCAATGCCCTGGGGTGAGACTGGTCCTTTAATTCTCGTGATGTGGGTCCAACCCTTTTCTCTGGTCTGCACAGCCTAATTAGCAGTGAGGAGTACCTGAAAGGGGCCTTCAAACTTAGGCATTAATGGTCCACTATTCCAGGATTTTATCAAAACCCAATCTCCTGGGTTGATGTCGTGTGCTTTTGTATCAAGAGGGGAGGTTTGGGGGAGGTATCCTCTTTTTCTAAGTCCTTCCAGGGTTCTTCCAATGACTTCTAAATATTTTCTGGTAGCTTCTTCTCCTTCCAAATAGTCTCCTGTGCTATAGGGAGTTAACAAGAATGGCAGTCCAAACATCATTTCATAGGGTGAAATCCCTATATCAGACGGGGGTCTTGTTCTGATGCGCAAGAGCGCTAGGAGCAAACACTTTAGTCAATCCATTTTTGTTTCTTCGATCAATTTAGTCAATGCATTTTTGAGAGTTTTATTCATCCGCTCCACCCTCCCAGAACTCTGGGGGTGCCATGGAGTATGTAATCTCCATTTTATTCTTAAATCTTCAATTATATTTTGCAATGTTTGGGCCACAAAATGTGGACCTCGGTCTGAGTCTATGGTGTTCACCATTCTGTATCTGGGGATAATGTTCTCCAAGATTACTCTTGCTACAACCTGGGCTGTTTCCCTTTTAGTCGTGAAGGCTTCCACCCAATAGGTGAGATGATCCACTATAACCAGTAGATGTTTGTGTTCCTGCACTGGGGGCATCTCAGTGAAATCTATCTGTATGCCCTGGAAAAGTCTTAGAGCTAATTCCCTCCCTCCAAGTGCTACCTTTCTCATAACCTTCTGGTTTGCTTTTTGGCAAATTAAACACCCTTTTGTAATTGCTTTTGCTAGGTCATATGCACCTATGCACAGGTTATTTCTTACTAAATGATCACATAGTCCTTGGACTCCCCAGTGGGTTAATTTATGTAGTTCTGTTAGCACTGTCCCAGCAAGTGCTTTGTTTAAAAACACCCGTCCGTCTGATGTTAACCACTGCCCTCAGTGCAACTTTAAATCTTTCATAGCCTTTAATTCTTTTTCACTAAATATGAGTTCCTCTCTTCTTTCTCCCTCCTCAGGTGTGGTTTCTTCTTTAAAAACTTTCACTGGATCCCCTGGTTCTAAAGCTGCTTCCTTTGCTAGCTGATTAGCCAGTGGGTTTCCTCTAACTTCAAGGTTGTCTCCTTTTTGGTGCCCTTTTATATGGACCACCGCTATTTCTGTTGTTTTCTGTAGAGATTCTAATACGTACCTGACCACGTTCTCATGGGCTAAGCTTTTTCCTTTTGAGCTTAGATATTTTCCAAAATGTGTGAACTATCCCAAATGCATATTGGGAATCTGTACACATGGTTCCCCGGTCTCCCTCCAGTAAGTCTTATCCTCTTTTCAGGGCATATGTTTCACAACTTTGGGCTGAGCAGTTTGGGGGTCGTTTCCCTTTTTCATCAGTTTTCATCAAGTTTCTCCATCTATGATGGCATAACCTTGTAGCAGGCACAAGGCCTGCACGGCCTCCTTGGCGATCAGAAGCCTGAGAACTAGGAAATGCCAAAGTCAGCATGACTAAGGCTTTAGAAGCCCCTCTCTTCCGTCTTTCGGACCCTGCTATCTCCCTGTAAGCCCATAGGTCACTTTCCCCTGACCCTTACTATTGGACAGTTTTCAAAACCCCTGTAGGGTATAAAAACCCCTAACTCTGCCCGGTTCTAGAGAGAAGAGCTGTCACTGGACCCTTCGCGGAAACCCGAATAAAAGAACCCTGCGGAACCCATACAGCGCTTCTCCATCTCTCTCTGTGTCTGCTGCGCGGCACCTAGGGCGACGGCACCAGGCATGCTGAAAGAGCTGAAATCACAAAAGAGCTGACTGCAAATCACTATAGCTTGCCTAGGTTGCCTGAGCCCCCCACTGAGCTATCCTGGCCGGCTGGCATTCCCCGCTGGGCTTCTGCCCTGAGGGTAATAGCCTGGCCATATAACCTGAAGATCTGTTTCCATCTACTACCTTCAAAGAGCTATCTATTAACAATATTCTTCCAGTTGCTAGAGGCTGATCTTCTAAATCCTCTCTTACTTTTGTTTGGAGGCTAATCAATTCAAGGCAATCATGTTCTAAATTCTCCTTAGGCTCTCCCATAAGGAATTGTGCTGGATTGAGGGTGTTTGATGTGATGAATTCTAAATCATCTGTCTTCATTAGTATTATTTAATATTTTAGTATTCTTGCATTGGTTAGCCACTGCTGAGCCCTCTGACTCAGCACTGTTTTAAGATCGTGAGGGGTATGTACTTTAATTTTTCCTTGTAAGGTCAATTTTTGGGTCTCCTCTATCAGGATAGCAGTAGCTGCTACAGCTTGTATACAAACTGGCCAGCCTCTAGCCACTGGATCTAACAATTTGGAGATGTAAGCCATGGGTTTCCTGCAGCCTCCCCACTCTTGAGTTAGTACACAGTAGGCCATACCCTCTTCAACACTCACAAAAAGATCAAAGCCCTTCCTGAGGTCTGGTAAGCTTAGGACCGGGACAGAAGACAACTTGTCTTTTAGGCTCTCCGGTTGTTGTTAGTCCTCTGCTGACCAAATTATGGATCTGGAGCTACTAACTTATCGTATAAGAATTTTACAATTTGCGTGTATTGATCCAACCATAACTTGCAATATCCAAACAGGCCTAGAAGCTTTCTCACATCTCTTTTTGTTTGTGGAGCTGGGAGGGATAGGATGCCTGAAATTCTGTCAGGGCTCAATTTCTTATATCCCTCTCCTATTATGTGCCCAAGGTATGTTATTTCTGATTGTACGAACTGTAGCTTCTCTTGGGAAACCTTTAGTCCTTTCTCCCCCAGAAAATTCAAAAGCTTAATGCTAGTTTTCTGACTTGATCTTTTCCCTTCCCTGACACCATGAGGTTATCAACATACTGCAGGATCTGTACTTCCTCTTCAGGAACAAACTGTTCTAACAAACCCTCCAGGGCTTGTCCAAAGAGGCTGGGGGATTCAGTGAACCCTTGCGGTATTTGGGTCCATCTTAGCTGTTGTTTTCTTTTTGTACTTGGGTCCTCCCATTCAGAGGCAAACCAATCTCTACATTCTGTTGCCAGAGGACACGCCCAGAAAGTCCTTCAAATCTAGAATAGTGAACCAAGAATGTTGTCTTGGAATTCGGCTTAGAAGACTATACGGGTTGGGCACAACTGGATGTCTAGCAATGGTCTTCTTGTTGACTTCCCTCAGGTCCTGTACCAACCTATATTTCCCTTCAGCTTTCTTAACTGCCAATATAGAGGTATTGTGTGGTGACATACAGGGTTCTAAAATTCCCTCCTGCAACAGTTGTTCAATAACTATGGCAAGCCCCTTCTTTCCTTCTAGGGAAATTGGATACTGTTTGACTCGTATGGGTGTAGTACCATCTTGCATTTTTATTGTTATCGGCAGAATGTCTAATAGGCCCCACTTTCCCCCTTCAGCCCATACTTCGGGGTTTATGTCTGCAAGATCCCCTTGGGATAACTTCATTATTTGTACCACCATTTTCCCTTCTCTCAGGACAATCCCAACCCCCAAATGAACCTGTAGATCTCTTCCTAAGAAACTTTTTTTTAGTTTAGGCAGGTAAATAAAATTAGCTTTACACTGCCATGAGTTTCCGATTATTTTTACATCCTCAGTCACCGAGGCTCTAAATGGTTTCCCTTCAGCCCCTAATACCTCACAAAATTTTCTACCAATTACCATACCTTCTGGTACCTTGTTGAGATAGGACTTATCTGCTCGTGTATCAACCAAAAATTCAAATTCCTCATTTAGGGATCCTATCTCAAAATTTACCAAGGGGTCCTCTAGATGTTGCATCAGGTCCCCATAAGTGTAAAGCCCTTGACACCCCTAATTGTCACCTCTAAGAATCTTCTCTAAGGCTTCTTGTTCTTTGGCTATTGCCTCATCAATACTAAGCTTTTTACAAAACCTTCTAATGTGTGCAGTATCTCTGCAATAATAGCAGCATCTTTCGCTCAAAGGGACTTGAGGTCTCTCCATTCCTCTTGTACCTGATGGTACTGGCCTATCCTTGCCTGCTCCTAGTGGTGGACCCGCCCACTCTTTTGTTACTTTGGATTGTGGGATAGAGTTGCTTGCCCCCACACTTTCTCTAGCTATAGCAACCATGATCCTAGCCTTGGCCTTTGCTCTTTCTTCTTCCCTCCTTAAATACACCTTCAATGCTTCTCTCAATAACTCATTAATGTCCTTCTCTTGCCAATCTTCAATCTTTTCCAGTTTTCTTCATATATCAGGCCATGATTTAGTAACAAATTGGACCTTTAGTAGCACTTGACCTTCTGTGATGTCTGGGTCTATTTTAGAGTACAATTGGAAGTGCCGCTTTAGGCGATTAAGCCAAGTAGCAGGAGTTTCATCCTTCTATTGTGCACCCTCGAATGCCAATTTTGTATTAGTTCCTTTGGGAACTGATTCTCTGATCCCCCGAATTATCAAGGACCTGTACTCTATCATGGCCTCCCTCCCTTCCTCTTGATTAGGGTTCCAATTGGGATCTGCTAGTGGCAATTTCTGTTCACCTGATGGCACTTGGTGTCCCTGGATAGTTATCTTTTTCCCAAATTCTTATGCTAGCAGCTCTAATCATTCAGAACTCTTCTGGGGAAAACAATATATTTAGAATGGAATTCATCTCCCCCCAAGTGTAGATATTTGGACCTAAGTTTTGATCCACTTGGTTGGCAATGCCCACAGGGTCCTCAAGTAAATTCCCTAACTCCTGCTTGAATCCTCTCATGTCAGAAGCAGTTAGAGGAGCATTCACAAAGCCAACACCACCCGCTACTCCTCCCATAGGAACTTCTCTGAGGGGAAAAAGTCTCTGTACCTTGGAGGTCCTCGATATGGTACTGCAGTATGGCCCATCCTCAGATACAACATTACTCATTTGAGGGGTATTAGCATTAACCTGGACTTGCTGTAGGTCAACGTCTGTATCCGGTGATAAGAGTTTACCAGGTAAGGAGGCATTTGTGTCCCAATTAGGAGGAGGTAAAGGGACAGCAGTAGGAGGGGGAGAAGAGCCTGAGTGCATGTTAAGTGGAGCTGGAGAAGGGGTAGAGAGTGCAACAGGTGGAGTAGGCACTCGTGGTGGTACAGAAGCAACTGAAGGAGCCCGAGGAGGTGGTAAAGGAATGGCCACCAGGGGAGACACTGGGTCTACCATAGAGGAAGGCGAAGAGGTTGAAGAAAGAATTAGAGGAGGCGGTAATGGGATGGTAGCCGGGGGAAGAGCCGGATCTGCCATTTGAGGTGCTTGAGGGAGAGTAGGATAAATTGGAGGGGCATTAGGAGGCAAGTAGTACAGGGGGTCCCACCTTTTACTAATCTCTTTAACTCGAGCATCCCCTCCTTCAATCCTCTCTTTCTTCCTCTGCACCACACAAATTCACATGCCTTCATCCCAGATAGCACTCTTCAACCAACAAGCTACATATAATAGCGTTGCTACAGAGCTCGACACGGCACAAAGCACCCAGACTCGATCAGAAGGGTGTATGAGAGAGATTTATTACCGCAACATGTTGCTTTTATAGTTTTTCCAAGATATTTACATTTACCTAACAGAAACATACATTGCCCATTGCTAATAAAAAAGAAACAAAGTTCCCAATAGGTAAACAGGGAGCCACATCATTCTGTGAGCCAGCTAATGTCTGTATCTTTTAAGTTTCCCTCTTCCATCACGTTGCCATAGTGATAGCCTTGACGTGTTCCTTGAGAAAGATAAGGGGCTTTCCTTATCTCCAGGAAGCCTTCACTGACGCACAAGAACAGCACAAAATGTCTTTCCCACAATTCCCCCTTTTTGTATTTGACCTGCAAATACAACTGCTACGTACTTCTTCAGAGTCCTTGCAAAAATCCAATCAGATGGAGGATCCATTCTTCATTCAAATAACCAACTTCTACCAACTCCATAACACACACCCTCACAATCTTAATGTTCATATACAAACAAGGCACATAAAGACAGATCTTCAAATACCATTACAGACCTCACAATTTCCAGATGACACATTTATAGCAGAATGACACCTTCACCTCTAGTTAAATAACTTTCTCCCACACAGAATCAGAGACCAAGTCATCTGCCTAGTCACCACTTAGAACCAAGTAGCATCCAGTTAACTTTACAACTGGTTGCTGCTATCATAATGGGCAACCAACCTAGTCGCTCAAAGTGTGGACTTCAGCTACTGACTCAACCCCTATGCAAAGGCAACACTTCTCCCTTAGGTACATCAAATTCCCCTATTTTGGGACTGTCGGTGCCCTGCAACAGAAAATGGTACAAGACACATTTCTCAGTACTACCAACCTCTCTGTAAGAGAATTCAAGGAAATGAAGCAAAAGTAACATCCACTAACTTAAATTTTGAATTTTCAGCGAAAGCCTATAACTCCCTTTACTCTGTCTCAAATTACCATCTTTACCACACATTCTTTGAGGGTCCATGCTTCCATCCACCTAATAACTAATGCAATTACCTACTCATTTTTAGAACCACCCACCCTGTTCTTTTCTGTGTGCTCCAAATAG
Source organism: Passer domesticus (assembly GCF_036417665.1). Classification (NCBI taxonomy): domain Eukaryota; kingdom Metazoa; phylum Chordata; class Aves; order Passeriformes; family Passeridae; genus Passer; species Passer domesticus. The sequence continues at coordinate 8,918,358 of NC_087511.1, read as the reverse complement.
GGTTTAACACAATGGGAAGAGACCCAACGAGGGCCATTTTCTGTTAAAACAAATGTGTATCCTCTTCCCCATGTTACTAATTCCACTGGGCCAGTCCACTTTCCCGTGATTAAATCTTTTACCCATACCTTAATACCTTTCTGAAACTTTGGTTGTTTTGAATTCAACAATGAAAAATGATAGAATATAGGAGACAATTGCAAGTCAGGTAAAGGATGCCAAAAGTTTAAGACATAGACGGCTTTCTCTAATCTCACTTGAGGTGACTCCATCTGCATTCCCCCTTTTTGTTTTTGTACCTGCCGCTTCAACACACCATGGGCACGTTCAATAATTGCTTGGCCTGTCGAAGCATGAGCGATACCAGTAGAATGACCAACACCCCAGGCACGAAAAAACACTTGAAATTTCTTTGAAATATACCCCGGGCCGTTATCCGTCTTTATATGTGATGGAACGCCTAAGATGGAAAAGGCATGGCAAAAATTATGAAAAACATCCCGAGCTGTTTCACCTGCCGACGCTGAGGCAACCATGGCATGAGAAAAGGTGTCAATTGTAACATGGGCATACTTTAGACAGCCAAATTCAGGCATTTTTGTAACATCTGTTTGCCATTCTTGCAAAGGGAGTAAGCCTCTAGTATTAGTACCGTAATATTGTGAAACGTCAGACATAAGACAGAGCAAGAAGAAATAATCACTTTGCTTTGCTATGTGATAATTTAAATTTCTGCCGTAGCGCCTGAGCACCCTGATGAAAAAATTGGTGAGATAGAACAGCTTGCTGTAACCCATTAGGCACCATTTTTACTGCTGAGGCAGCCACAAGGGAATCCACACAGGTGTTACCTTCAACAAAGAATCCAGGTAGCGATGTATGGCTACAAATGTGCATAATAAAATAGGAATGTTTTTGATTACGAATAACAGTCCACAATTTCAACAACATAACAAATAATGGTTTTTCCTTTACATTATACAACACAGCTTGATCCAGCTGTTTCACCAAATTAGCAACATAAACAGAATCAGTAACTATATTTACGGAACTAGGAAATAAAGGCCAAAAGTATGGTGCAAAGTTCAATTAACTTAGGAGACTCCTGTTGAAACATGACTTCATATTCCCAGCGGTCATCCTTCTTCCAGGCTACAGCAGCTTTTCCAGTTCTTCCAGATCCATCTGTAAAAACTGTTGCACCTTCCACTGGCACAGAAAAGCAAAGTTGTTTCCCCTGAAAGGGAATCCTCTTAGTGAAATTCAAAATAGGATGAGAAGGTAAATGATATGCTATTTGACCTGTAAAGGAAGATAAAGCAGATTGCAGCTCATGATTGTTTTCGAAACACCACTCAAAATACCATTGTTGTACCGGTATGACAATAGTTACAGGATCACGGCCTTAGATCTCATGGCAGCATCTGCCAGCTTTGATAATGATCTCTGCAGAAAGCTCATACAGACCTGGAGCTGTTTTTCGGGACCTGAAAGACAAAAATATCCACTCTAAAATATGCAATTTATCTTCCCATTTATCATTCCACTGACACAATAATCCACATGGTATTTAATCATCTCTCAAAATAAATAATTGCCCACCATCAGAAACATCTATCCCGGTAACAAATTTAGATGCCAAGGCCAATTCAACTTCTTCTACAGCTTTTTTTTGCTGCAGTGGTCAAATGTCTCTCATTGGCAGAAGAAGTAATCCCTGACAATAAGTCATACAAAGGTTGCAGTTGATGATTAGTTCCCCAAGTACAGCCTAAGCCAACCTATTGCACCAACCAATTTCTGAACGTCAGCAGCAGTAGTTTTAACTTCAATGTCCAATTTTACAGGTTGAGGCACAATTTGTGTATTGGTGATTATCAATCCCAAATATTTCCAAGGCATCTGTCTTTGAACTTTCTCCAGGGCGATAACCAAACCAAAGGCTTCTAAAGTTTCCACAGCACATTGTTGGAGAGCCAATAATTGCTGTTCATTTTCGGACGCCAACAAGATATCATCCATATAGTGGTAACAATAACAATTGCCAAACCAGGGGGGCACACACAGCCAAGGAAGGGGTGCACACACAGCCAAGGAAGGGGTGCACACACAGCCAACCAGGGGTGCACACACAGCCAAACCAGGGGGGCACACACAGCCAGACCAGGGGGGCACACACAGCCAAACCAGGGGGGCACACACAGCCAAGGAAGGGGTGCACACACAGCCAAGGAAGGGGTGCACACACAGCCAAACCAGGGGGGCACACACAGCCAAGGAAGGGGTGCACACACAGCCAAACCAGGGGGGCACACACAGCCAGACCAGGGGGGCACACACAGCCAAACCAGGGGGGCACACACAGCCAGGTCAGGGAGGCACACACAGCCAGACCAGGGGGGCACACACAGCCAGGTCAGGCGTGCACACACAGCCAGACCAGGGGGGCACACACAGCCAGGTCAGGGGGGCACACACAGCCAGGTCAGGGGTGCACACACAGCCAAACCAGGGGTGCACACACAGCCAGGTCAGGGGGGCACACACAGCCAGACCAGGGGGGCACACACAGCCAAACCAGGTGTGCTCACACAGCAAACCAGGGGGGCACACACAGCCAAGGAAGGGGTGCACACACAGCCAAGGAAGGGGTGCACACACAGCCAACCAGGGGTGCACACACAGCCAAACCAGGGGGGCACACACAGCCAGACCAGGGGGGCACACACAGCCAAGGAAGGGGTGCACACACAGCCAAGGAAGGGGTGCACACACAGCCAAACCAGGGGGGCACACACAGCCAGACCAGGGGGGCACACACAGCCAAGGAAGGGGTGCACACACAGCCAAGGAAGGGGTGCACACACAGCCAAACCAGGGGGGCACACACAGCCAAGGAAGGGGTGCACACACAGCCAGACCAGGGGGGCACACACAGCCAGGTCAGGCGTGCACACACAGCCAGACCAGGGGGGCACACACAGCCAGGTCAGGGGGGCACACACAGCCAGACCAGGGGGGCACACACAGCCAAACCAGGTGTGCACACACAGCAAACCAGGGGGGCACACACAGCCAAGGAAGGGGTGCACACACAGCCAACCAGGGGTGCACACACAGCCAAACCAGGGGGGCACACACAGCCAGACCAGGGGGGCACACACAGCCAAGGAAGGGGTGCACACACAGCCAAGGAAGGGGTGCACACACAGCCAAACCAGGGGGGCACACACAGCCAGACCAGGGGGGCACACACAGCCAAGGAAGGGGTGCACACACAGCCAAGGAAGGGGTGCACACACAGCCAAACCAGGGGGGCACACACAGCCAAGGAAGGGGTGCACACACAGCCAAGGAAGGGGTGCACACACAGCCAACCAGGGGTGCACACACAGCCAAACCAGGGGGGCACACACAGCCAGACCAGGGGGGCACACACAGCCAAGGAAGGGGTGCACACACAGCCAAGGAAGGGGTGCACACACAGCCAAACCAGGGGGGCACACACAGCCAAGGAAGGGGTGCACACACAGCCAAGGAAGGGGTGCACACACAGCCAAACCAGGGGGGCACACACAGCCAGGTCAGGGGGGCACACACAGCCAGACCAGGGGGGCACACACAGCCAAACCAGGGGGGCACACACAGCCAGGTCAGGGAGGCACACACAGCCAGACCAGGGGGGCACACACAGCCAGGTCAGGCGTGCACACACAGCCAGACCAGGGGGGCACACACAGCCAGGTCAGGGGGGCACACACAGCCAGGTCAGGGGTGCACACACAGCCAAACCAGGGGTGCACACACAGCCAGGTCAGGGGGGCACACACAGCCAGACCAGGGGGGCACACACAGCCAAACCAGGTGTGCACACACAGCAAACCAGGGGGGCACACACAGCCAAGGAAGGGGTGCACACACAGCCAAGGAAGGGGTGCACACACAGCCAACCAGGGGTGCACACACAGCCAAACCAGGGGGGCACACACAGCCAGACCAGGGGGGCACACACAGCCAAGGAAGGGGTGCACACACAGCCAAGGAAGGGGTGCACACACAGCCAAACCAGGGGGGCACACACAGCCAGACCAGGGGGGCACACACAGCCAAGGAAGGGGTGCACACACAGCCAAGGAAGGGGTGCACACACAGCCAAACCAGGGGGGCACACACAGCCAAGGAAGGGGTGCACACACAGCCAGACCAGGGGGGCACACACAGCCAGGTCAGGCGTGCACACACAGCCAGACCAGGGGGGCACACACAGCCAGGTCAGGGGGGCACACACAGCCAGACCAGGGGGGCACACACAGCCAAACCAGGTGTGCACACACAGCAAACCAGGGGGGCACACACAGCCAAGGAAGGGGTGCACACACAGCCAACCAGGGGTGCACACACAGCCAAACCAGGGGGGCACACACAGCCAGACCAGGGGGGCACACACAGCCAAGGAAGGGGTGCACACACAGCCAAGGAAGGGGTGCACACACAGCCAAACCAGGGGGGCACACACAGCCAGACCAGGGGGGCACACACAGCCAAGGAAGGGGTGCACACACAGCCAAGGAAGGGGTGCACACACAGCCAAACCAGGGGGGCACACACAGCCAAGGAAGGGGTGCACACACAGCCAAGGAAGGGGTGCACACACAGCCAACCAGGGGTGCACACACAGCCAAACCAGGGGGGCACACACAGCCAGACCAGGGGGGCACACACAGCCAAGGAAGGGGTGCACACACAGCCAAGGAAGGGGTGCACACACAGCCAAACCAGGGGGGCACACACAGCCAAGGAAGGGGTGCACACACAGCCAAGGAAGGGGTGCACACACAGCCAAACCAGGGGGGCACACACAGCCAGGTCAGGGGGGCACACACAGCCAGACCAGGGGTGCACACACAGCCAAAGCAGGGGGCACTCACAGCCAGGTCAGGGGGGCACACACAGCCAGACCAGGGGTGCACACACAGCCAAGGAAGGGGGGCACACACAGCCAAGGAAGGGGTGCACACACAGCCAGGTCCGGGGTGCAGAGCCTTGTGCTGCTCCCTGTCCTGCATGATCCCCCTGGAATGCCCTGGAAGCTGCAGCTTTGTTCCCTCAGGCCCCCAGGGGACAGGCTGGCCTGAGCCTCGTGTGCCCCTCGTGTCTATGGACACCTCTGGGCAGTTTGGAGGCTGTACCCAAAACCCACGAATCCCCTGCCACCACTGATCCCCTGGCACCAGGCTTGGAGCTCAGTGTCACCTCTTCTCTGTCACTGCAGTGCTGCAGCTCCTGGAGCTCCCTGGAAATGGCCTCTGGGTTATCTGCTGCTGCCATGGGGAGGGGTTGTCCCGCCCCCACCTTCTTCAGCAGCACCCAGTGATGGATTGCAGAGAGTCACAGCACCAGTGGGGCTGGAAAAGCCCTGTAAGCACATCCAATCCAACGATTCCCGCAGCTTTGTGTCCCCAAGTGCCACATCCAGAGAGGTTTTAAATCCCTCCAGGGATGGGGGCTCCACCACTGACCTGGGCAGCTGTGCCAGGGCTGGGCAGACATTTCCACGAAGGAATTTTCCTTAATATTCAGTTAAACTTCCTCTAGTTACTCCTCTAGTGCAACGTGGGGCCATTTCCCCATATCCTGTCTCTTGTTCCTGGGGAGCAGAGCCTGAATCCCTCCCAGACCCACCCTCCTGGCAGGGAGTTGTGGAGAGTGAGAAGGTCCCCCCGAGCCTCCTTTTCTCCAGGCTGAGCCCCCCCAGCTCCTTCATCCACTCCTCATCGAGGGCTTGAGCTCTGATTTCCAGCAGCATTTGGGCAGCTGAGCTCTCCCTGCCCCAGCAGAGAATCAGCTGCAGAAACATCCCAGAGCTGACCCTAAACATTCCCTATGTTCACATCAAGTGGAAAAAAATTACTATTTGGGAAAGAAATACCAGTTCTCTCTCCTTTGGTGCTATTCCTGCAGAATTCAAATAAACCTATTCACTCCTACACGTAACTGGCAGAATAGAAAAATAAAAGTATTTTTTGTAGAAATAGAATAGAAAAATAGAAATAATAGAAAAATAAAAATGGAATAGAAAGGATAGAAAAATAAAAGCATTTCTCACAAAGTCCAGTCAGTATCTTCTGTCTTCCAATGCCAACTTATTACAATGGGCTTCTTTCCTCACCTTGCAAGGATTTTGGGGCACAGGCAGGACTGTCCAGCCCCTCAGGAGCTGCAGACACCCCCGCAGCTGCCCCACAGTCACCATCCCTCCATCCCCCTAAAGCCAGTGAGGGTTTTTGGGCTGTCCAGCCCCCCAGGAAGTGGAGACACCCCCGGAGCTGCCCCACAGTCACCATCCCTCCATCCCCCTAAAGCAGCCGGGGCTCTCTCTCCGCGCTCCCCAGCAGCAGACCTCGCTGTTCCAGGGCACCAGCGCACCCCAAACCCTTCTTTCCCAAGGATTTTTGTGCCTTATCCCCCTGTTCCCCGCGGAATCCCTCACCTGCGTGCGGCGGCTCTGCGCTCCCGCTGCGGGACCCGCCCGGGGCGGGGACGGGCCGGGGCGGTGCCCGAGCTGGGGACACCCGTGACAGCCCACGGGAGCCCTGTGATTCCCCTTGTCCGCGGTGACATCACCAGCGGGGGGTGTTAACGGGCAATATTTGGTTTTTCTCGCGGTTTGTTCCCGTTTTCCCCGCCCGGCCAGATGTTCTCCCTGCCAGATGTTTGCCCGCGTGGCTCAGGGCTCCATCCCCCCCCAGCTTTAGTGCAGCTCGGTAAAACACCAACTGGATTCTAAATTCTCAGCATTTTCTCCTTCCCCACGAAAAAAAAAAAAAAGGGCAAAAAAAGCTTTGCTTTCTCCCGACGCAGAGGATGGGCTCTGGGAAGCTGTTGGGCGCAGCTGGAATTTCAACAAGCCAAATTTTATTTGAGGTTGAGGGTGAATCATCCCATGGGGTCCACGGCTTAAAGCAATGGAAAAGAACAAAGTGGTTTTGTGCTGAAATCCTGATCTGGGAGAAGGGAAAGGGAAGGAAAAGAAATTAAGGGAGTCAGATGGAATGGAAAGGAATAGACTGGACTGGATTAGAATAAAACAGAAGAGAGGATTTCAGTAGGAAGACACCCACAATGACCATGTAATCCACCTCCCTGAACAATTCAGGCTGACCAAAGGTTACGTCTAATTGGTGTCATTAGAGAGGTGCAAACTGCTGCTTTTAGGCAGCAGCTCAGCTAAAGGGCTCAGCTACAGCTGATATCCAAAGAAAAAAAAGGCAAAAATCTGTTGACTTTGGCTCTGATTAATTTTAGTATAAATTCGTCTGGTTCAACTCTGCTTATCTTAAAAGAGGGCAGCCTCCTCTCCATCAGGGCTCCAGCCTGGATTTTAACACCCTTCAGCTTAATGTAATATTGTCACAGGGATTCAGACTAAACCTGAGGGTGTAAAAATGCCAGGGATGCCCATGGGAATGGCTGGAAATTGAGTATTTCAGGGTAATATGTTTATTATACTTAATGTGTATTAAGTAATGGATATTAAGAATATTAGTACCTAAGAAATGCACTTAATTAGGGAGTGCTGCTTCAGCTGCCTCTCACAGCACCCATCCCAGTAAACAGACACTGCAATATCCTTGGAGGTGTTTTAGGGCAAAGGGACCTGGAGAGGATTCAGGCCAGTAAAGCTGAAGGATCCAGGGCATGAGGAGCTGCAGCTTCCTGAGCCTGTGACTCAGACAGGGCTGTATGAATTCCTTAGAACACAGGTTTTCCCCTAAGACTCCCTCAAGATGCCTTTGGGAAGAGATATTTTCATGGAAAACGTTTATTCCTATTTTCAGGATTTTACTCAAAGGCTTCAAACATCAACCAAAAAGCTTTGCCTGCTTTTTTTTTCCTGCTCCAATGCCCTAAGGTTTGCACTTTCAGTTATGCAAGACACAGACTTCACAGAATGAATGGGTTGGAAGAGACCTCAAAGATCATCGAGTCCAACCCAGCACAGGATGATAAAGAAAAATATTTGACCAAAAGTCAGTGGATACAGAAATCAAACCCAAATCTAATTAAATCCTTAATTTAAACAACCCAAGCTGCAGCAAGGATGGTGAGGTTGGGTGGGGCTTGGAGCAGTGTGATCTGGTGGAAGGTGTCCCTGCCCATGGAACAAAATGGTCTTTGAGGTCCCTTCCAAGGCAAACCACTCCACAATTCCATGATTCAGCATCCACGGGGTGGGTGCTGGAGCCCTTTGCACACAGAGGTTGCTCCTCATCTGACCCATCCCATGGTGACTCACAGGACACCCAGGTGTGCCCACTGGTTTCACAGCTCTGCCTCCTGGGATGCAGGGAAGTGGAAGGTTGGTTTATTGCCAGGAGCCAGCAGAGCAGGGCTGGAACACCCCGGCTTTGAGGGAGATGTCAGACACAGATCTCACTCACAGCCTTGTGATGCCTGGCCATGCAGCCCTGGCTCTTCCAAAGAGGGTAAACAATTAGTCATGCCTCAAAAATCAATATATTCCGTGGGTTTGAATTTTTTTAAGCACTCCCAAGTATCTTGTTTGCTTTAGAGAACCCTCAATGCAAAACAAAACCCTCCTTGGTACCGTGGATGATTTAAAGCCCCAGACTGCAAACCCAGGGGGTGGGAGATGGAGGAGTCAGGGGGTGGATCAGCCATGAGACCTCCCCATTTCTGGGGAATTTGCTCCCAACTTGCCCTTCACTGCAGCCAAACACTCCAGGCACGAGTTGCTTTCCCCATTTTAGAATTCCCAGCATTTCCCCAATGGCAGGAGCCACATGATACCTGACAGTGCTGGGTCTGCTTGGGGGAGGTTGATGTTCCTCACTGCAGCTGGTGCAGGGCTGTGGAAAAACACCCCACTGCAATGGATAACTGATCTCCAAAGGTGAAATACCTTTAAAACAGTAATTTGGATTACTGAATAACCTTAAAGCAGCAATGGAAAATAATAAACAGAAAGCTGCTCCTCTCTTCCTGATGGTAAATTAATCAGAGGAAACCAATCTAGAGGGCAAGAAGCTCCATGGCGTGAGAGATGCACTTCCCTTCCCAGAGCAGAACAACCCACAGCCACATTTCCCTGCCTTGTGATTCCTGTGGCCTGATGTGTGTGGGACTGGCAGCACCCACAGTGTGCAATGTTTGGGCTACAGATCTGCCTGGCACCATCCCAAAGTGCTAAATCCAGCCACTATCTCTGCCTGTGCAACCTCCCAGGCTGGGGAGCTGTGACAGCATCACCTCCTTTCCTTCTCAGAGCTGGGGATGAAGCTTTGAGGAGCATTTGTGGAGCCCCTCATAGCACTTTCCTGAAGTGTCTGCAGCTCCAGCCCTGAATTCCAGTGGCTGAACCACCTCTGATTCTCCTCACAATAAAAAAGGGCATCACAGCAAAATCAGGCAGTGGGAATCTGCTCTGTGACCTGCCAGACTTGAGCAATATCATCCCAGGACTTCTGAGAGCAGGGATGAAGAGTCCTCCTCCTGCTCCTCCTCCTCCTGCTGCCCTTTTGGGGGTTTGGTTCATTCCAGAGCTTCCTTGGCTGCATCACCATCTCCCCCTCCACAAAGATCACTCTGCCCCAGCACTGGGGGAAAACTCTATCAATGGAAGGCTGAGAACTTCAACACCTCAAGTTTGATGGAAAAGAAGGGAAAACCAGTGGATAAGGAGCACCACCCCTGCTGCTCACATGAACCCTCATGTACCAGCAGGTCTGGGCTCGCTCTCTTTATCCTCCTTTTATTCTTTTCATAAAGCACCAAAGCAAAACTCCTGCCTTTGGAGCTTCCTCCTCCTCCTGGAAAACTGCAGCTCACCCAGCCCCCTCCTGCCCCGGCAGCACCAGGAGAGCTGCAAGTCCACCCCAAAATTCTTCACCCAGCTTCTCATGCTGAGGCTGTAGATGAGCAAAACCCTGCTAAGGCTTGAGGCTTTTACATGATTAAAGATGAGGAAACGAGAAGCACTTTGAGGCTGACATTCAGATCTGAGCAGAAGTTGCTTTTCGAGCATTAAATGAGTCTCGTAGCAATTTGTGTCAACTGAGATTTTACAAAAGTCCTCACACTCCCCCTGGCTTTGAACTTGATAGAAATTCCATCCTCCTCTGCAGCCTGGCGCCCAGGGGCCCTTATGGAGCATCCTTCATGCAAATGTGATTAAATAACTGCAGCAGAAATGCCCACAGTGACCCCAAATGCTGGTGCAGGTGGGGCCAAAGCCCCCATGGCTCGTTGCCATCAAAACCCAAGACCTTGGTGCTTTCCTTGCCCACCCTCTGTGCTTGCCCAGCAGAAACTACTCCAGCCTAAAAAGCTGAGAGGAAAAGTGCTGTGCTGAAGGAAGGGATTTCATCAGTTCACTGAGGGCAGGGAAAATCCCCCTTGTCTCTGGGACAGATGCTCCATAAGGAGAATAAAACCCCTGTGTGACACCAGCCTGAGCACGTGGGGCTGGGAAAAACATGAAGGGCAAAGAAAGCCAGGACAGCACAGCCTCATCCAGCAGAAAGCCTCAGTACCAACCACTCTGAAGAGTTTAAAACAATTTTATTACACAGCAATCACAGAATCTTTGAGGTTGGGAAACACTTTTAGGATGACCAAATCCAGCCCCAATGGATGGGTTTTGCCAGATCTCAGGAAACCAGAGGAGAGAGAAAGGGAAGAGCTTTGGAGGAGTCCTTTTCCTTCTTTCCTGCACTAGACTTTTGCAGAGCACAGGAATCCATCCTGCTGTGAACCCTTACACTGAGCAGGGCCCAGATTTAAACCTCCTGTGTTTGTGCTCTTCCTGCAGCAGCCAGAGGAACACAGGAGTTATTCCTGTGTTCTGGAGTTATGCTGGGAGTTATTCCTCAAGCAAAGTCTGTGCAAAGGTGCAGGTTAGAACAACCTCTCCCAGCAGCACCAGATGTCACTAAAATGTTGGTTTTGCCATTTTTTAATCAAGTTAAGTGTTAAAAATAATCAATAGCAGACACAGCCACCTCTCCCAGAGGCTTGGCAGGGCAGGTGGAGCAGCAGCAGAGCCCTCTGGTGATGAGCAGGATGCTGGAGGGGCAGCTACCAGCACTGAGAGCAAAATCCAGAGGAACCCCATCGTGCTTTGTTTTCACACAACACCCAAAAGCTCCTTTTCCCAACACCTTGTATTTTTTTTTACCCACTCAGAGCAGTTTTTCTTGATGTCACTGCACTCCCACTCTCCTTTTAGCAGCTCCCTACTCTGCCAGCCAGGACAGAGCCCCAGGAGAGGAGCATCAAGACAAGGATGGTGACAGTGGCAGCACAGAGCCATGAATGTGATCAGCCCAGCATTCCAGGTTTATGTGGTGTTGCTTTCTGAGGGGGAAACAGGACAGAATCCAGGCAGAAATGCAGAAATGCAAGCCTGGTGTGGAGCTGATGAGACTTTGAAGTACCTCAATTAAAAAACCTTCAAGATGAACAACTCTGTCCTTGAGGAGTGCTAGCACACCCTGGCTTTACTGAGCTTGGCACGCAGGGAGAGCAGCACCAGGGTATTAAAGCCGTAATTTTCCCCACTTTAAGTGAATTTAAACTGTGATATTCTGCCACCTCTTTGCTGGAGGGTGTTGCCTGTAACTGAAGGAAACACAGGCAAATTGGAAACAACCCCTCTGAACCACTTCTGTCACACAAAGCACTGGAATGTGAAGATTTCACATTGTGCAAATGAAGCAGGTTCCTTTGAAAAGGCACCACAGCACAGGGTTATTGTTCATGATCCTTTAACAGCTGAGAAAAGTGGAGTATCCTCACAAAACACCCTTGTCAGGACACTCTTTGGGGTTCTCAGCACGGATCTACCCCAGGACAACACGGCATTCCTGAGCCAGGGGTGTCACAGAGCATCCTGAGTGGGAAGGGACCCACAAGGGTCAGAGCCTAGCTCCTGGTCTGCATTCCCTGAGGAGCCTGGGCAGTGCCCAGCACCCTCTGGGAGAAAAAACTTTCTGTGATATCCAACCTAAACCCACCCTGGCACAACTTCATGCATTCCCCATTCACGCCAAGCCCAGAAATTCCTAAATGAAATCCAGTGTCTTTTGTCATCTCCTGAATTTATTTCAAGAATGGACAAATTCCATATTTGCTTTTAACCAGGCATAAAACAGCATTACTTTCTGAGAGTGATGTGTGATTCTGGTGGGAAGGGATACTGGGAGGTTCCTAGTTCCCACTTGGAATGAAACTGAGCTGATGCAGGAGTTTAGGGGTTAATTGCTACAGGAATTCCCTCACCTAATCACAAGAACATGAATGTGCAAGAACAGGTAAGATCTTGCACCTCCAGCAGGAGGAGGACCTGAAATGAAACCCGAGGTGTGCCAAGGGCTGCTCAACACAGCCCTTCCCTTTCTTGTCATGAGAAAGTTGGGAAGAACACAGGAACACAGGCACTGTGATTTTATCTCCTTGTCTCTCATTTAACAGGGAGGGTTCCCTTTGGAAACTGATAACAGGGAGCAGAACTGCTCCTGCTGCTGCACTGACTCCCCTTGCCACTGACCTGGGTGTAACTCAGCTCCTGATCTGCCACTCAGGGGATACAAAGTCCCACTGTTATCCAACAGGACAACCAGGGAATCTCTGAAACAAAAGTATCACAGAATCCCAGGATGGTTTGGGTTGGAAGAGGCCTTAGAGATTATTCAATTCTACCCCTGCCACTAGACCAGGTTGTTCCAAGCCCCATCCAACCTGGCCTTGGACAATTCCAGAGATGGGGCAGCCACAGCTTCCGTGGGAAACCTGCTTCCAACAAACCTGAGAGTTTCTGCAGGCAAGAGTGACCAAAGATATGTTCCCTCTCTGTTACCAGCTGGCATTTTTAGTTAACTCATTCCACTGACCTGTGAGAGCAGAGGAAAAGTTACAGTAGCTCATCCTACTGCATCAACCTTGGAAATGAGAGAACTGGGCCAGCAGTGAGTGGAATAGGGGAGCATCCCAGCAGTAGAGGCACCATCCCTCTCCCGCCCTGGGTCCCACAGGGTGCCCAGGGATGGTGGCTGTGGGTGCAGAGCTCACTCCCCTGCATGCCACAAACACCTACAACACCCACCCAGGGACACACCTGGGTCCAAGCCCTCTTGGGGTCCCCCTGCAGCTGTGTCTGGGATGAGCACACCCTGGTGGGACACTGGAGTTATTCATGCTGTGTGGATGAGTTGGTTGGAAGCTTTGGGTGAAAGTTGAAATTTGTTTTTCCACTTCCCAACTGACACTCAGACACCAGGGCCTGGTGAAGAGTGGCTGTTTGGTGTGTATGGAATTGCCCTCTAACTGCAATTCTGAGCTTAACTTAAGAAATAGGGCAACCAATATTAATAAAAATACACATGGACCATTCCATCCTTCCACAGATGCCAAAGGGCTCTCACTGCACTGAGGCTCAGGCCACCCTTCCTATGGAGGTGGGAGGGGGCTCTGCCCACAGCAGGGATGGAATGAGGTGGTTTTTAAGGCCCTTCCAACCCAAACCACCCTGTGATCACCATCTCTTTCCTGAGACAGTTTGGACTGGCTGGGCAGGGACTCCATTGACTGGGCACAGCAATGGAGCTGGGCTCACCCACAGGAGTTTGGGCACCTTCCTTCACAGGATGGGAGCAGAACTGACACACCCACAGCTGGATGAACCCTGCACTGAGCACTCTGCAGCACCCCTGAACAGCTTTTACTCCTCTCCTAAGAATTACATAAATATAATTTAGAACCACTGAATCTTTCAGATTGGAGAAGCCCTCTAAGATAGGGTCCAACCATTCCCCCAGCACTGCCAAGGCCACCACTGACCCCTGTCCCCAAGTGCCACATCCACATGGCTCTTAAATCCCTCCAGGGATGGGGACTCCACCCCTGCCCTGGGCAGCTGTGCCAGGGCTGGAGCATTCTTTCCAAGAGGAAATTTTTTATAACATCCAATCTAAACCTCCCCTGGTGCAGTTTAATTCCCTCTCATCCTGCCCCTTGTTCCCTGGGAGCAGATCCGACTGCACCCAGGGAGTTGTGCAGAGGACAAGGTCCCCCCTGAGCCTCCTTTTCTCCAGGCTGAGCCCCTTCCCAGCTCCCTCCCCTAGGACTTGGTCCCTCAAAAATACTCAGTTGAAGTTTTCTGGGTCTGCAGGGCAGCAATTAACACAGCTGGATCTGCATGGCCACGTCTTTACTGATGCACAGGAGTTGCAGACAGAATTCATTTGAGAAATCCAGAGGGACAATCCCACAGCTGAACAGTCAGGATAAAGCACTGCCCACACACTGCACTGTTCTATTAACAGATGTCAGGATTATTTTTGGACCATGGCCTAAAAAGAGCTTTTCTCAAGCCTTAAGGTGTGTAAATAATTTTGTTTCTATTATTTCCTGTTCATTGCTGCCATTTTTACCTTCCCTGAAGGGTGAAGGTGTGAACCAAGGCAGCAGCATTGGCCAGCTCAGTGTGAACTGCTCTGCAAGCCAATACATGGAAATGCAGCCACAAGTGATGCCCAAATTTAGTAGTTCACACTGATGCCAAGCCCTGGAGTTTCTGTTACTCACTTTATCCCACCAAACTCCTGGGAAATGTGTAAGAACAGTGGTTTGGGGGTCACTTACCACATCCACGTGTGTCAGTCTGGCACAGGAATTGTTCAGGGGGAGGGAAAACACACACACACAACTCTTCACAGGTAAAAAACCAGTCCCATTCCTCCTCTGGAACAGGCAAGATCAGATCTTTTCTCTCCTAATTACCAAGGAATTTGTGAACAGGCAGTACCTGGGGCTGACATGCTACACCAGAGCCATGGTTGCATCCACATTTAATATCCCTTATGTACAGGCTGCAAATATCACAAAAGGAAGAGGAAAAACACTCACAGAAGTCAAGTAATTCTGATTTTATATTCAGGCTTTGCAAATCAAGGATGTCTTATTTTTACTATTCATTCAAGGCAAATTCTACACAGGCATGTCAAAAGCAGGAATTGAAAAACAGTGAACACAACAGTCTTGAAAACACGTTTAATGTCTAATCTTATACAAAAGTGACAGCATTTTCAAAAAAATATCAAATCCTGTATTTATAGCTTCTCACTATCATACAGCAATATTTGTTTCATCTAAAGAAAATACAGCAGCAGGTGATAATCTATACTTTAAAGATGTGATTGCTTATATTTCGTATTGTAAACAAATGCAGTATGTCAACCTCAAAGCACAAGTCAAAACGAACTCCTCAGCAATTGAACTCAAAATGATGCATAGAAATGTACAAATTCCATTGCAAAAGCTTCAGGCCAGAAGTTGCTCACACTTGACATAACGTGATAAAGTTACTACACGGTATATAGTGACACCTTGAGTTTTTACACAATAGATTAACAGGAATACCCTTTTCACTGCTATGCAAAGAACTCTGCTCACAAAAACAAAGGGGTTATGAAACAGTTTTCATGACCTCAAGAAATACGAATATACATTGAAAAACATCCCATATATATTGAATTTTAGCCTAAATGTTCCAGTAATAAATCCTGCCTATTTCAGGAAGAACCTAGAAATCTAGTTACTTTTACAAAACCCCTTTCCAAAAATCATTACTTGCTACTTTTGCTTTATCCTTTCCTATCTCTTCCCATTCCCTGCAGAGACATATGGCCAGTGCAATTCCAACTGGAGGGCTGCTACTGCATGATCCATTCATTTGGAATAAATGTGTTTTCATTACAATGATTTACAGTCTAAGGCTGCAGGTATCAAAAAAGCACTTAAGCAAATGCAGTCAATGTTGCTTACATTAATTTTAAATTAGTCTTGCCAAGTCTGCTTAGGGGGTAACTGGGGTTTTTTTAAGGTTAGTGAAGACTTGCACTTTTGGTTCTTATTCCAAGGGTTAGGTTGCTGGGGTTTAAGTTGAAGTGTTAAAAGTATTTTTGTTCAGCTCCAGTATTGTCTTCCTAAAAGAAAAAATAGACATTCCTTTGCTATCAGCTTTCATGATGTTGGATTAAAGCAGCCACAGCTCAGCTGGCTGCTTTCTCCTGCAAAAATACTGTAGGACTTTGCCATAAAGGCTATGACTACCAGGGAGCATCACCACCAGGTCACCCCATGTGCATTTAGAGTGTCCATCACACGCATGCAGGAAGCCACGAAAGTACTGGAAGAGAATTAACTCGTGTTCACAGTTCCATGATACAAAGACTCCCTAATGAGCTACCATGTGAAGCAAAATCTGTTCCTAATTCTACCCACAGAGTCTAAGTCAGGAGATCCCCAGCTGGGGAGGAAACAAACTGTCCGTGGTCCAAGTGTAGGCCATGAAGTACCACCAAGGGACGTGGCCGCGTCCCGGCAAACCCCTCGGATGTGCTTGGCACAGACATGGCAAGAACACGAAAGCTTAGGGCAGTGCCCCTCGGGAGAGGCAGCTGCACAGCAGTGCACAGGCTTCCTGACATTCAATTTCTCCCAAATTCCTCCTACTCCGTGAGGTATGCAGACACCCAGCTGGGAACAGGGGCTGCTCCCAGGGACAGCAAATGAGGGGCCCTCGCGCCCAAGCGCGGCAACGAGGATCTCCAATGTGACACAACTGTGCCAAAAACTGCTGGGAAGGGAATGCTCAGGTTGGGTTTTAAGCTCAAGTTCAGTTTCCAGGGACTCTGAAAAAGTCTGCCAGGTTTACACAACCCAGCAGCCAAGTCAAATTTGAAATTACTAGAACCCAGGTCAGAAATAGGGAAGTACCTACGTGGGGATCAGTTTCTCTTTATACAGACCAAGCCAAACTTCCAACCACCACAGAATGAGAACTGGCAACAGGATGTCCTCATTTGCATGCATAAAACTCACATTTTGCTGATTCAAAGTTAACTGCACATCCAGGTTATTTCACTTGCACAGGAATGCCTGTTTGTGAACACCAACAGTGTGCTGACAAGTCACACCAAGGCTTCCAAACGTGGCTCTTCTCCTCCGTAGTCCCAGACCTTGCAATTGGTTTGAGTATGTACAAAATGCTGAGAAAACCTTCGAGTTCACATGCTCTGTCTTGTTAGTTTGAATTACTGTAGCACGTTCAAAAATTAGGTTTCTTGACTAAAATGTTGAAACACTTTCTCTATTGACTTTTTAGAATAACCTGAAAATAGACAAAATATGACTATCCATCCGTTCAATGACCAGCAGGAGTCTGGCAACGAGACTTAAAGCATTAATGGAAATTTAAGAATTAACTTTTTTTAATTCCGTGGGCCTGATTCTTTATAATCCTTACATGGCAACTCCTGTTTTTCCAAGGAATACTTGCCAACATAAGAACCACAGGTGTGTTAGTTGATTTCTTCTCTTTGTATTTCACTTGATTAAACCAAATAATTATGCCAGCATATGAGCAAGGTAAATTGATGTAAACTGCTCCTTCATACTTCAAATGCACATACAAGAGGCAATATTCTTCATAGCCCCATACATTACTGAAACAAAAACTGTAAAAATCTCTGTAAGTAGTGGATGAAGGTGGAAAACTACAGTATTTTGTTGCCCAGAACGTATTCAGCGGTAAGGCTGCAAGAGAGAATAAGTTATGGTCAATACAGGTTTTTCACACAGCAGTTCACTCACAGTTACAAATACTGTTAATTAATCACAAATTCACCCTTATATTTTGTTATTCCCTCCCCATTGCTGTCAGCAAGCACTCTGGATTAAAGAGATTAGAATATTTTCTCTTTCAGAATTATTACAACGCTTTACCCCCTTTTATGGCTTTGGGTCTTTCCAAGCAGTGGAAGACCACTATAAGGTGAGACATTAACATAATTTAGCCATTCTGATATGTTTAATATTTAAATTGCTGTTATCCCACTGACTTGAGGAACAAAACTTGAGGTGTGCTGAAACTCCTTACCTGCACTAACAGGTTTTACGCTACTGAATTTCCCCACTTAAAAGTGAAACACTTTACAGTAATTTGACACCAAAATGAAATACTCACATGGGGACCACCAGGCATTGATGGAGCACCAGCAGGACCAGATGGCACTTGAAAAGGATTAGGGGGCGTAGGATATAGTCCTGGAGCTGGATATGATCCTGTGGGTGGAGGGAATGGCCCAGGCGGTGACGGTCCCCACGTTCCGGGTGGGACCGTATCCCACAGTACTGTCGGCGCAGCCCCTGGAGTCTGGGTGGGAGCAGAATATGGCCCTGGGGGTGGATATGGCATGCTGGGAGCAGGATACTGCCCTCCCATTGTTGGTCCCCATGCTCCAGAGGGCATCTATCCCCATGGCCCAACAGGAGCAGGAGCTGCAGCCAGCTCTGTTGGACCTCCGTAAGGTCGCGGAAGCTCTGGAAAGGGCATATTTGGTGGAGGATACTGCCCTGGTGGGACAGGACCTGGCACAGTTGGGGGTGGATATGGACCACCAGGAGGAGGGCAGGAGGGTCCAGTAGGAGGAGGAGGAAATGGAGCAGGCGGTCCCAGGGGCATTGAAGGATACATTCCCGTGGGAGGAGGTCCGAAGGACACGCTGGAAGCTGAAGTGTTTGGTGGCAGTCCTGTTGGAGTCATAGGGGGGGCACTGGGGTTATTCCAAGGGTTGGAAGCCGGCCAGCCCTGCAGAGGCTGCCCAGGCTGCTGGCCAGGCTTGGTGCTGCTCACTTTGGAGGTTTTAGCAGGCGACTGGTCTGGTAAAGCATCTGCCAACTGAAAGACAAAGCGCCGGTGAGAATGGAATGAGCAGGGCCGGAATTCCCGGCTGCAGACATTCCCCCACCACGTGGCTACAGCCCAGCTGCCCAGCGGAGGAGAGGAGCTCTGGAGGGAGGAGAGGAGCTCTGGAGGGAGGAGAAGAGTTCTCGGTGGCTGCACACAGATGATTACATTCATTTTTGTGCAGCTTCTATCACTAAGGCAGCAGAGGCATTCTGACAGGCCGCACTTAAAAAAGCCAGAGATAAAAGGCGACCCACCACACGGAACAACAGGTGGCTGCAGCACAGACCTGAAAACATTTCCCTAGATTTGCATTACAACTATCCTGATGCCATGAAAGCACAGCTCCTTTGTTAATGTCACAGGAGAGAACCCATGAGGCACCCGGCAGCTTCCGATGGTTAGTCCAGGGATTGCTACATGTACCCAAAAGGAAAACACCACTACTGCCACACAGAGGAAATGTCTCAGCTCCCCTTTTCCATCAAAAACCTATGTCAGCTTTTGGAATAATCAACACAACTGGCTGATCTTCAGGAAAGAAAAACTGTTACTTACCGGAAAATCATCAGTTCCAGACATTGTGCTGAAAAGTAAGGTAAGATAAAGTGAAATTTGTTGAAAATAATAAAGGTGTTTTTAAGCAAGACTAAATGAGACATCTGCATTTGTCTCATTGGGAGCTCAGCAGGTGCAGAACCAGCAGCACCTCTTGGTGCCTTGGTTCCAGAGCCTGTGGCCCACACCAGCTCCTGGAGCTCGGATCAGGGTGAGCAATGCTCGTGGACACCTGTGCCAGGTGTTGCTTTGGGGATCCCCACTTACTGGATAATGGGAATAAATTTACTCTCTGTTTTAGCCCTGGGTTTATTGCTGTCCCAGCTGCCTCCCTGTGCTCACAGAGTGACCCAAACATTTTCTCTGGATGAAGTTCCCATGAAAAGGAAAGCCCTGAGCCTCCACCTGCCTCCTCTTGTTGAAAGCTTTGTAACAAGCTGGCTCCGAGCTAAAGGTCACAGTGAGATTAATTTGACCGAGATAGAGAATGAGGGGAGTTGCCATTCCAATTAAACTGTGTGTCCTTGTCCCACGGGATGAAGTAATGCACAGTAACAGGTGGTAAAGCCAAACCTTGGGAAAGTAGTAATAGTTGCACCAAAACAGCACGTAGATAGCTGATAACTAATTAGCCAATGGTGAGCTGGGATTTTGCACTATGCATGAGCTAATTAAAGGGTGTATAATAATTGGTGATTCGGGAATAAAGACGAGACTTGTAGATCATCATCTGGTGAGCGAGTCTTCCTTCTCCCTCAAATGGTGACCCCGACGTGATCCCGTAAGACGACTACGGACGGACACGGCTGCCACGGATCGGAGAAGTAGGAGCGGGTCCCTCTGAAGCAAGGGGTGGGCCGGCAAACGAACCACTGCGAGTTCGCGGCCCTGGGAGCTATATAGATAGTCCCAGCCTACGTGCTGCCGGAGCCTGAAAGCCTTGCAACAGCGCTGATTAGAAATGGAAAGGCAAGCAGCATATGATTTATTTACTTGCTTTTTAAAAAAACGTCAGGTTAAGGACATAGACTTGCAGAAAGAGCTCCCACAGTTGTTAGCTTACAGGTATGCACAAGGAGTTTCTCAAAATCCTTATACAGTACATGAATTAACAGAGTGGCGTAAGTTCAGGACCAGGAGGGCGACAGGGGCCGCGGAGGAGCCCGGGGCAGACACGGCGGCGAGAACGCGTATGGTGGCGGCGGCATACTCGGTGCCGGGGGCGGTTACGCGCACCGCGGGTCCAGTGACACGCACGGTGACAAAAACTCGCACAGCAGCTGTCCGTGGGGAAAGCGCACAGATCGCCAGGGCCGGGCCAGCCAAGGTGAGATGCGGGGGCCGAATACGCGGCAGCGACAAGCGCAGTGCCGGTGGTAGCGGCGGCGGACACGCACCAGTAACGCGAAACCCGAAAGCTGGAGCTGGGAGGGCTTTTTCACTTTTTGCAAGCGCACAAGAGCACCAGCGGTGTGGGACGTGCTCCCGCTGGCTGCGGGTGCTGGCGCAGAGCCAGGGGGAACAAGCCCGAGCGGAGATACAGGCGGAGCGGAGCCCAAACGAGATCGGTGCTGCGCGGGTCCGGGCGAGGGCGTTCCTTTCCGCACTCCCGAGGTGGCGCAGACTGAGGCTGTGCCGGAGCAGGTGGAGACGTTCCTCAAGGCACCGCCCTGTCACAGCTGCCAGGCCACCACAGCAGCCAGCCCATCGCAGCAATTCAAACAAGTGTCTGAGAAAAAACAGGTCAGGAATTTTCTTCAAGATCAGGATGGAAAACTTCTGAAAATTCACACAGTGCTTCATCCAGCGCAACTCCACAAAAAATGCAGCAGATGTTATGCGGGGCATTTCACCCAACTGTTCCACAGGCTTTACAGTTTGTTTACCAGTTTTTTTTTGTAAATGTGTTTGCTTTTTTAAAAGTGGTAGAATATTTGAGTTTGATGCCTTAAGGTTTGATGACTTCATTGCCTTTCCCTTGCCTGAGGCGGGAGCAACCTTTTAGGGGGGCAGAGTCTAAGTAAACTTCCTGGTTTCTGTTTGGACTACATGTGAGAATATTTAAACTGTAATATTTCTGTATACTATAGTCTTTACGGTCTTTGCTCTCTTCTATTCATTAAGAGATGGCATTAGATAAATGGATGTAAATGTGCTAATTGTTTTTGTACTGTCCTTATTTTAAGTGAAATTATTTGTGTTTAAAATTATCTGTCATCTTTCTCAGTTTTGTTTTAAAATATCTATGCAAACTGTCCAGCTTTACCAGCCTGTTACCCTTCAGTTAATGATTGTTGTCAATCAGTAAGAAATCTCAGTGTAACAAAATGCCAGCAAAAAAAAAAAAAAAAAAAGGAAACTGCTTTTATTGTAAAAAAATTATTCCCAGAGAAACAAAATGTCATGTAAAGATGAAAGTATTAGTAAAGATTTAATTACCCAAGGTGTCTTAGAAGACCAAGCATTTGAGAAAGGTGAATCAGACCCTGTTATAGGGTCATCAGTTGATTCCCCAATGATTCAAAGTTTTAAGAATTATTTATATTAAATTTATAACCTTTGTTATTTTCAGTTTTTGTAAGTAATGCTGATAGATAGTGATTGATGTTAATACTAGATGAATACTTTGGGAAAGATGTCTTAACCCCTTCAAGCACTTCTTGTTTGGGAGTTTTCAGATTTTTGTGATGAGAGTTGTTGTAGCATTTGCAGCCGGCTTTCATGTGTTTTTCTATTTTTTTGTGTGATCACCTGCAAGACACGTGTCTCTTCAGGATCCTGTCTTTTTATTTCCTAACTATTTAGATGTTTCTGACGGTTTTTATCCAAATTACCAGTTTTGTGGTTCTTTTAATTATTATTACAGGAATACTCCAGCAGAGAATTCAAGAAGTTTGCTGTGTTTGGAAAATCTCTGTCTTGACAGAAACTTCAGAAGGATTCAATTATTTGCTGGTTTGATTGGTTTGTAACCCTAAGGTTTCTTGTTTATAACAGTTGTTTTTCAAAGTCCTGTTTAAAAAAATGTGTTAAGTGATACTCACCAATTAGAGTTCGGGCTCTGGCCAAGTTCTAACTCTATTTGGATGGAGTGACTGACAATCAACCCAGATGTTTTCTGCATCAAAAAGTATTCAAGTCCTTTTGACTTGGCGATTTGACCATCTACGACGGCTGAGCCATTTTCAGAGGTGATTTGGAGAAACATGAATCCGGACATGATTTCTCCAGTTCTCTGTCATTTTAAAGTTTATCAGCTGTTGCAGACTCTGAGATAAGAGTTCAGTGTTGTAGTGTTTAGTAATTTTCTGATCTTGTATGTGTTGTATGAATTTATCGGATCATTCTGTATCAATACATACAAAAATTAAAGAGCTCTAGAAAGGGCTACACGCCCTGAAGGAGGATGATGGATTGGGATTAGAAGGATGGTTAAAGAGCCTGAGACTGGGCCCTTGGCTGAGAATAATGATCATGTATGCTATAGGGATATTAGGTGTGATAGTATTGCTAATGCTTGTATTACCATGCTTGCTTAATTGCGTACAAAGAATGGTGAGTCAGATGATGGAAAGGGCTTGGAAAACAACACTTCTGGCCCAAAAAGAAAGCGGGGGAAATGTTGAGAGCTTTGTAACAAGCTGGCTCCGAGCTAAAGGTCACAGTGAGATTAATTTGACCGAGATAGAGAATGAGGGGAGTTGCCATTCCAATTAAACTGTGTGTCCTTGTCCCACGGGATGAAGTAATGCACAGTAACAGGTGGTAAAGCCAAACCTTGGGAAAGTAGTAATAGTTGCACCAAAACAGCACGTAGATAGCTGATAACTAATTAGCCAATGGTGAGCTGGGATTTTGCACTATGCATGAGCTAATTAAAGGGTGTATAATAATTGGTGATTCGGGAATAAAGACGAGACTTGTAGATCATCATCTGGTGAGCGAGTCTTCCTTCTCCATCATCCTCTCAGACAGGTGTGACACAGGATGAAAATGGGTCACATTGCAATAGCAAAAAAATATTTTAAGCATTCATATGGAGCATATGGAGCCTGCCCAGACAGGGAGGCCTGGGAAGGATTCCAGGTGTTTTCTAAACTGGGATTTGGAAAAGGTATAGCAGGATTCTTGTGGGTGAAGTCAATGCCGCTAAACCAAAGCATGATTAAATCAGAGAATCATGGAATAGTTTGGGTTGGAAGGGACATTAAAGATCACCTAGTTACAACTCCCTGCTGTGGGCAGGGACACCTTCCACCATCCCAGATTGCTCCAAGCCCATCCAACCTGCCCAGGGGCAGCCACAGCTTCTCTGGGCACCCTGTGCTAGGGCCTGCCCACCCTCAAAATTCTTCCCAGTATCCCATCCATCCCTGCCCTCTGGCAGTGGGAGCCATTCCCTGGGTCCTGTCCCTCCATGCCTTGTCCCCAGTCCCTCTCCAGCTCTCCTGGAGCCCCTTCAGGCCCTGCCAGGGGCTCTGAGCTCTCCGTGGAGCCTTCTTCTCTCCAGGGGAACATTCCCAGCTCTCCCAGCCTGGCTCCAGCCCTGCAGCAGCTCTGTGGCTCCTCTGGACTTGTCCCAACAGGTCCATGTCCTTCTGAGGTTGGGGACCTCAGAGCTGGAATCACACAGATCTTATTGCTAAAAATAAAAACTATAGTTTGCTGATGGTTTATCCTCCAATTATTTCAGAATAAATAACACCACCAAGGGCAGAGGATGCTTTTGTTTACATTCACCAACTCCAGAGCCTGACTGCAGAGGTGTCACTAAAATGTATCCAACTTCCAACCTCTCCACACTTCCAAAAAAATAGGCACCAAAAAATAGGGACCAATGAGACATATTAACACATAACCAGAGGTGAAGAACTGTTTAAAAAGATTACCAAGAGCAGCCAAAAAGTTTTAGGGGAGAGTGTAGGAGCCAGAAAGGAACATAAGAGGAGGAAAAATGTAAAAGACAAGTCACAAGTATAAATACTACTGCAAAGTTGCTTCCCACAAAACAAAATCCTTGTATTTCCCTTGTTGATGGTAAAGAACTGACTTCTAAGACAGAGAATGGTCTCGGGCATGGAGGTTCATAAAGAAAACCCAGCTCAAATAGGTTTAGAAGCTCCCTTAGGTTAATATATATTCACATTATTTACATTTTACTCCTTTAGGTTAATATATATCCACATTACTTACATTATATTATTTACACAATCTTCTCTGAAACTGTATGGTGAGTTTGTTACTACCCACACAATCGCCTGACCTCAGGACAGCTCTGGATCAGACAAGGGGCCATTTAGCTCAGCATCCAATTTTATCTTAACAAAGTAGAGAAGAACAAGAACAGGAATGACTCTCACCCCAATACTTCAGTGATTCCAAGCTCAGACACCTACTAAGACAATTTCCATGGAGCAATAACCTCAAATAATTCCTTTTTCACAAACACACCCAGTTTTCTCACTTAGATGAGGGGATGTCCCATTTGCCCACTTCAGAGTTGTTCCTACAACACCCACTGGCTGCTATTTGTTGCACAGAAGCCACCTCCTTTCTTTGTTCTAAAAAAACCTGGATTTTACTACTTTCACTTGTAGCTCCTCCATTCTTGCAGCTGAGGAAATCAGCAAGTTTATTCTAACCCACCCTTCCCGTGCTGATCACTATCCTACAGATTTTTACCATTTTCTTTCATCTCTCCCTTTTCCAGGCTGAGTTCCAGCTATTTCCCTTGACCCCTGTGCAGCAGCTCTTCCCTACCTTTGATTATTCTCCCTTGCCTCAATTTGAGGCTTTTCCAAGTCTTTTGCAATTTTATGCAAGCATGAATTTGCTAAGACCTTTTAAAGTGCAGTTTTACTGAAAGAAACAACAATGTGGAATTTGGCAAACTTCCCGGCAAACCAGCAGCTTCTTGAAATTGCATTTAGTGTAATTCCAGATGGTCAATTTACCAGCATTTCTGTTAAAGAACCTCCAGCAAGCGCCGTGGTGGGGGGGCCTGGCTGAGCCGCGCCAGGGGCTCGAGGGAACCACGCTGGGAGCAGCTGAGCCACGCACCCCAAACTGCCTGCGGTTCCCCAGAGGGAAGGGGCAGGGGATCCACCCAGTGCATCCCCAGCAGGACGGCGTTGGAAGTGGGTTGTCCTGCAGCCGGGGGCCGTGCTGGGCTGGGAGATGGAGCAGGAGAGAGGGGGAAAGGGGCAGTGACTTCCTCCTCACCTGCCTGCGTGTCTCAGGGCATATTTTGCTTCCTTGTAGCATTCTCTTCCATTGGGCCAAGGTTTGGTAATGGGAAAACCTGCTTTGGGGAAAAACAAGGGATGAGCACAGAGAGGCTGAAGGTCTTCCGCCCAAGTCCATCTCTAGAAGTCACGTGGTGTCCATGAAAACCTTCAAAAAGCAAAAGTGAATCTAAAAAAAAGCCACCACGAGTGTCCCACTTCCCGTCTCATCTCTCCGGGGTTCTGGTGGACCCCCCTCTCATGGCTGCCAAAGATCCCATAGCTCTTGGGGATCCCCCTCTCTCCAGGGTCTTGCTTAGGGATACTGGGGGGTTTTGGGGTCCCAGGGTCCCTGTCTCCAGCCTCCACCCAATCCAGTTACTTGGGGCTCTCTCCTCTCCCCACTGCCCTGTCCTGGTTTAGGGAAAATTTGGGAGAAAACCTCCAAAAGGGGATTCCACTAGAAAGCAAATTCAAGCGGCCCCTCCACCAACCAGTTCGGGAAAAGATTTCCTTGGAGAAAAGTAGAAAAAACCTGGTTATTTAACAGGCAAGGAATTCACAAGCAGAGCAAATGACCAATATTAAACAACAAAACCTCTTGCCACTCCAAAAGAGATGACAAACTCAGCAAGTCCCTCCCTGGGCTGTAGCTCAGCTCACTCATTCTCTTATCAGTCTCTTATCTGTCTCTTATCAGTTCCTCCATCACTGGAAAAGCCACAGCCCAGGCTCGGCCTGGTGGGCCACAGTTATGAGCTGCCAGTGCCCTTCTGGGTGTTCAGTCCAGAGCAGGTTAAAACAGCTCCAAAGAAAAAGAAAAATCACAGTCCAGGGAACTTATCTGCCTCAGAGAGCTAAAAAAAGCCTAAAAGCCAAGGAGAGCCCTGTCCCACCATCTGTCCCTCCAGGAGCTGGAATGTGGAGGAGTGAATGCAGTTTCTAAAACAAACTGCTTGCTTCTTCCTGCCTCCCTTCACTTTCAGAACCAGCCTTAAATGTGCAGAACTCATTTCTGGGCTAAACAGACAAATGGGGGTATGAGCATGATCCCAGGTTCAGCCCTTCTGGGGGTTTGGGGGTGTCTCTGTCCCTCTGACCCCGATGATGTTTGGGTGGGGTCACACCAGGGCTGAGAGGAAGAGAGACCCCCCCGGCCTCCCCAGGGATGAGAAGGTCGGAGAGCCCCCCCAGCCCCAAGCACCCTCAGCGGTGAGAGGGACACAGAGCCCCTGGTCCCCAGCCCTGCACAAGCATTCCCTGAGGCCAGCGGGATGGAGAGACCCCCGAGCAACCACCAGGGCAAGGGGACAGAGACCTCCGAGCATCCCCTGGGCTGAGAGGGACAGAGACTGCCCCGAGCATCCCCCTGGCATGGGGGTGAGAGGGAGGGAGACCCCCAGGCATTCCCTGGGGTGAGAATGATGGAGACCACCTCAGGAATGGCCTGAGATGACAGGGACAGGGACAAAATCCCCCCAAGCCCCTCCCAAGCATCCCTCAAGCATCCCCTGGGCACTGGACAAAATAAACTTGGCAGAAATCAAACTTAACACCACGTTAAATGCCTTGAGGAACATTTGCTATTGCCACAAGTCACTTGTGATGGAAATGTAAACAAATCCCAAACATTAATAAACCAACAATAGAAGGAATTCTGTGGCAATTCCAAGTTTCATCGGTTCCTGCACAGCTCCAGCTTGGCAGCTGGCAGGTTCCAAAAAAAAAACAAAACAAAAGATGGAAATTTGGCCCAAGATTATTAAAAGGAAGGAAAAACTCTGTATAGCTGTGACAAAGGTGACAGGGACGAAGACACTTATTATTTTCACATGTGGCAAAGTCTCCAAGCCTGTGAATTCAGGACTAATTTAGGAATTTAGCTACTTGAGCTGGGCTTCCTGTAGGACTTCTAGCAGCCTTGCGTTCCTCATGTTGGGGTGAATGAATCTCGTCAGTCTTGCTGGTATCATTTGCTCCCTTTCCTCCAGTGATTTTAATAAAATTTTCAAGGGAAGACAACAAAATATTTTCATTACACTGGCCAGGCACAGCAGCCATTTTCCTCATCAGTTCTCCCACAAGTCCCTCAGAAGAAGTGGCGTCCAATTTTCCAAGAGTTCCTCCAGACAGATCCACAACCACCTCAGAGGAGGGAACAATACTGTTGTCAAAGGCACTTGGGGTCAGAGAACAGTGCCTAAACTCACTGTGCCAAAATAATGTCACAATTTGGTTAAGAAAATTGTTAGAGAGATGCCTCTTTCCCAGTTAAGGTGCTAATGAGACCAAATCCAAAGTGGATATTATTGAACAGGAAATGTGAGGTAGAGAGAGAGATGGAAAGAAAAAGAAAAGCGGGAGAGAAGGGAGTGACAGGGACAGAGACCTCCCCTGGGGTGAGGCAAGTGTGACATTGTCCCCTGTGTGGGTGGCCTTCCCGGGGTGGGGGTTTTACACCTGAGCCAGTTTGGGTAAGGGGGGTGGTGTTTACCCCCTGAGCAGGGATTACCCCACGGTTTCAGGTTGCAGTGCAAGATGTAACCAAAAGCATGTTTTCCATCACCACCTTTAGAAACTGTTATAAATAAGCAGGGCAGTGTTCTTTATCTCTTCCACGACTCAGCCCTGATAACGCCCTCCAGGGGCTATCTTCTGTTAATTGCCCATTGAGTGTCACTGCAGGACTGATAAAATGACATCATCCCATTGTGGAATGCTCCGCCCAGGGGGAGAAGCCACACATTCCTACCTGGATATAAGCTGAGGCTTGCAAGACCAGGAGCAGCTTGCCTATGGGATTCCTGACGGAGAAGGAAGACTCGTTCACCAGATGATGATCTACAAGTCTCGTCTTTATTCCCGAATCGCCAATTATTATACACCTTTTAATTAGCTCATGCATAGTGCAAAATCCCAGCTCACTATTGGCTAATTAGTTATCAGCTATCTACATGCTGTTTTGGTGCAACTACCACCACTTTCCCAAGCTGTCCCGCTCCACCACCTGTCTCTGTGTATTTCTTCATCCGTGGGACAAGGACACACAGTTTAATTGGAATGGCAACTCCCCTCATTCTCTATCTCGGTCAAATTAATCTCACTGTGACCTTTAGCTCGGAGCCAGCTTGTTACAAAGCTCTCAACATTTCCCCCGTTTTCTTTTTGGGCCAGAAGTGTTGTTTTCCAAGCTTTTTCCATCATCTGATTCACCATTCTTTGTACGCAATTAAGCAAGCATGGTAATACAAGCATTAGCAATACTATCACACCTAATATCCCTATAGCATACATGATCATTATTCTCAGCTAAGGGCCCAGTCCCAGGCTCTTTAACCATCCTTCTAATCCCAATCCATCATCCTCTTTCAGGGCGTGTAGCCCTTTCTGGAGCTCTTTAATTTTTGTATGTATTGATACAGAATGATCCGATAAATTCATACAACACGTACCCTCAAATTCCTCACAACCATGGTCTTGAGCTAATAATAAGAAATCGATTGCGGCTCTATTCTGCAATACTGCATGATTTACACTTTGTACATCTTGAGACAGCATGTCCAATATCTGTCTGTCTTCTTTGCTTGTTGAATGGTCAACGTTTCTCTTGCTCTTGATAGAGTTACACATTCGTCATTGAAATCCATCTGGACTTTGCACCTGTTAAAACACAAACAAATCCCATGTCCCTGCAGGACTGAAGAATCCTCTCAAAATCCTGGAGGTGAAGAATGGGTCCTGGTTTCATTTTGCAATGTTATATAAAGAAATGTTAAGATAAGAGTAATTAGGAATTAATTTAGATAATACACACAATCAACAACACATACAAGATCAGAAAATTACTAAACACTACAACACTGAACTCTTATCCCAGAGTCTGCGACAGCTGATAAACCTTAAAATGACAGAGAATTGGAGAAATCATGTCCGGATTCATGTTTCTCCAAATCACCTCTGAAAATGGCTCAGCCGTCATAGATGGTCAAATCGCCAAGTCAAAAGGACTTGAATACTTTTTGATGCAGAAAACATCTGGGTTGATTGTCAGTCACTCCATCCAAATAGAGTTAGAACTTGGCCAGAGCTCGAACTCTAATTGGTGAGTATCACTTAACACATTTTTTTAAACAGGACTTTGAAAAACAACTGTTATAAACAAGAAACCTTAGGGTTACAAACCAATCAAACCAGCAAATAATTGAATCCTTCTGAAGTTTCTGTCAAGACAGAGATTTTCCAAACACAGCAAACTTCTTGAATTCTCTGCTGGAGTATTCCTGTAATAATAATTAAAAGAACCACAAAACTGGTAATTTGGATAAAAACCCTCAGAAACATCTAAATAGTTAGGAAATAAAAAGACAGGATCCTGAAGAGACACGTGTCTTGCAGGTGATCACACAAAAAACCAAAAAAAATAGAAAAACACATGAAAGGAAAACACATGAAAGCCGGCTGCAAATGCTACAACATACCAACAACAATTCTCATCATAAAAATCTGAAGATTCACACCACTAAACCAACTCATCAACCAGAAGTGCTTGAAGGCGTTAACACAACCTTCCCAAAGCATTCATCCAACATTAACAACAATCATCATTTATCAGCATTACCTACAAAAACCGAAAATAACAAAGGTTATAAACTTAATATAAATAATTCTTAAAACTTTGAATCATTGGGGAATCAACTGATGACCCCACAACAGGGTCTGACTGACCTTTCCCAAATGCTCTGTCTTCTAAGACACCTTGGGTAATTGAATCTTTACTAATACTTTCATCTTTACATGACATTTTGTTTCTCTGGGAATAATTTTTTACAATAGAAGCAGTTCCTCTGGCATTTTGTTACACTGAGATTTCTTACTGATTGACAACAATCATTAACTGAAGGGTAACAGGCTGGTAAAGCTGGACAGTTTGCATAGATATTTTAAAACAAAACTGAGAAAGATGACAGATAATTTTAAACACAAATAATTTCACTTAAAATAAGGACAGTACAAAAATACTTAGCACATTTACATCCATTTATCTAATGCCATCTCTTAATGAATAGTAGAGAGCAAAGACCGTAAAGACTATAGTATACAGAAATATTACAGTTTAAATATTCTCACATGTAGTCCAAACAGAAACCAGGAAGTTTACTTAGACTCTGCCCCCCTAAAAGGTTGCTCCCGCCTCAGGCAAGAGAAAGGCAATGAAGTCATCAAACCTTAAGGCATCAAACTCAAATATTCTACCACTTTTAAAAAAGCAAACACATTTACAAAAAAAACTGGTAAACTAACTGCAAAGCCTGTGAAGCAGTTGGGTGAAGTGCCCTGTATAACATCTGCTGCATTTTCTGTGGAGTTGCCCCTTTTTTTTTTTTTTTTTTTTTCATAAAAAGCTGGATGAAGCACTGTGTGAATTTTCAGAAGTTTTCCATCCTGATCTTGAAGAAAATTCCTGACCTGTTTTTTCTCAGACACTTGTTTGAATTGCTGCGATGGGCTGGCTGCTGTGGTTGCCTGGCAGCTATGACAGGGCGGTGCCTTGAGGAATGTCTGCCCGTGCCTCGTCTCCGCCTGCTTGGGCACAGCCTCAGCCTGCACCACCTCGGGGGTGTGGAAAGGAACGCCCTCGCCCGGACTCGGGCAGCCTTGATCTCGTTTGGGCTCCGCTCCGCCTGGATCTCCGCTCGGGCTGGTTCCCCCTGGCTCTACGCCAACACCCGCAGCCAGCGGGAGTACGTCCCACACCGCTGGTACTCTTGTGCGCTTGCAAAAAGTGAAAAAGCCCTCCCAGCTCCAGCTTTCAGGTTTCACGTTACTGGTGCGTGTCCGCCGCCGCTACCACCGGCACTGCACTTGTCGCTGCCGCGTATTTGGCCCCCGCATCTCGCCTTGGCTTGCCCGGCCCTGGCAATCTGTGCGCTTTCCCCACGGACAGCTGCTGTGCGAGTTTTTGTCACCGTGCGTGTCACTGGACCCGCGGTGCGTGTAACCGCCCCCGGCACCGAGTATGCCGCCGCCACCATACGCGTTCTCGCCGCCGTGTCTGCCCCGGGGTCCTCCGCGGCCCCTGTCGCCCTCCTGGTCCCGAACTTACGCCACTCTGTTAATTCATGTACTGTATAAGGATTTTGAGAAACTCCTTGTGCATACCCATAAGCTAACAACTGTGGGAGCTCTTTCTGCAAGTCTATGTCCTTAACCTGACGCTTTTTTAAAAAGCAAGTAAATAAATCATATGCTGCTTGCCTTTCCATTTCTAATCAGAGCTGTTGCAAGGCTTTCAGGCTCCGGCAGCACGTAGGCTGGGACTATCTATATAGCTCCCAGGGCCGCGAACTCGCAGTGGTTCATTTGCCGTCCCACCCCTTGCTTCAGAGGGACCCGCTCCTACTTCTCTGATCCGTGGCAGCCGTGTCCGTCCTTAGTCGTCTTACGGGATCACGTCGGGGTCACCATTTGAGGGAGAAGGAAGACTCGTTCACCAGATGATGATCTACAAGTCTCGTCTTTATTCCCGAATCACCAATTATTATACACCTTTTTATTAGCTCATGCATAGTGCAAAATCCCAGCTCACTATTGGCTAATTAGTTATCAGCTATCTACGTGCTGTTTTGGTGCAACTACCACCACTTTCCCAAGCTGTCCCGCTCCACCACCTGTCTCTGTGTATTTCTTCATCCGTGGGACAAGGACACACAGTTTAATTGGAATGGCAACTCCCCTCATTCTCTATCTCGGTCAAATTAATCTCACTGTGACCTTTAGCTCGGAGCCAGCTTCTTACAAAGCTCTCAACAGATTCCCACAGGCCAAGAGCTCCATCACCACCTCTGGACCTTCAGAGGAAGACCAGACCCTTCTACAGGATCACTGCTTTGACAGAATCACGTTCATCACTCCAACAGGACCGCACCCACCATTTAATGCGACTGCTACCACCACCCTGACTAACAGGGTGCCAGGTTATATCCTGACTCTCTTGGTTTAAGGCAGTGTTTCTGTATCATTGCCTTGATCTAAATTTTCTTTTTAAATTGTAATTCTGACTTAGACTCTCCCTGTGGTTTGCCTTGAAACCAGTACAAAACTCCATGTACTCATCCATTGTTTTCCTCTCAAATAAGGTTTTCCCATTCCCAAACCTTGGCTGGATGGAGAGGGAGGCTGCAAGGAAGAGGAAGATATCCTGGGACACCCAGGAAGGTGAGGAGGAAGTCAGTGCCCCTTTACCCCTCTCTCCTGCTCCATCTCCCAGCCCAGCATGGTGCCTGGCTACAGGACAACCCTGCTTCCAACACCATCCTCCTGGGGATACCCAGAAAGGATCTCCTTCCCCTTCCCTCTGGCATGGAGGCCAATCCCATCCTCTCCTTGTCATTCCTCTCCCAGACAAGGAGCTGAGGATGGAGACCAGGGAGGGCAAATCCCCATGGCAGAACCTCCTGGAAGTGGCTGTTTTGAGGGGCTCCAAAGGACAGGAATCCAATGGGGAGGAAAAGCCCCAGAGATCCCCCAGGAGGAGGGGCTCCAAACCCATCCCAGGGTGCTCTGGGGGGGAAAGACCCACCCTGTGCCAGGAAGGTGGACAAAGCTCCTGCCAGAGCTCAGAGCTGGTGGTCCATGAGCAGCTTCATGATGGGGAATGACCCTACAAGTGTGGAAAATGTGGGAAGGGCTTCAGTTGCAGCTCAGAACTCGCCTACCACCAGTGGATTCACACCGAGAAGAGGCCCTTCTGCTGCCCCGAATGTGGGAAGGGCTTCAACCGCAACTCCCACGTCATCCTCCACCAGCGTATCCACGCTGGGGAGAGGCCCTACAAGTGTCCCCAGTGTGAGAAAAGATTTCACACTAGATCAAATCTCCATCACCAGCGGATTCACAGCGAGGAGAGGCCCTTCAACTGCCCTGACTGCGGGAAGGGCTTCAAGCACAACTTCACCCTCGTCACCCACTGGCGCATCCACACTGGGGAGAGGCCCTACAGTGTGGGAAGTGCTTCACCCAGAGCTCTAAGTTAACCAGACACCAATGGAGGCACCAGTAAGGGAAGCCCTGGAAATGCCCCAATTGCAGGAAGAGCTTCGTGCCCGGCTCCAGCTTCATACCCAATTGGAGGACCCACATTGGGAAGAGACTGTGATCCATATTCAATGCAATCCATGCTAGGAAGACACCTGTCCCTTTTCCCGCCCCTGCCAGTGACCTGATGTGGGACTGAATAACATGAGGGTCAGGCCATGGCTGTGTCATTACATTCACTCCCACCTCAGGTCATTGCCAGGGGCAGGAAAGGGACTCTCTTTCTCCCTGAGGAGAAGGGTGTCTTTTGCAGGCAGGGGGAAATACATTGCCAGTTGTGTTGTAGTTTTCCCTGCAAATCGTTTCTATTTTCCCTTCTGTTGTGAATATTTTTGCGGTTCTTGATTGTTCCTTATCTCATTGCTGTTCCCAATAAATTCTTCTTATCGCAGCCCAGGATCTTTGCCTTTTGTGCTTTCCATGGGAGGTGGGAGGGCAGCGAGTGGCAGCGCGGTTTCAGCAGGAGCAGGAAATTGGGGAATCCCATTCCTAAAGCCTGGCCCATGGAAACCGAGCATCCCAGCTGGTCCCAGCCCTGGTGGCCATGGCAACAGCCTTGGGAGGGGGTCCCTGGCTGGGGCTGTGGGAACCTCTTCATTCTGGTGCCCAGGGACAGGACTGGAGGGAACGGCTGCAGCTGAGTCGAGGCAAGCTGAGGTTGGACCTCAGGAAAAGGTTTTTCCCTAGAGGCTGCTGGGGCACTGCCCAAACTCCCCAGGGAAGGCTCCCAGCTCCAGGGCTCTCTGAGCTCCAGCAGCATTTGGACAGCGCTGCCAGGCCCAGGCTGGCATTGTTGGGGTGTCCTGTGCAGCGCCAGCAGTTGGACTCCAGGATCCTGATGGGTCCCTCCCAGCTCAGCCAATTCTGTGGATCTGGGATCCCATGACCCTGGGGATAGAAATAAATGGGCAGGAGATCTTTCTCCTTTTTAATGCCTTTATTAAGAAGAAACAGCTCAGGTGGGGAGAAATCGACAGGTCGCGCCCACACGCTGTTGCTCCCAGGCGCGGCACGGAGAAGGAAGGTGATGCAGTTTTGTCCGCTGGTCTGCAGGCAGAGCTGGGGATTCCATCCTCACAGGAGATTAGCAGATTCTGCCTTTTTGGTCTAACACCCCGGGTCGTCTCTTTAATCAACATCTTTTCAGGTTAGAGTGAGAAGCAAAAAGGATCCAAGCAGGTACTGGACTACGCTCCCATCCTTAGACGTCACTTAGGTCACTTGTTGGCTCGTAATTTTAGGGGTTTTTCCTGGGAAAACTGTAAAAATTCGGGGCGCAATACATTTCTCATCTGCATACTGGCTCTGACGCCACTCCTATCCTCCTGGTACTTGGGAGGGTGCCGGTGTCCCTCCCTGGCAAGCAGCAAGCATCAGGGGGACAATGGTTAATCGAAGAAAAACGCTTTAACAATGCAACTAACTTACAGCAACTGGTCTGACTTGTTTTTAACTCTGCAACCTAAAAGAAATAGATAACTTTTTATTCATAACAGGGATGGGGTTGCCAATGGTTGCCATGGCAAAGGGCTCTGGCTGCAGGCCTGAGCTGGTGTCCATGGCAACCACCCCTGGCATGGGGTGTGCATGGAGCTGCCAAGGGACTAAGCGTAGCAACAGGGGGCTGGTGATGGTTGCCATGGATACTGATCATAGTAACAGGGTCTTGGGGATGGTTGCCATGGAAACTGGCCATAGCCAGTTGGGATGGGTGATGTTTGCCTGCTAAGGATCAGATTTGTCACAGGCCCTCAGAAGGATTCCATGGGGACTTTCCAAGAGTCTCCAGTCTGTTCAAGAGCTGGAATTCCACAGGCAGAGACAGGGGCTCCATGGAGACCTCCCAGGGGTTTCTGGGGATGGTAAAGAGCCCTATGGTCAGAGGCAGTCACAGCCATTTCATGGTGACATCCCAGGGCACCTTGGGCTGCAAAGGCACCGATCTGTCACAGGCACTCACGGGGGCTCCACGGTGACATCCCAGGAGTCCCCAGGCTGCCAAAGAGCCGGGATGTCCCAGACACTCACAGGGGTTCCTGTCATGGGCACAGTGGGAGCTTCAGGCAAAGTTTATTGGAGAAGCTCCTGTTGGGTCACGACGTGCAGAGAGGATCCCCAACAGCCCCACAGATCCCCAAATGTCACCGCTGAGGCAGAGATGACACAGACTCAGATCAGAAGGCTAAGGGCTAAAAGCCACCCATTTATTAAATCATCTTCTTTTATACCTTGGTTTGCTACAGGTGGACCTCATTGGTCATTTCACCAACACATTTCACATGCTTGGCTAATTAAGGACAACACCTTTCAGCAGCCAACTTTATGGAGAAAACAACTTATTAAAAACATTGTCAGGGCACCAGTTATTGATGTTTGTTTTATGTTGGGCCCTTCTGGGGGCTCCTGGGATGGGGGAAACCCTCCTGTAGCAGTTCTGTGCCAGGGAAAAGGAGACGCACTGGACTTTTTCAGTCTTCACCTTCTTGTTTATTGTTATTTTATCTAAAGTTTTGTAGACTGTCCACACCAGGCTCAGTGGGCTGGAAAAGCACCGTAAAATGGTCCTGAAATGTACAGTTTCAAGGTCTGTTAAAGTTTCTTTATCCACTGGATGAAGAAAGTCTTCAAATGTACATTATTTCTACTTATCTACCAATAACTCGTCCCTTGACTGTCCACATAACCTAGCACTGTGCTTTCCTTGACCAATCACCCTGTGCCACCAATACAGCAGAAAATGGAGGAGATTAAGAAGAAGGCAGGAACTACACCCAAATTCCTGCATCTTGCTTCCGATCTACACCATACTAAAAATCCCAAAACCTAAATTTCTCACCCAAGTGACATACTATACTACTCTCTATTACCTATTTCACACTTTGGTAAATTCTAATCTATCTCGAAGTCTTGGAAATCCTCTCCATGGGCGAAGGTTAAAGGCAGTGATTCTCTGGGGGTCAGGACCCCTCAGAGCAGACAGAGAAATATTCCCTGTGCTCTGGATTCCCACACATTTAACCTAAAAACCTTCAACCCTTAAGATGCTAAGTTACCCAAAAATGTTCCAGGTCAGTAGGATTAGGAGGAGAAGAAATAGAGAACAACAGAAAGACAGAGGATCTATACAAAGACACGCACATAGGAACCAACTGCTCAGGTTCCAGCACCAGTGACAGCAGAACCCCAGGAGAAGGCAGGATCCAGACCATGAGCTGGCCTCGTGCTCTGGCTTTTAACCCCCCGGGCCTTCATGGGCCCACCCCTGGGGTGGGACTGCCAGTGGCTTCTCCAATCAGAGTCAGGGTAGGCACAAGCTGGCAGTGTGTGATTGATTGGCAGCTGGGCCAATAAGAGCTGGGTCAACACTGCCCCTGCTGTGTGATTGACAGTTCTGCCAGGGCAGGGGGCGGGGCTCTGTCCCACCACAAGCCAAGGCCTGACCCGCGCCTGGCCCCACACGGGCATTCCAAGCATCGCAAGGTGTCTCGGGACATTGATCTCATCCAGCCTCTGACAGCGACCACGGTGACACTGCGGAACCTCATGGAACCATGGGTCAGTTGTGACAATGTGGGTCCCAGGACACCACAGTGACACTATGGAACCTCATGGAACCAAGGGGCCATGTGACACTGTGGTACCTCATGGAATCAAGGACACCATTGTGAAACTTGCAGGCCCCAAGGAAGCAAGGGTCCCTGGTGACCTTGTGGAGCCCGCAGTGTCACAGAGGAGCCATTGTGACACAGCGAGGGCGCATGGAGCCAAGGAGCCATGGTGACACATCAGGGCTTTGTGGAACCAAAAAGCCATTGTGACATAGCAAGGCCTCATGGAAGCACGAGGCCATTGTGACACTGCAGAAGCAAGGGGAACATTGTGACACTCCAGGGCCTCATGGAACCAAGGAGACCATGTGACACTGTGGGGTCCCACGAAACCAAGGGAACATGGAACAGGTCTGGCTGGCTGGGCCTCCTGGGGACCACCTGACAGGTCCAGCTGACCTTGGCATGTCAAAGGCTGCTTCTCATCTGCCCCTGAAGCACTGGGGCTCTGGGCTTTCCTTTCTATGGAAGAGAACTGTCCTTCTCCTCAAGGGCCCCATTGCCAAAACTGGGATTTCACCTCCAAATTTCCGTATATGCAAAGATGGTTCCCAGATGAAATCTGCCAGGAGAGACAAATCTGACTGCCTTGGCCTCCCAGGGGCCATCTCCCATCTGCCTTTGGAACACTGGGACCATGTGCTTCTCTTTCTTATTGGAAAAACATCCATCTTGACCAGGCACTCATAGCCAAAATTGGGCATCTGCCTACAGCATTCCCTATATCCAAGGATAACTCCCAGACAAAAGCTGCCAGGTGTCATTGTCGAGGCGGTCACAACACAAAGCAGAGACCACAAGCAGTCTCAGATGGCAACAGTTTATTATCGAACATGGCTGACCTTTTATACACTTTTTAATTGTTTATGCTTCTTCTACCCTAACTATTGGATACAATAAATCAACATAACACCATTGGTGAAGAGTTACAGTGACTTAACTAACTTTCTAAATATACTTCGTGCAGCTGTGAAGTTCTTATCTTTCTTCAGTCCCTCAATTCTCTTGGTCTCCTTGGTTACAGCCTTGGAGAGAGCTCCTTATCAGCTTCTTCTTTCTTCTCAGCTTCTTCTTGCTCCTTTAGCTAACAGGCCCGCTGTTAGCCCCTTCCACAATTCCCCCTTTTTGTTTTTAAACACAGCTGCTATGGATTTTTGCAGGGCCCTTTGCAAAAATCCAAGCAGAGAGGGGAAACACAAAACAACAATCACGACCATCAACAAAATCAACATTCCCATTCTTAATACAATCATTCCTGTCTTTCATCCATCTATAGGTGCTTTAAAATTTCTTAACTACTTTATGCCATAAAGCCGTGAACTATAACCACCCCAAAGTGCTCAAAAGGAGCTGCAGGAATACTGGAATAAAGGTTCCAAAAACCTGCATTGTCTCGGTCAGCCTAAACCAAAACCACACCCTTTAATTACTATGAAAGCACATGAAGAGCAATGAAATACATATCCTGATTTATATATCTAGATATAGCCTTAGCCAATGTCATCCGCACGTTCTGCTTCCGCTGTGGATCCATCCGTCTCGTCCCTGCCTGTTCGCTCCAGATAAGGTTTGACACAGCGAGCAGGAACCCATCGAGGACCATTATCTGTCAAAACACAAGCATAACCTCTTCCCCAGGTTATTAATTCCACTGGGCCAGACCACATGCCAGTAATTAAATCCTCAACCCATACCTTAATATTTCTACGGAGATCTGGTTGCTTAGCATTCAAAGAAGAAAAATGGTAAAAAATTGGAGATAACTGTGAGTCAGGTAGGGGACGCAAGAAGTTTAACACATAAACAGCTTTATCTAATCTCACTTGAGGTGACTCCTGTTGCATTCCCCCTTTTTGTTTTTGAACCTGACATTTAAGAAGACCGTGAGCTCTTTCAATAATTGCTTGGCCCGTGGGGACATGTGGAATACCTGTTGAATGTTCAATGCCCCAAGCACGAAAGAATGCTTGCATTTTCTGCGAAACATATGCTGGGCCATTATCTGTTTTTATGTGACACGGAACACCTAGAACAGAAAAGGCATGATAAAAATGACGAATAGCATCACGAGTTTTTTCTCCTGTGAATGCTGAAGCAATCATTGTGTGAGAAAAGGTATCAACCGTAACATGAACATACTTAAAGCGACCAAATTCTGGCATTTTCATAACATCCGTCTGCCATTCCTCTAAAGCGGAAAGACCCCTAGGGTTGGTATCATAATATTGAGTGACATGAGTCATGTGACAGTCAGGACAAGAAGAAAGAATTGATCTCGCTTCACCAGGAGACAATTTAAATTGCTGTTGTAAAGCTCGAGCACTTTGATGAAAAAATTGATGAGATAAAATTGCTTGCTGCAACACATTAGGTATGGTTTTGATTGCAGCAGCAGCTACTAGAGAATCTACATAGGCATTGCCTTCAACAAAAAGTCCTGGTAACGATGTGTGGCTGCGAACATGCATGATAAAGTAAGGATGTTTTCGAGCACCAATGACTGTCCATAACTTCACTAACATGGTAAACAATGGTTTCTCTTGGATATTATACAACACTGCTTGATCTAACTGCATAACCAAATTGGCAACATAGATAGAATCAGTGACTATATTTAGAGAATCAGGAAATAAAGTGAAAGCCAAAAGAACAGCACAGAGTTCAACCAATTGAGGAGATCCCTGCTGAATCATTGTCTCATATTCCCAGTGGTCATCCTTTTTCCAAGCTACAGCTGCTTTTCTGGTTTTCCTGGATCCATATGTAAAAACCGTTATACCTTCCACTGGAACAGGAGAACAAATTTGTTTTCCTTCAAAAGGAATCTCCTTGGTCAGTTTTAGAATTGGATGAGAAGGTAAATGGTATTTTATTTGGCCTGTAAAAGAAGACAAGGCAGACTGCAATTCATGATTATTTTGAAAGCACCCCTCAAAATACCACTGTTGCACAGGTATCACAATGGTCACAGGGTCGTGTCCCAAAATTTCATGACAACGCCTGCGGCCCTTGATGATAATATCTGCAAAAAGCTCATAAAGTCCTGGAGCTGTTTTCCGAGATCTGAAAGACAAAAATATCCATTCCAAAATATGCAGTTGATCTTCCCAATTATCACTCCATTGACACAGTATTCCACATGGTATTTCATGGTCTTTCAAAATAAACAATTGGACACCA
Organism: Passer domesticus; assembly: GCF_036417665.1. Lineage (NCBI taxonomy): Eukaryota > Metazoa > Chordata > Aves > Passeriformes > Passeridae > Passer > Passer domesticus. Next base: position 8,877,925 of record NC_087511.1, on the reverse strand, counting down.
ACAGAGGTATCTATTGATTACACGTATTAATTACATTACCTCAGAGGAATTAATACTATATTGAGCTACCTTCGACTGGAGATCTTGTACAACTCTAGGCAAAGACATGATGACTATTATCCTGCCTTGTTCCAGGAGCTGCTTTAAAAACTGGAAAAGCCATAGGGTTAGTACAGGCAACAGTTGCATCAGCACTCTTCTCCTGAGGTACTTTTGGAGTACCTAATCTTTCTATTATGTCCCAATTCTTTTCTTCAACTGCTTTTTTTCTAACAAATTCCCAAAACTCCTGAGGATGTCGAGGAAGCACAGTTACTTGACATGGAGGAAAAGTCCATGGGGCAGTAGGGCTAGAGCTATTAAAAGGTAAACTGACAACAGTTCCTTGCCCCAACTCAGGTGTTACTGAGGGTGACTTGTCACTTGATTCGCTGTCACTGCTAGGTAACGGAGGATACGACCTTGCAGATTGTTCATGCAGTTGAAAGCGGAGCGGGGGGGCAGATGGCTGGACTAGAGCAGAGGGAAGCAGGGGAGCAGATGGCTGGGTTTCTCTCTCTGCTAAAGACAGTTCAGCTAGCTGGCGTAGCGGTGTATCGTATACAGGCACCATCGCGAGCTGCTGCGCAGGTGTGAGATACAGAGGTTTAGGAGTCTGATAAGGAGATGCCACAGCACTTTGCCCAGAAGTTTTGGCAGTTCTCCCAGAAGCTTTGGCAGCTTTCCCAGAAGTTTTGGCAGCTTTCCCAGAAGCTTTGGTAGCCTGCCTGGCAACTTCCACAGCACCTGCACCTTCTTCAAGGATAGTTTCAGCAAGTTCCCCATCAGAGGCCCCGTCTGCCTCATCCCCCCCGTCAGTTTCTATTATCAACCCCGATTCTTCGTCCACATCCCGCTCTGCTTGTTTCTGCTCTGTTTTCCATTGTTTCAATGCCTCAAAGAGCGATCCCCAGGTAACAGCTAAATCGACAACACTTTTATCTCCCGCTCGGATAACTTCCCACAGTCTGTCCCCGACTTTTTTCCATGCCTTAACACTAAATGCTGTACCAGGGTCAGTGCCAAAACCCTGTGATTTAGCCCACAGCAATAAACTTTGAAGGGCATAGTCTGAAGTAAAGATTCCCTTATTTCTTAACAAAACTTTCCATGTAGCCAAAACAGTTTCTTCCTCTTTAGATAAATTATTTCCCATTATTGCTAGTTGGTGGCTCACCTAATTCCAGGTGTCTTGATAGGAGAAAATCAGGTCCGGACCTCCCTGTGGCTTTCACTGGCCACTCTCAGCTACACCAACGCCGCCTCCCCCACTACGTCCCAGTGGGTCAGGGTTGCCAATTGCTAGGACCCCGAGTATCTCGTTAAGGGTCTTGTACCACGTCAGGGATCACCAAATGTCGTTGTCGAGGCGGTCACAACACAAAGCAGAGACCACAAGCAGTCTCAGATGGCAACAGTTTATTATCGAACATGGCTGACCTTTTATACACTTTTTAATTGTTTATGCTTCTTCTACCCTAACTATTGGATACAATAAATCAACATAACACCATTGGTGAAGAGTTACAGTGACTTAACTAACTTTCTAAATATACTTCGTGCAGCTGTGAAGTTCTTATCTTTCTTCAGTCCCTCAATTCTCTTGGTCTCCTTGGTTACAGCCTTGGAGAGAGCTCCTTATCAGCTTCTTCTTTCTTCTCAGCTTCTTCTTGCTCCTTTAGCTAACAGGCCCGCTGTTAGCCCCTTCCACAGCCAGGACTGACAAGTCTGCCTGGCTTTGGCTTCTTGAGGGCTGGCACTCATGTGCCTCTGAAACACTGGGGCTCTGTGCTTTCCTTCCTAATGAAAAGAACTCTTCTTCCTGTCCAGGCACACATGGCCAAAATGGAGATTCCACCTCCAATGGCCAAGGATAGCCCCTAGATGAAAGGTGCCAGGAGAGACAGGCCTGGCTTGGCCCATGGGTGCCCACCTCTTATCTTCTTCCTGAGCACTTGGACTTTGCGCTTTTCTTTCTAATAGGAAAAAAACCATCCATCTTGATCCTGTTGCCCATGGATAAAACTGGGATTGCACCTCCAAAACTCTGTACATTCAAGGATTGCTCTCAAGTGAAAGCTGCCAGGACAGACACGTCTGGCTGCCCATGGCCTCTTGGGGGCTGCCTCTCACTTGCTTTCCAAACACTGGGGCCCTGTGCTTTCTTTCCAGTGAAAAAGAACTGTACTTCTTCTCAAGGTGTCTGTGGTCAAAATTCAGATTCTTCCTTCCAAATTCCATATATCCAAGTCCTCCATGACAACAGTGGCCAGGACAAATATGTCTGGCTGGCTTGGCCCCCCAGGAGCCACCTCTCTCCTTTTCTACCTTTGAAACACTTGGGCTCTGTGCTTTCTTTCCTATGGAAATGAACCATCATTCTTGTCTACATAGAATTGGCTGAAATTTGGGTTCCACCACACAAATTCCCTATATCCAAGGGTTGTTTTCAGACAACAGCAACTAAGAAAGAGAGGTCTGTCTGGCCTAGGCCTTTTATGCCTGCCTTTCATCTGCCCCTGAAACGCCGGTGTTCCGTGCTTTCCTTCCTACAGAAAAGAACCATGCTTCTCCTCTGGGTGTTCATGTCTGAAATTGGGATTCCACCTCTAAAATTCTGTATATCCAAAGGCTGGTCCCAGGCAAAATCTGCCAGTACTGTCAAGTCTGGTTGGCCTTGGCCTCTGGTGACTGCCCCTGCAACACTGGGGCTGGGTTCTTTCCTTCCCATGGAGATCACTGGGACACTGTGGAGACCTCATGGAACCAAGGGGATCATTGTGGCACCACTGGAGCCCATGAAACCAAGGGGCCATGGTGACACAGCGGGGCTTCATGGAACCCAGAGACCATTATGACTCTGTGGGTCCTGATGGAACCATGGAGACCATTAGGGCCCTTCAGGGCCTCGTGTCACCAAGGGGGCATTATGACACCACAGGGCCTCATGGAAGCAAGGGACCATTGGGACACTGTGGGGCCCCATGGAACCAAGGCTACATGGAACAGGTCTGGCTGGCTTGGCCTCCCAGGGGCCACCTGTCAGGTCTGGCTGATCTTGGGATGTCAAGGGCTGCCTCTCATCAGCTCCTGGACCACTGGGACTCCATGCTTTCCATGCTATGGAAAGGAACCATCCCTCTCTTTAGATGCCCATTGCCAAAACTGATACTTTCCCTAAAAAATTTTCCTATATGCAAGGTGGTCACCTCTCATCTGCCCCTGAAACACTGGGGTTCTGTTCTTTCATTCCTTTGGAAAACAACTGGCCTTCCTGCCAAGGGACCATGGCCAAAATTAGAATTTGGCCTCCCAAATTCTGTGTATCCTAGGATTGCTCCCAGACAAAAGCAGCAAGGACAGACAGGTTGGGCTGGCCCTGTTCTCTGGTAATTTTCTTAGACTATGAGCTGAATGTTTTCATTTGAAAACACCTTGGAGAGGGCCCAGAAATCTTCCAAAGTGGGGTTTTGAGACCTCGGGCACATCACCACTACAAATGGGCAAAGGAGCTCTGTGCTCTGTGCTGATGTGCTGGTTTTGCATCACAGAGTAATGTTCTAAGAGAAGCTGCTAGCAGTTTCCTCTGTCTCTGGAAAAAAGCAATCAGTAATTAGCTTTGAGGATTGACAATCTGTTAAACCACTAAGGAAACTGTACACGGATCTGTGAAGACACATGTTAAAGATGAGAAAGCCTGGGAGGGTCTCTTTCCCTTATGGCTAGCAAAGAGGTAACAAGGCTGACCCAGTCCTGTCTCAGCCAGGCCGGGTGGCTCCTGCCGTGGGGCCAGGCCCCTTCCCAGGGAGCCCCCCAGGCCCCATCGGCTGCCGGGCAGGGCAGGGGAGGCCGCGGGGCCGAGGCCGGGCTGGGCCATGGCTGCGGTTGCCAACACCTGGGCTCTACCGAGCCCTGCCCCACCGCCAGCCCAGGCCGAGCCAGGATCCGCCGAGCCCCAGGAGCAGCCCCGAGCCGGGCCGGCTCATCCAAGATTCTGCCACCGTTGGGGTTCACCTGCAACCCCCGGGCAGGGGGAGGAGAAGCCATCAGCCCCGGCCGTGCTGCTGCTGTGTTCTGGCCTGGCTGCTGAGATCCTGGCTCTCCCCCAGCACAGCCCATCCTGACACAGCCCCAGTGCAGTCGCTGCAGAAACCTCCATCATAAAACAGCTCCGGCCGCAAGGACCCAGCCTGGCCGGGGTCACGGAACCATCTGCAGGCCCCAGGTGAGGTATTAACTCTTTCAGTGCTTCCATCCTCCCTTGAGTGAGAGAAAAGGGCAAAGTGCAGGCACATAGAGGAGCAACATGAAGACACCGAGGTCAGTGAAGAGGAAGTTGAGTCCCAGATGGGAGGGATGAGAAAATGCCTTGATCTTGGGGCTGAAATCCTCTTGTAAAGCTATGCAGAAGGATGTAATTCATACATCAGACTCTCTTTTTCCCTATAATGCATTGAAAATTATGGGGAGATGACTTGTTCAGCAAAGGCCTCCATGCTAACATAAGCAAATGTTGAAGTAGCTGTGATCCCATGAGAATTTTGAACAGACATAGCCGAGTGATGAAAGTCTGTGCCCTCACAGAGAGAGAAGAAGACCTCTATTCTCAGATATGATTTCAGAAATAGATGAAGAGAGCATTTGCTCTTAAACAGTTAATCTTTAAACTAATACCCCATAAGTTGACATAGCTCATAAACACAGCCATGGGAAAAGCTGTGAAAAATGGGAGGGACTTCATGATTGCAGATTTTTCCAGGCAGATGTAATTAATGAAAAGTGAGAGCCACGAGTGAGCTGTGTCATGGGTTGACCCTGGCACAATGCCAGGGCCCTCATGAAGTGTGTATTTCCAAAATGGTTGCTGTGAGATGTGACCCAGAAACAGAACAAAGCAGGCTCCCAATTGGGGATGGAGGGAAAAACACAACACTTTAATAATCTACAACACAGAAACATAAGGGAAAAAGAAAAAAAACCACACACAACAATTCACAATGGAACACTCCCAAAACACTCCTCCTCCCCCCAGTTCTCCAACATTCAAATCCCTTCTAACACATCGATTCTCAGTCTAATACCCTCTTTCACACAAGCTTCCCCCCAGTTCATCAAGAGAGAGGTCTCCCTCTTACACCATGGGCTTCCCCTGGAAACACAGTGGAACCTCCTGTGCTTCTGCCTCACATGCGGCAGCCGCCCGAAGAAAATCTGCTGTGGTGACCATCTTCCTTCCATGTTCTGTGCTCTCACCACAGTCCACGGATCTAAACTGCTCCTTGGGTCCTTTTAAGAATGCTTTGTCGCCCAGTTCCAAGAAATGGCCGCCTCCTACCATTTGGGATGTCTGTCCCCCCCATATTTTTACTCCCCTGGGGCCTGGGTCTCGGGAACAGAGATCCTTCACTGAAGGCAGAGGGCTCCACCACACCCTCCCCCTCAGTCTCTGTTCCCTCTAACTCTCCTCGCGGCCTTATCATTCTTGGCTCATTCCAGCCAACCACCTCCCCCAAGGATGCAGTCTCTGCATTATCAGAAGAAATTGGTTTCGCCTGTGGCTATGTAAGAGAAAAGTCCAGCCAAAGCCACTCCAATCATCTCCTCCATCTGGGGCACTCTCATCTACTGGTATTTTCTTCACCTACTTGAACCTTTTCTTCTTTCCCATCCTCCGTCCCCTCTAAACTAACAGCTGGGGAAGATCAGTGTTTTTACAGCTTCCATTGTTTCAACACTAAAAGGGTTAAAAGCTCAGGCCGGTCTCTCAGTGGCTGGGCACCTTGCCCCCCCCCCAATTCTCCTCCTGGCCGCGGTGCCGGCACGAGATATCACATTCCAAGCCAGCACAGTCTCTGCTATTTTCTCCCAGGGGGGATGCCCAAACCATCCCATGTTCTCTTTCACCCCTCCTCCTGCAGGAGCCTCCGGTCTCCTTTCTCTTACAGGCTGCATGGCCTCCCCCTCCCCCACCCAGACACAGCTGGGCAGGGGGAGGAGGTCAGACCAGCTCACCTGCTGCTGGATCCAGAGAGGAAGTTCCTCTGGCAATGCTCTGCTTTTAACCTCTGTGTGTTCTCAGAGGCGTATCCAAATCTCAGTGGCCAGCACAGGTGCCAGTTTCAAATCTGGCCACTGATTGGCCTGACCACAACCCTTCCAAAGACTCACTTCCAGGTCAAACCAAGACACCCATAAACACAGCTGTGGGAAAAGTTATGAATAAGTGGGAGGGATTTAATTATTGCACATTTTTCTGGGCAGCTGCTATTTGTGGAAATTGAGACACGTGAGAGTATTTTTTTCTTGTGGAGAAGTCTCCATAACATTAACAAGAGGAACTTCTCTCCCTAAGTGAACTGAAGAAAAACTATTCTAGAGCTGGTAAACTGACTGAAAATATTAGTTTTTGTCTCTATACATTGTCAGTAAAAAAGAAAAGGTTGTATGGAGAGGAGAAGTGTTCTGAAAGATTTGTTCTGATTTTTATTACTCTTTCTTTTGGTTACTGGTAATAAATTTTTCTTTATACCCTATTAAAGATTTGAGCCTCTTTTACCTTCCTCCTAATCCTAGCTCACAGCAGGAAATGAGTAAGAATATTCTAGTCACTGCACTGGTGATTAGCCAACACTGAACACACACTAATTGATGCATGGGCAAAGAAAACTCAAATTGGCTAACTAAAACTAATACAGAAATATTCCTGATGAACTGCACGATAGCAGAGGGAAATCAAGGAACAACCATGGGACTTGCTTGATCCTAATGAGCCTTGTGGTGCGTTTGGAGCTGAGCCCTGGAACCCCAGGGCCTGAGAGGAGATTGCACAAACCTTCCCAGGAATCAAAGTCAGAAGAAAACCCCAAAGTGTCTCAAGGCATGAATGGGTCCCACTGTGGTCCATTCCCAACACAGGCTCCTCGTGGACTCCTTGGAGGAGAGAATGGGAGGCCAGGATGGCACAAAACCTCTCAAAGCCTCAGTGCGGACAGGAAAATTCTAAGTACCTTAAAAACTTTGAGTACCTGAAAGTATTAATGAGTGCCACTGAGTGTCAGTACAAAGCTCTCAAGGGACTCATTAAAGCAGATAATTGGGGCCATGATTGCACAAACCTCTCATACAGTCTGTGTCAAAAGGGAAACAGCAAGTACCTTAAAATAACTGAAGTACCTTGAAGCATTAATGAGCCCCACTGAGTGTTGTTACTGACAAAGCCTCTCCAGGGACTAATTACAGCAGATAATTGGAGGCCATGATTGTACATACCTCCCAGAGACTCCAAGCCAAAAACAAAACCCAAAGTCCTTTGAAGAACCTGTAGTCCCTGGGAACATTCAGGAGCCCCCAGGGCCATTGCTGAGCAAGGCTCCCCAGGGACTCCTTCCAGCAGATCCTTGAGGCCACTGGGATGTGGGCTAGGGGGGGTGCTGAGGGCAGGACAAGGGGCTGACAGTGCCCAGCCTGGCTGGGGCTGTGCCAGGAGGCCCCAGTGCCTCAGGACAAGGTGTCTCCTCTCAGCCCTTGGTGGCACAGACCCTGCTGTGCCCCAGGCCACCAAGACTTGGCTTCTCTTTGTCCCCACCTGTCATCACTGCCTCCAGTTCTCTGCTCTGCTTGGGGCTTGGGGACACTTTCTCAGTTGTGTCCCTCAGTGGGACCCATTAAAAGTCTGAGAAACTTTGGAGTGTGATTCTGACTTGGAGTTCTGGAGAGGTTTCTTCAGCTGCCTCTCAGGGACTGATGTTCAGGGCTTCAGCACAAAGCCCCAGAGGGTCATTGAAGTCCTTGTGCTGTGTCTGTGCTGCTGAGCTGGGCTGGGCTCCTGGCCCAGAGGCAGCTCCTGGTAACCAAGAAGAGCTTCAAAAGCACATTTCTCTTGATGAGCAGCTCTGCCGCCAGCCCAGCAGGGCTGGGGCACTGCCTGCAGCCAGCCCGGGCACAGCCCAGAGGCACAGAGAGCTTCAATCAGTCAGGGCTGGAAAGGTGCTGAGAAGTGCCTGGGGCAGAGTCACTGCCAGCCCTTGGCACAGGAACCTCTGGCTGCAGGACAATGCAGCTGCAGCTCCTGATCTCCTAAAGCTGGAACATCCCAATGCCTACAGACTCTGTGACTGCATTCTCTGAGTATTTCTGGTGTAGGGGAGGGGAAATGCTCATGAAGCTCTGACATGCTGAGGGGTTCTGATCAGTCATAGAATATTTCCAGGACAAGGATTTTGGTAAATATGAGGAAATTTTCTAAGACTTTATATTCAATTTCGTACTATTGAAGAATGTCAGGGAGGGGAGATAAATATTAAAGGTTGATTATGAATTATATTATTATGAGTTATTAATTATTGGATTATTAATTATTTTAAATTATTAGTTATGAATTTTGACAAGTGCCTGAGACATCCAAACTATTACTTTTAGTGATCAATAGGTTCACAAAAGACCCCTAATATGCTTTCAGCCACTCTGCCTATGGACAGCAGCAGCATCACCTTTGCTGGAGCCATTAGGCTCAGTCTGAGCTGTCCTTTATCCAAGCTGCAAACAGAACCTGCCCCCAGCCAGTGCCATGCAAACAGGCAGAGTTCTGTCAGGACAAGGAGAGTGCACAAAGATTTGGGGTCTGAGAGTGCTGGCAGGGAGAGATGAGGCACAGGGAAACTCCTGCAGGAGGAAATCTCCAGGAAGCAGAGAGAAGATCAGGAAAGCAGAGAAAACAAAACTGATAAATGCTGAGGCAGGGAGAGTTTAGAGATGTCCACAGGAGCCCCTCCAGTGCAGCCCCTCCCTCTGAACAAGCCCCCTCCCTCCTGTCCCCCAGCCAAGCCTCTGCCCTCAGGGCTGGGTCACCAAGGTGTGAAGCCCCTCCTGTGCAGGCAGAGCTGCAGCAGAGCCGTGGGGCAGCTCTGCAGTCCCGGACCCAGTTCCCTCTGCAGAGCACAGGGCTGGGAGCAGCTGCCCGGCCCTAGGGGCTCTGGGAGGGGGCACAGCTGGCTCAGGGTGATGCTGTCCCCAGTGCCTGGCTCCGGGCAATGCTGTCAGTGCAGCCAGGCAAGGAGCTGCATCTCCCTTCATCCAATGCCATCATAAGGACACTTGGAAATCTCCCTGAGATTTCAGTCCAAGCTGGGAGCTTCAATCCAGGATGCAAAGCTGTCCTAGAGCATCTCTGAGTGATAAAATTGATGGGGAAAGGCAGAGGTGTTCTAACACTGAAAATGCTGCTGGGTTGGTGAAATGAGCAAAGTGAGTCCTTGGCTAGAAATGTGGAGCTGGGCTGTGGTGGATCCATCTGCTCTCAGCAGTGCCTGGTGACCTTTACAAATAACTTAGGAGTGCACAATTCCTCCAAGTGAGGAAAGTGAAAGCCCAGAGAAACTCCAAACACAATCAAGTGAGAGACCAGCTCCCTACAATCTCTACTCATAATCTTTCCTCAGGGGAACTCACTGTGTTCTACCAGAGTGAAACAGAAATGCTGAGGGTTTCTGATATCCAAGAATACCAGGAGACACATGGGGGGAGCTTAAAAAGAAAACCTCAGAACTCTTAAACACTAAAGAGTGTCTGTGTGGGTTACAGAGGAGGGTGTCTGGGAAATGCCTTTGATTTTGGTTACAGGCATCTCCTCTAACCCTTCACTGTCCTTTCCCCATGAACAGGTCCCCATGTGCAGCCCCAACAAATGTCCAACAGCAGCTCCATCAGCCACTTCCTCCTGCTGGCATTGGCAGACATGCGGCAGCTGCAGCTCCTGCACTTCTGCCTCTTGCTGGGCATCTCCCTGGCTGCCCTCCTGGGCAATGGCCTCATCATCAGCGCTGTAGCCTGCAGCCACCACCTGCACACGCCCATGTTCTTCTTCCTGCTTAACCTGGCCCTCAGCCACCCAGGCTCCATCTGCACCACTGTCCCCAAAGCCATGCACAATTCCCTCTGGGACACCACAACCATCTCCTACACAGGATGTGCTGCACAGCTCTTTTTCTTTCTCTTCTTTATCTCAACAGAGTTTTATCTGCTGACCATCATGTGCTACGACCGCTACGTGTCCATCTGCAAACCCCTGCACTACGGGACCCTCCTGGGCAGCAGAGCTTGTGCCCACGTGGCCCCAGCTGCCTGGGCCAGTGCCTTTCTCAATGCTCTCATGCACACAGCCCCCACATTTTCCCTGCCCCTGTGCCATGGCAATGCCCTGGGCCAGTTCTACTGTGAAATCCCCTCAGTCCTCAAGCGCTCCTGCTCCAAATCCTACTTCAGGGAACTTGGACTTCTTGTGTTTTCCATCTGTTTGGTATTTGGTTGTTTTGTGTTCATTGTTTTCTCCTATGTGCAGATCTTCAGGGCTGTGCTGAGGATCCCCTCTGAGCAGGGACGGCACAAAGCCTTTTCCACCTGTTTCCCTCACCTGGCTGTTGTCTCCCTGTTCATGACCACTCTTATGTTTGCCTACCTGAAGACCCCTTCTATATCCTCCCCATCCCTGGATCTGTCCTTGTCAGGTCTGTACTCGGTAGTACCTCCCGTCCTGAACCCCATCATCTACAGCCTGAGGAACCAGGAGCTCAAGGCTGCAGTTTGGAGACTGATGACTGGATGGTTTCAGGAACATTAAACTACTGGCTAATTTCTGCCAATCATTTGTAATAAAAAATCATCTTTGATAGTTTTTGGTTTGCTTTTGGAGGTTCCTTTGTTTTATTTTTGTAATATATTCCACAAATAAAGGTCATGTTTTATGCTATTTCTCATTTTGTTTCTCTTCATATTCCCTGTGGCCACAGACTCTGCCAATGAGGGGCTGTGCTCTTGATGGCTTTAAAGGATCTCCCAGCATGGTTTTCTGCAGAGATGCCCTTTTATTGCCTTCTCTGGAGCTGCAGCAGCAATGTCTGTGTGCAGAGCTAGGGGCAGATCAGTGCTGGCACAGCAGCTGTGCCCAGCAGCAGCAGCACTTGGTGTTGCCAGTGCTGCTGACGTGTCTCTGCCCCACTGCCCTGGTGGCCCTGGTGTTGCTGTAGGGCCTGAGTGCTCTCGGGGCCGGGCACAGTCCTGGGGGTGGCAGTGCTGGGGTTGCAGCAGGGACAGGCCATGGGCATTGCTGGGGCAACGCTGACGCCTCAGCCCTGGGGGCTCCAGGCTCCTTGCCCAGGCTCTCTCAAGAACAAGGCCAGGCCAATGCTCAGCACAGAAAAGCCCCAAGGTGAGCAGCCCCAGGCTGGCCGTGGGCAGGCTGGGGGCAAACAGCATGGCTGGGCCTCTGCAAGGGCCCTGGGGGAGATGGGAAGGAGCAGCAGAGCAGGGGCTGATCCATCCCCAGTGCACTGCACAGCCCAGGGCAGCGTCCCAGACAGTCCTCATGGAACTGTCAACAACATCCCCCCTCTGCAGCCCTGGCCTCTCCCCCAGCTCACAGAGGTGCTGCATCCTTGCAGGCACAGACACAGCAGCACTGGCTCAGGAACCCCTGTTTGCATTGCACAGAGCAGGTGGGAGCACCCCCATGCTGTTGCTGTGGGGACATGAACCTGAGGGAGCACAAATGCCATCAGCCCCTGGGGCCAGCAAGGGCTGGGGGACACCAGAGAAGCCACTTAGCTTTGTCCTCACCTCTGCAGTCAGCCAGAAAGTTTGTTCCCATCATCTGGGAGTTTCTTGTGCCACTGCAGATGCTGTTGCTCAAAGCCAGGGCTGCCTGGCAGCCACCCCCAAACTGCCCTGAGCATTTCCTTTGCTTCACTTTTTCATCTTTACTCCTAGCAGTACAAATTTCTTCCTATTACCCATCCCTGTCCCCTCCCCTGCAAAAAGCCCCTCCCTGTTTTTCCTTTCCTCTCTGGCCCCACTCCCCATTTCAGTTCCTGACTTGGCACCATGGGTAGAATCACTGCCCTGCTCCTTCTGGCCACACCATTCCTGATCCAGGCCAGGAGCCATTGGCTTTCTTGGTTACCTGGGCACACTGCTGGCTCATGTCCAGCCTGCTATCCATCTGTCCCTGCAGGTCCCTTTCTGCCTGGCTGCTGTCCAGCCACTCTGTCCCCAGCCTGTAGTGCTGCAGGGCTTGTTGGGGCCAAAGTGCAGGAAGCAGCACTTGGACTTCTTAAACCTCACTTTCTTGAATTTGGGCCCTGGATCCAGCCTGTCCAGGTCCCTGTGCAGAACCCTCCTACCCTCCAGCAGATCAACACTCACACCCAGCTTCATGTCATCTGCAAAGATGTCCTTGGTTCCAAGGGGCCCCTCAGTGTCACAATGGCCCTTTGGTTACACCAGGCCCTGCACTGTCACACTGCTCTCCTTGGTTCCATGAGACCATGCAGAGCAACAATGCTCTCCTTGGTTCCATGGGGTCCCCAAATGTGACAATGGAGTCCTTGGTTCCATGGGGTTTCACAGTGTTCTCATTGGTGCTGCAGTTTCACAGTGGCCCCTTGGTTCCATGTGGTCCCACACTGTCACCATGGTCTCTGTGGTTCCACAAGTCCCCTCAGTGCCACAATGGACTCCTTGTTTCCATGAGGCCACACAGTGTCACAGCGTTCTTCCAGATCCCTTGAGGCCCCATCATGTCATAATGTCCCCTTTGTTACACAGGATCCTGAAGTGTCACAATGCCCCCTTGGTTCCATGAGGCCTTGCAGTGTCAGAACGGCCCCTTGGTTCCACTGGGCCCGGGAGTCTCCCAATGGTCTCTTTGGTTTCTGACTGTCAAAATGGTGAAACTCCTTGGTTCCACAAGGCCCTGGAGTGTCACATGGCCTCTGTGGTTCCACAAGGACCCAGAGTGTCACAGTGCACTCCCTGGTTCCATTTGGCCCACAGCACCACAATGGACCCCTGGTTCTATGGGGCTGCAGTATCATCATGGTCCTCTTAGTTCCATGAGGCACTGCAGGGTCACAATGGCCCCAGAGTGTCCCAATCATCAGAGAATAACAGAATCAAATAGGCTGGAAAAGACCTTTGGGATCATCAAGTCCAAACAATGCCCTAATACTGCCTTGTCACCCAGACCGTGCCACTGAGTGCCACTGGAGAGGGACAGTGACTCTGCTACCTTCCTCCTGGCCTGCCCATTCCAATGCCCAATCACCCTTTCTGTGAAGAACTTCCTCCTATTGTCCAACCTAAACCTCCCCTGGTGCAGCTTAAGGCTGTGTCTTCTTGTCCTGCCCTCCAGCAGATCCACACTCACACCCAGCTTGGTGCCATCTGCAGTTTGTGAATGGTGGACTGGATCCCCTCACCCAGATCATCAGTGAAGATATTAAACAGGACGGGGCCCAACACAGATCCCTGGGGGACAGCACCAGTGCCTGGGCACTGTTGTGGTGCAGGGTTCATTTGGTTTCTTCCGTTTCCCCCTAAAGTTATAGTGGTTCGGTCCTAGGGTTCCCCCCCCCCCACCTCCCCTGGCAACCCCTCCTTTTGAGAGTATCAGTTTTTTGTCTCCACCCCTGTTTCCCCTGGTTACCCTCTGTCAATCCCTCCCTGAGTTCCTGTCCATCAGCCACTGTCCCCTTCCCTATTTCCAGAAAGTTCTCCCCTCCTCGGTGGGTGACTGGATCGGGAACAAGGGTCCCTCCCTGTCGCATTCCCTATTGGCGAGCCGGCATGTTTGTCACGAGTATGTTCCCTCCCAAGTTCTCTCTCATTGGTTGAAATGTTGTATGTTCCGTCCCTTTATAATCGGCTGTACCCCCGCCTCGTGGTCCCGACTCGGCTGGCATTCCCTGGAGACATTAAAGCACTCTGGACTTTGCCCTGATTCGGGTCCCTCTTTTCTACTTCGCCTTCTTGCTGATCACTGCTGCCTCCTGCTGAAGGCGCTGCCCGGACGCCCCCGGCGCATCTGGGCAGTGCCCCCCGGCTGTCAGTTGCTGTGCCACAGCTCGGCCGGTGCAGCCTCCTCCCCCGCCCGGGGGGGTAGAGAAAAAACCTCGGACAGCAACTCGGAAGTTTTGGCGCTCCACCGTGGGGGCACTGGACAGCCCCGGACCCCGCGGCAGGAGGTTAGTGGCCAGCAGGCAGGTTTTGCCCTTCTTGCTTGGTTCATCGGTTGCTCCGTGGACGTCAAGACTACCCTGTCTGTGAGCAGACCTTGTTGTAGAGGCTTGGCTCCGGACCGGGATGGGATCGGCAGCTTCTGCACCCCGGAGTCGGTCCCCGGCGAAGTCCTTTCCCTTGGAGTTTTATCCCGGTCAGCGCTGGTCAGAGGGTGAGTACCCCCAGCTCCCCATCTTCGGGTGGTCCCCCTCGCTTAACCCCCCCCCGGTTTCGTCTGGTCGGGTCAGTGGTTTCGTCCCAGACCCGGTGGGGTTAGGGCTGGTGGCTGAGGGTTTTTTTCTGTTCCTGTTATATTTATTTTTACTCCAAGGGGTGGGTTTTCTGTGTCGGCATGGGTGCTAAACTGTCGACACAGCAGGAAAGAGTTTATCTCCAAGTTATAACTATCCTTGCTGGGAGAAATATTAAGTTAATTAAGAGGGAGTTAAAGCAGTTGATAATGTGGTTGTTTACTCAGTTTCCTCAGATTACCCCTGAAATGGTTCATAGGATAGATTTTTGGAATTTGGTTGGAACAAAATTATCTCAATTGGATTCTGAGGGGGAATCAAAGAGTAAAAAATTAGTTTATTGGAGCTTCCAAATTATTACAGCTTTAAAAGAACAAGGGAAACTGAGGAAACAACTATCCCCTGGTTCATGTTCACCCTGTCCCCAAGTCCTAGATCCTTGTTCCACCTCCTCTGTACCTCAGAATAAGGGAATCCTGAGGGAAACAGCTCACACAGGCACAGTGCTGGGTTCTTGCCATCCCCCGGGTTTTCCTCAGGGTCCTCCAACCCCCCACCTCCGAAGTCCTGGCCAGACTTCGGGGGATTCTTCCCCGAACCCTGTTTCCCCCACCCCGAAGTCCCCGGTTGTCAAACCCAAAGCTGAGTTCTTAGTTCCAGAGGGTGACAACTCTCAGACTCTGTCTCAAAATGGCTCCCATGGAGCTCAAGATGGAGGTGGCCACATGGCTTTTCCCTCCAAAACCCTGTCTTCTTCCCACAATCCTTTTCTTTTTCCCTCCAAGCCTGTTGTCCCCTCCCCTCCCCTACAAAACCCCGCCCACCCCTGCCTCGCCCCACCCTTTGTTCCTCCACCCCCTTCCACACCCTTTCCTCCTCCCCTAGTCCCGCCCCCAAGTTACCACCCACAGGCGGAGCATGTCCCAGCTCTCGACTCCGCCCAGGCTCCCAGCCCCACCCAGGTTCCCACGCAATGCCCCTCCCTCCCCTGTTCTGGTTCCCACGCCCCACCTCCTGGTTCCCACAATCCAGTTCCCGGGGGGGGGGGCAGGGTTGGAGAACCGGAACACAGGGCTTGCACCAGTGATCACTGCAGCCCCTGTCACATACCAGCAGGAGGGACAGGGACCAGTCAAAGCACAGTGGACCCCATTCCCCCACTCCACCATCAAGGAGCTGTGCAAGGCTCAAAAGGAGTTCTCCCGGGAGAGTGAATATTTCCGGGGACTCCTTCGAGCCTCTTTATTAGAAACTAATGTTGTTCCCGCTGATTTGCGGATGCTTTTTTCATGTCTCCTCAACCCCACTGAATTCGGGGTATGGGAGGAGGCATGGAAAAAGGGAATAAGGGACATCGTCCCAGACTTATGGGCGGATACCCAAACAAGCACAACCCGTGGTGGTGAAGCGGTGTGTACTGAGCACCTTATCGGTACCAGAAATTGGGCCGACGGGGCGATCCAAGCACGGGATATCCCCCGTGCTGTGCTCCGGGAAAGCGCCAAGGTAGCGGAGCAGGCTTTCCTATAGTTGAAGACTGCAGTACCATCTCTTACATTTTCTAAAATAATCCAGGGCAGTGAGGAGCCTTTTATAATCTTTGTCGAGCGTCTCCGCAGGGCTATAGAACAGCAAGTCTACAGCGAGAGCGCTCGACCGAGCGTCCTGCTCGAGATGGCTGCCGCCAATGCAAACACCGCCTGCAAGGCAGCCATCCTCAGCCTGCCCTTGGACCTGCCTCCCACCATCCAGGCAATGATAGAGGTTTGCCAGATGAAGGTTCCGGTCATCGCTCGGCAGGACACTGACGCCAAGCCATCGCCCCGCCGGGTGTCCTTCGTCGAACCAAGGAACTTCTTTGAAGCAATGCCCGCACAGCCACAACGGACTCCTACCCTGCCAAGGCCGCCGCCGCGTGGACAGTGCCACCTCTGTGGCAACACCGAACACTGGATGCCGGACTGCCCACTCCGAACTGAGTTTTATGAGTTCAGGAGGAAGCAGACGGCATCCCAGGAGGGTCTTAAGAAAGATCAAAAAAACTAAGGCAGAAGCGCAGCCCCTCCCTGCGCGAGGACAAAAATGGGGCGGGTGACTCAACATCTAAGAAAGGGGATTTGGGGAGGGGATCCCAATTTACCCACCCAACTCTTCAACACAATTTACCGGACTTGACTTCTTGCAAAACACCGATTCTTACGTCTCTAACCACCTCCTCTTTGGTTTCGCCCTACAGGTTGCAGTTGGTCGAGTCAGTTAAGATCATGGACTCCCAGTGCCATCTTGCGATGGTCGCACCTCAGGCACCAGGTACCTGGAACCGGATCAAGAGTAAGTGCGTTGTCATTGGCGACACCAAGTGCACACCACCGGAAATCACCATCATTCCGGGTTTATTACCACATGCCATTGATTCATTTGCAGTGGGATTTTTTTGCATACGCCCACCGGTTTCATTGCAAAAAGGTCAAATTATAGCCCAGGCCATCCCTGTGGAGCTATTTAAATCAGTAGAAAACACAATACCACCTTCAACACATGCTACAACACCAACATTACACGTAAACTGGACTCATGCAATTGGAAAGGGGAAACCCCGACTGACGTGCAATGTGAGCAGGGATGGTCAATTGACCAGAATCAGTGGCATGCTCGACACAGGGGCGGATGTGACGATCATTCCTAGTGAGGAATGGCCGCCACATTGGGAGTTGCAACGTGCGGCTGAACGCGTTCAAGGTGTAGGGGGCATACAATTGGCTAAGCAGTCTAAGAGCGTGGTACAAATTACGGGGCCAGATGGGCAATTAGCTTCTGTTCGCCCATTTGTAATGGACTATGCAGAACCCCTGTGGGGGAGAGATGTTTTAGCCCAATGGGGAGCCACAATTGACCTGCCAACGGCTCCTCAGGTTTTTCAGTAGCGGCCACTGAAGAGCGCCCTACCCAAAAATTAACCTGGAAATCAAATTCTCCGATATGGGTAGAGCAGTGGCCGCTCAACAAACAAAAGTTAAAGGTGCTCACGGAGCTCGTACAGGAGCAGCTGGACAAAGGCAACATCGTGGAGTCCAATTCACCATGGAACTCCCCTGTCTTTGTTATTAAAAAACCAAACAAGGACAAATGGCGGCTCCTGCATGACCTTCGCCAAATTAATAATGTTATTGAAGATATGGGCGCTCTCCAACCAGGGATGCCGTCCCCAACCATGCTCCCTCAAAATTGGAAGTTGGCTGTATTGGATATAAAGGACTGTTTCTTTCAAATTCCTCTACACCCTGACGACGCCCCACGCTTTGCCTTCTCGGTTCCCACCATCAACCGAGAAGCCCCAAGGAAGAGGTATCATTAGAAAGTCCTTCCTCAAGGAATGAAGGCGAGTCCTGTGATCTGCCAGTGGTACGTCTCTTCCTTGCTGTCCCCTGTTCGAGAGGCAGCAAAAGATGCCATCATTCTACATTACATGGATGACATCCTGGTGTGTGCACCTGATGACAGCACACTTACCCACTCGCTTTTCCTGACGATCAATGCATTGACTTCTGCAGGGTTCGAGCTCCAGGAAGAAAAAATTCAAAGGATGCCACCCTGGAAATATCTTGGCCTGGAGATCACCAAGCGGACCATTGTTCCGCAGAAATTGGCCTTTAACACCAAAATTGAAACCTTGGCTGATGTTCACCAGCTGTGTGGGTCTTTGAATTGGGTAAGACCTTGGCTGGGTATTCCTACGGAAGACCTAGCCCCCCTTTTCAATCTTTTGAAAGGGGGAGAGGAGCTTAGTTCTCCCAGGACCCTTACCCAGGAGGCTGCCACAGCCTTGGAAAAGGTGCAAAACATCTTATCGCGGAGACAGGCACATCGGTACAACCCAGACTTGCCGTTCAATTTTATCATACTGGGAAAGCTGCCACACCCGCATGGGTTGATTTTTCAGTGGGAGTCATCCACCAAAACATCTAAGGACCAGGGTTCGAGGGACCCTCTCTTGATTATAGAGTCGGTTTTCCTCAGCCATCATAGGTCCAAGAGGATGACGAGGTCACAAGAGTTGGTAGCTGAGTTGATCCGGAAGGCTCGCCTCCGGATCCGGGAGTTGGCCGGTGTTGACTTTTCATGCATTCATGTTCCAATTAATTTGAACTCGGGCCAACTAACCAAGGCCATGCTGGAACATCTACTCCTGGAAAACGAAGCTCTTCAATTTGCTCTGGACTCGTTCACTGGGCAAATTTCAATTCACAAACCGGCCCACAAATTGTTTAATTCGGGGATGAATTTCAAACTGTCGTTAAAGACAGTTCAGAGTCGGAAGCCTTTGAAAGCTCTGACAATTTTCTCAGACGCGTCCGGAGCATCCCACAAGTCTGTGGTGACTTGGCGGGATCCTCAAACTCGGCGGTGGAAGACAGACATTGAAAAGGTTGAGGGTTCACCTCAAATTGCCGAGTTGGCTGCAGTGGTCAGAGTCTTTGAAAGGTTCTCTCAGCCTTTTAATCTAGTAACCGACTCTGCATATGCCGCCGGTGTCGTTTCCAGAGCGGAGAGTGCAATTCTTCAGGAGGTTTCCAACATGGACCTGTTCAGTTTGCTCTCGAGACTGATAGATCTGGTCTCCCACCGAGAGCAACCCTTCTATGTTATGCATGTGAGGTCACACACCGACCTACCGGGGTTCATCGTGGAGGGCAACCGGCGTGCCGATGCCCTAGCCGCCCCAGTTGAGATGGCCCCACTCCCAGACGCCTTTCAACAGGCGAAACTCAGCCACCAATGATTCCATCAAAATGCTCCTGGCCTGGTCCGTCAATTCCACCTGACGAGGGACCAGGCGAGAGCAATTGTGGCCACATGCCCACAGTGCCAGGCGTTCCAACTGCCCGTAGTGGCTACCGGTGCCAACCCGCAGGGACTTAAGAGATGTGAGATCTGGCAGACTGATGTCACCCATATCCCAGACTTCGGCAAGTTCCGGTGTGTGCACGTCTCCGTGGACACCTTTTCTGGGGCCGTCTACGCCTCTGCCCACACAGGAGAGAAGACGACAGATGTTAAAAAGCATCTGTTACATGCCTTCTCTGTGCTGGGCATCCCCAAGGAGATAAAAACTGATAACGGGCCAGGATATAAATCCAGGGAATTCCGGAGCTTCCTGCAGGAGTGGGGGGTAAGCCACAAAACCGGCATCCCTTACTCTCCCACAGGACAAGCGGTGGTTGAGCGGGCCCACCAGAGCATCAAGCGTACATTAGAACATCAAAAAGGTGCTATGAAGGTGGAGTCCCCTCAGATCCGGCTGGCCAGGGCCTTATTCACCATCAACTTCCTTAACTGTAGTTTTGACTGCCTGAACCCGCCCATCGCAAGACACTTTAATACCTATGAAGACATGCACCTGAGGGCGAAACCCCCTGTGCTGGTGAAAGACCCTGAAACCTGGAAGGTGGAGGGCCCCTTTGACCTGGTTACGTGGGGTCGTGGATACGCCTGCGTGTCCACCCCCACAGGGTTGAGGTGGGTCCCTTCCAAGTGGGTGAAGCCCTACCTTCCAGGAAGAGCCCGTAACAGCGGCTCTGCAGCACAGGTGGAGGAGGCAGCTTGGAGACGACGAAGAAAAGAAGTCTGTAGGTCCGGTACCCCCCAGGCTGAACCGCCACCAGCTGAACCCTCTGTATTAACCTATTTCCTTTGTTTGTTTCAGTTGGACCCTTCTTCATCATGATTTCGCTCCTGTTGATGATCCACCCAGCCGACCCCTGGATCGTTCCCCAAACAAAGGCGAATGTCTGGCGAACCTTGGCTCAAGCGATGGGGCAAGACCACCTGTGCCTGTCGAAGGATTCTGCAGCAGATCCCCTCTCGTCTTGTCTCGTGGGAATTCCATTCGGTTTGGATGATTTTCCCCCTCCCTTACTTCCCCACGTAAAGCACCTGTTTCCAGAGTTCGATCCTGTTGGTTTCATTAATACCAAACGCCAGTGGGAAGAATTCATGAGACTCCTCAATTATACCACCAGTGTGCCCACGGAGTTCGAGCTGCTCGGCTCCGCACGCGCCTCCCTTTGCCTCCACTTCCGCCCTCACCAAGGTGCGGTCCCTGACCGGGTGGTGCACTTTAATAATGAAAGGTATCAAACAAAGAACTGGTGCAATTTCACCACCACCGTTTATGTCCCCAATACCTTTTATTTGCAACCCACACTCCTCCCTAAAGGCGCGTTCCTAATTTGCGGTAACTGAGCGTGGGCTGGAATTCCCCCTCGCCTGTCCGGAGGGCCCTGCACTTTTGGGCGGTTGACGCTGCTTACCCCCAACTATACTCAAATTCTCAATTGGAAAAGGAAAAATGTCACACAGGATTTGGCCAGAGTTAAGAGAGACACCCACAAAATTGACCCAGAATGTGACACCGAAATTGTTCATTGGTCTAGACCCAGAAATACTGCGGTTTCGGTATTTTTGCCGTGGGTGGCCGCAGCTAAAGCACTAGAGGAATTGGGCAACCTCGAGTGCTGGGTGGCGAAGCAAGCGAATTTGACCTCAACTGCCCTAGCGGACCTCCTAGCTGACGAGGAAACAACGAGGAAAGCGACCCTCCAAAATAGGGGGGCAATCGATTTCCTTTTGTTACTTCACAACCATCACTGTGAGGAGTTCGAGGGGCTCTGCTGCATGAACCTGTCGTCACGAGCCGAGGATGCCAGACACACCATCCGCCAGATGTCCGAGGACGTCGACAACATCCGACAACAGACCTCGGACTGGTTGGGGGACTGGCTATCCAAAATGGGAGTGACAGGCTGGGTGGGCTCCATCATTCGTACCGTTTTAGTTATTATCTTCGTTTTGCTCTGTTTAATTTTTGGTTTCTGCATTATCTATAAGTTACTGACCAGAATTCTGTTTGCCTCAACCCCCCAAATCAACCATGTTGAGGCTCCTACTGACCCTGCTCCCATCCCTGAAGAACCTTCCTGTGAGAAGACGCATTGGGAGCAAGCCCCTCAATCCTCCCTATGGTTTTCAGTTACTATGCCAGTTTAAGAACAATTTCAGTTTTATTTTTATTTTAAACAAAAAAGAGGGAGATGTTGTGGTGCAGGGTTCATTTGGTTTCTTCCGTTTCCCCCTAAAGTTATAGTGGTTCGGTCCTAGGGTTCCCCCCCCCCCCCCACCTCCCCTGGCAACCCCTCCTTTTGAGAGTATCAGTTTTTTGTCTCCACCCCTGTTTCCCCTGGTTACCCTCTGTCAATCCCTCCCTGAGTTCCTGTCCATCAGCCACTGTCCCCTTCCCTATTTCCAGAAAGTTCTCCCCTCCTCGGTGGGTGACTGGATCGGGAACAAGGGTCCCTCCCTGTCGCATTCCCTATTGGCGAGCCGGCATGTTTGTCACGAGTATGTTCCCTCCCAAGTTCTCTCTCATTGGTTGAAATGTTGTATGTTCCGTCCCTTTATAATCGGCTGTACCCCCGCCTCGTGGTCCCGACTCGGCTGGCATTCCCTGGAGACATTAAAGCACTCTGGACTTTGCCCTGATTCGGGTCCCTCTTTTCTACTTCGCCTTCTTGCTGATCACTGCTGCCTCCTGCTGAAGGCGCTGCCCGGACGCCCCCGGCGCATCTGGGCAGTGCCCCCCGGCTGTCAGTTGCTGTGCCACAGCTCGGCCGGTGCAGCCTCCTCCCCCGCCCGGGGGGGTAGAGAAAAAACCTCGGACAGCAACTACCAGCTGGGTGCAGCACCATCCCCACCACTCTCTGGGCCCAGCCTCTGGCCAGCTCTTACATCTCCCAGCGAGGAGGGAACCTGCCCAAGCCATGGGCTGCAGCTTTTCCAGGGAATGCTGTCACAGACAGTGCTTTGCTGAAGTCCAGATAAACAACATCCAGAGCCTTTCTCGCATCCACAGGTCGGTGATCTGGTCATAAAAAAAGACCAGGTTGGTCAGGCAGGACCTGCCACCCCTAAATCCACACTGGCTGGCTCTGATCCCTCGGCCATCCTGTGGGTGCCCTGTGATGGCTCTCAAGGTGATCTGTTCCATAACCTTGCCGGGCACCCAGGCCAGGGTGACAGGCCTGGAGTTCCCCAGATCCTCCTTCCAGCCCTTCTTGGGGATGGGGTCACACTGGCACCTCCAATCCTCTGGGACCTCCCCTGTGAGCCAGGACTGATGGTAAATGATGGAGAGCAGCTTGGGGAGCTCATCCACCAGCTCCCTCATCCCTCTAGGATGGATCCCATCTGATCCCAGAGACACCAGTGAGCACCTGAGTGGCTCAGCAGGTCACCAACTGCTTCCTCCTGGATTGCAGGGCGCTGTTCTGCTCCCTGTGCTCATCTACCAGCTCAGGAGAGCACTTGTCCAGAGAACAACCTGTCCTAATATTGAAAATTGAGACAAACAAGGTGTTAAGTAGCTTAGCCTTTTCCTCATCTTTTCTTACTATATTCTCCACTGTACCTAAAAAAGAGTAGAGATTCTCCTTATCCCATGTCTTGTTATCAATTTTTCATTATAAAAACTTCTTTTTTTTTTTTTTTTTTTTTTTTTTTTTACAGAAGCTGCCAGGTTAAGTTCTAATTGAGCTTTCACCTCTCAGTTTTCTGTCTGTATAACCTAACAACATCCTTAAACACTTCCTGATTTTCCAGTCCATTTTCCCACTGAGTTCCCTCCAAAGCTCCATGGGTAGCAGGGCCAGTCATTTTCCTCACTAGCCCATTTTTGGAATCTGGGACAGGCTGCTCCTTCCACCTTAAGATTACTTTCTTGAAGCATGTCCATCCTTCTTGGACCCCTTTTGTTTTCAAGGCTGTTTCCCTTAAAAAAAATCAGTACTTGATTTGGTATTCCCCAAATCAGCATCCTAAACAGACCAAAGTCTATCCTTCCTAATTCCAGTGTAGTAATTTTGTTGCTGGCCCTCTTTCTTTCACAAAATATTGAAAACTTGATTATTTCATCGTCACTGTGCCCCAGGCAGCCTCTGACCACCACATCTGCCACCAGCCCTTCTCTGTTTGTGAACAGCAGCAGACAGAGCTTTCCTTTGCAGTGGGAGTGTTACTAAAAATTCGGTAAAACAGAAAACTCCTTAACAGCAATGTAGCATGAAGAAACAGCATTCTTTATTCAGCCGGATACACGGGGGATAGCTCCTACCAAAGCCGAGCATGCTGAGGACAGGAAAGTTTCTGTTTATTTTCTGTATTTTGTACACATATTCATTGATTGTCCTGGACTAAACACACATATGGTAATCATTTCCCCAAAATCATTAACAGATTTCCCCATCCCTTTACCCATGTGTTCTTCTGTCCTGGAGGTCTTTCTGGTGGTCGTGGACCCCAATGTTCCAGTGGGCCTGGCTGAGCTGGCAGGACACTGAGGCTGGTGAACTTCCAGTTCCCCTTCTCACACAATGGGCATTGTGTGCTTTCCACAGGCCTGGGGTTTTGGAGAATAAGCTCCAGGTGTCAGCTCACCTGGTGTAGACAATTTATCATCTGGGAACATGAGGTCATAGAGTGGGCTGTGACATCACAGAGTGAGTTATGTGAGGTTATCAAGAATTATTACATCATAGACTGCCTCTGTGACATCAGAGAGTCAGCTGTGATATCACAGGGCAGAGGTTTGACATCACAGAGCAGACTATGACATCACAGAGTTGGCTGTCACATCAGAGACCAGCTGTCTGACATTGGAGAATGAGCTGTGACATCACAGAGCAGGCTGTGACATCCCAGAGAGGCTGTGTGACATCCCAGGAGGGTTGTGTGAGGTCACTGGGTTGGTCATTCTGCTCCAGCTCCTCCTCACAGTTTCTCCCAACAAGTCCAATGCTGTTCATGCCCAGCGGGATCCCTGTCCCCCAGTATCCTCCCAGCCCACCTGGAGCCACAACCTCCACCAAGGGATGTTCCACAGGATCCAGCCCAGAGCCTGACATGAGGACCAAGGCTGTGTGACCAGGGGCCAGGGCTGTGTGATCAGGACATCAAGGATGTGGATTGTCCAGGTGACTGTGGCCTGGGTTGGGTTCCGCAGGGCAGGAAAGATGTCTGGCAGCTGGAGCAGGGTTAGGGAAGGGCCTCCAAGGTGGGGCTGGAGCCCTTAGGCTGTGAGCAGAGGCTGAAGGAGCTGGGCTTGTCCAGCCCAGAGCAGGGAAGGCTGAGGGGCTCCTCATCCCAACCTGGCAGTGCCAGCGAAGAGGTGATGGAGAGCACAGAGCCAGTCTCTTCCCCAGGGGGCCTGGTGGGAGACAAAAGCCAATGGGTGGAAGGGGAAAGAGGGGAGATCAGCCAGGGCATGGAGATGAAATGAGTCAGGCTGGTTTCAGCATTTCCTCAAAACCAAAAGCAGCCTGACCTCCCTTCTCCATCCACCACTGACAGCTGTGCAAATCAGGAGTTGTTTAGGTTGTTTTACCCCCACTCCAGGATAAGCATCATGAAACAAGAATTTAATTGTGTTTATATCTATCACAGATCCAAGTTTGTCTAAAATTAATTTTTGTATGGAAATCACTTGTGGATGGAGGATTCATCAGACGCTGCTGGGACGTTCCACATAGCTCAGGGAAGAGTGTGATTGTTATTAAATTGTGTCCTGTTCAACTATGGTGTGTTGGCCATGAAGAGAAACTTTCTGTGCCTCTGAGTCTCACCAGTTCCTGACCCCCAAAGGACACAAACCTGATGAGTTGTGGTTCCCACTCCAGAGGCTGTACTTGCACCTCCCTCCATAGCCAGAGCAGAGCTCCCTTGTCCCAGAAAGTCCCTGGCAATGCAGGGATGAAGGAAACAGGACAAGCTGTGGGGATCAGGGACAAGGCACAGCCAGGGATTTGGGTTGGTTGTGAGCCAGGGCAGGACCCGGCCCTTGGCCTTGGTGAACTTCATCCCATTGTCCTGAGCCCATGGCTCCAGCCTGTCCAGCTCCCTCTGCAGAGCTTCCTGCCTTCCAGCACAGCCACACTCCCACCCAGTTTGGGCTCACCTGGGAACTGACTGAGGGTGCCCTTGATGGCCTTGTCCAGATCAGCAATAAAGAGATTTCACTGACCTGGCCCCAGTGCTGAGCCCTGGGGACACCCCTGGATGTGACTCCATTCCTCAGTGTGAGTGTCTGTCCGAAACGTCCCTCAATTTTTGCCTCTCGATCGTCATGAAAGCCAAGACCACCGGGGAAAGGAAAAGATCCTGTTCTGAAAATCCAGGTCTGGCTGGTCCACCAAGCCAGATTATTGCCTACTGGTGTGTTTGCCCAACTCATGAAATACTGCACCCAAGAAGGGGCAGTGTGCTCTCCTTCACCTGCATCACCTAGCAACGCTAGTGCTGGAATTTCTCCACCCTTCTGACTTGGCTGGACTTTCTCCCTGGAATGACCTTCCCGGAGGTCACCACAAAAGGACCCTTCATTCACCGTACATCATCCACCGTGACAGATGGACTGAGATGGGAGAAGGTTCTCCCATCAAGGACTGAGACATGTGACCCCTACATGGAAAAGCTCCCCTCTTTTTCCCAAAAGGACTGAGACTGAAATCCCTACCGTAGGGTGAGGGAAGGTGTGCGTGGGGACCGGAGCAAGTTTTGCAAGCGACCACTGGACCGAGAAGACAATGGTTCCTGCCTACGACATCTGCTGCTGATGACACCTGCTCCTGATGGACTACTGATGGACTATCAATAGACTATTTTGAAATGTGTCCCCTTTCCCCATTTCAAAAGGACTATAAAAAAGGTTAGAGCTGACTGATATCTTTGAGATCTCCCCTGACGTGAAGACGACAGGCCTCTTCGTCGACCGGACTTCGAGGGACTTTGTCATCCGCACGTCTGGTAGCTATATACCTCCTTGCCCTTCCTCTCTTCTTTTTCTTTTTCCTTATTCTTTCCCTTTTCTCCATTTCCCTTCTCTCTAACGCATCTTTGCTGTGGCTATTCAATAAAAGTACATGTATTTTGATTTTACTACAAATCCCCTTGTTGTGTAGGTTTTTGCACCCTGAGATCAGTGAAAAAGAACCTTCACGAATCACGTCCTTAGGACGGATCGTGTCACTCAGCTGTTCTGAGTGCCAGGGGTTGGATGAGGGAAATGGTGGGGAGTGGGAAGGGTTAAAGTGTGATTGATTGTCAGCCATAAAAATCTCCTAATTTTCATATCTATTCAGTCTGTATTAGGAGGTGTTGGGGATCAATATCAATTGGGGATTGCTGATAACAATCTATAAACAGGAAAAGAAAAGAGGACAAAAGAATTCTCTCTTCATTGTTTTCAAGGTAGCACATTCATTTTGAATACACTTCTGTAATCTAACAAACTATGAAATAACTGAAAACTTAGATTACTCCCACAGGCTTTTCTTGTTTGGGTGCTTTGAACAAATGTTTATGAGCTTTTCTCACTGAATTCGCAAACTGAAGAGTCAAGAAAGAAGAGGCCTCTGGACGAGTAAAATTCATCAGCAACCTCCAAGAAGCTGAGGATCCATCCCCATCACAGCAGCAATGAACAGAAATGGGCACAGCTTTGTGGCTGTCCCAGCTGTGGGATGGGCCCTGGGCCTGGAGCAGGAGCAGCTCTTGAGGGCCCCAAGGCCAGGGCTCTTGTGCTGGCCTGGGCACATGGGATGGCAGCAGGGGCTGCAGAGCTCTCAGCACCTCAGCCAGAGGGGAGCAGGACACCCAGGGAGCCTCCTTTGGCCTTGGCCCAGCACCTTCCCCCATGGCTGGGGCTGAGTCCTGTGTGAGCTGCAGCTGCTGCTGTGCCCTTGGCAGGGGCTGAGGCCGTGGGGCCAGTGGCCAGAGCAGCCTGGCCTGAGCAGAGCTGTGGGGCCAGAGCCGGCTGGGCTGGGCTGGGGAGAGGCCCTTGGTGCTGCCCAGAGCTCAGGGCAGCTGGCAGAGCTTGCAGGAAGCTGGTCTGGGCTCAGAGAGCCTGCCACAGAAACCATCAGTGTCCATCTCAGCCTGGCTGAGCGTGCAGGGGCAGGACTCAGCCCAGGCCTTGTGGGGCAGGGCCAGCGCCTGTG